>NC_090646.1:676551677-676880010 GCF_040937935.1 Hyperolius riggenbachi
CATGCCGCATCTGTGAACGCTGACCAGTGGCATAGCTTGAGATCATGGGGCCCCATAGCAAAACATTCATGGGGCCCTCAGATGGAGGCACTCTTAAGCTATGCCCCTTGCCTCTACCCTATGGATGTGAATTAATTGAGCAATTTACATTATCATACAATCAATATTGCACATAATTCATGGGCACTGAGACAAAGCCAGAGCTAGGAGTAACACAAAAAAGTTAGTAGTGAATACATTAAGTACCCACTGGGCCCCCTCTGCTCCAGGGCCCCATAGCAGCTGCTATGGCAGCTATGGCTATTGCTACGCCCCTGACGCTGACATTAAAACCTTTTTTTAGGACTGTTCAAATAATTTTTACTTTTTTCTCCAGTTCCACAGCTCAATGGGAAGTACTTACAATTTCACACAACAATTTGGGACAGCACCATCATATTATGCTTGTAAACATGCTACCCAATACTAAATAAAGGTCTAACACCTAATAAATTACCAGTCTGTGCAGAACGTTCTAACTGAACTAAAAAATAGTAGACAACGTCTATAGGAGAGCAAGAGATACCAATAGAGACTAACTACTTTATTCTAAAAAGAGAAGAAATGATAACGCCTATGCACTCCTTATACTAATAGTTATCTTGATCTGTAAATCATTGTTAGAAGACACTGGCCTGTCTTAACAATGGATAAAACTATTGCACAGTTCTTACCATCGAAACCTAGTATCAAAGCTAAGAGAGCACCTAATTTGAGGGACTTGTTATGCAATAGTCACTTTCAGAAGACACGAAGGACTACCAACACAGTGACTGGCAGCTATCCATGTGGAAAGTGCAATATCTGCCCTTTCATGACACCTACAAAAATGGTGACTAACCCTAAAACAGGCAGATGTCTTCCAAATAGACAATTCATTAATTGTCAAACTACAGGAGCCATTTATATGCTACTTTGTCCCTGCAGAAAGGTATATGTTGGACAGACTAAAAAACATGTTAAAAACACGCATCCAAAAACATTGGTCTACAATTCGATTGGCGGAAAGAGACTGGAAGTATGGTAAGAATCTTACGCTAGTGGCTGATCATGCTCTTAAAGTGAACCTAAAGTCACCAAAAAAAATAAGATGAACTCACCTGGGGCTTCCCTCAGCCCCCTGCAGACGATCGGTGCCCTGGCAGCCCCGCTCCGATGGCCCAGGACCCGCCGGCGAACACTTCCGGTTTGGCTGTCACCGGCCAGGAGGCCGCAATAGCAGCATAGGGGGCGATATACAGTCTGGGAACGCGGACAATCACTCGCATTCCCATGCCTGTCGGCCGGTGACGGCTAAACCGGAAGTGTTCGCTGGCGGGTCCTGGGCCATCGGAGCGGGGCTGCGAGGGCACCGATCGTCTGCAGGGGGCTGAGGGAAGCCCCAGGTGAGTTCATCTCATTTTTTTTGGTGACTTTAGGTTCTCTTTAAAGCCCATGGGGGCGACACTAGAGGTTGGTCAGTATTTGGCTTACAAAGGGTTCCTTTATCTCCTATTGGTGATGACAACACTCAAACTGTATTAAGGCATGAAACGAGATGGATCTTTGATATGGGCTCATTACAAACGGTAGGCCTTAACAAAGATTTCACATGTATTGGTTTTTTTTACAATAGACAAATAGTGATTCACTGGGGTGGGCATGTGAATGGTCCACTCCCAAGTCCAGTGGTGCATGCATTTTTTACACCGGTGAAAATGGTTTGTGTGTTGTTTTCACATCGTGAAGTTTGAATTGACAAAATTCTCTCCAGTCCAGCCACTTATTTGAATTGGCCTAACAAACTTGTGTTGCTTGCACTATAGTAGGTTGATGTCCTTTGTGAGTAGGGCCTACTAGTCAAGAGGAATTTTTACATATGGTTTGTTACATATGGTTTCTCTATTGGAGTGGTTGTTCCCTTTTTTTTCCCTTTTGTCTATTATGAGGCTCCAGCCTCAAAATATTCTCACCCACCTTCTTTATAGGAGAGCCTTTGTGAGTAGGGCCCTCTCCTTTGTAAGTAGGGTCATAATATACCATGTTCATGATGACCACTCTATTTGGTTGTTACCTTTGATGTTGGCCATGCGTCATCCATTGGGGGCGCATGCCCAAATATTCATTTATTGTTCTTCCTGTATATTTCTTGCATTTCTGTTGTGTTTCTTTCTATACTCCGCATACTGTGCATGCGCACATTAACATGGTGACCATTCTCATAAGATCTTGTTGTATCCCTTTTTTATAGGGTTGTGGATCTCACATTTCCGGAATGACCTGACCAAACTGCTTAATCTTTTCAAGAGTATGCAAATCTCTGGGACTGATACTAACCTTACAAGTGCATCTGGATTGGGACTATTTATTGTTATCCCCATAGGGGTTAAAATTATTATTAGCTGTCATCATTAATATTGCTGATACTTACATATTTAGATTGTCATGGAAATATGTAAAATATTACCTAGTTAATTTGCATCATCCCACCAGGAGAGGGCATCTTGTTTTATGACTGTGTATAGTTCCAATATCAATTGTAAAGGAGACAGGCGGCACCTTTATACTGTCCTTTACTGCTGACCCATACACGCGTACAACTTTATCGGGGTTCCCATTGTATGGGCCCCGTATGCAAGTTTTGCTTTTTATGCTGTTTTTACTATGGAAACTCTATATTGAACGGGTTACATTTAGAGTTGCCATTTGTTTGCTTTTCATGATGTTTACCGATATCCATTCGTGAGATGAATCATTGCTGAATTGGTGGATCCTGGACAGACTGTTGCTTCCTGATGTCCTACCAAATAATTGATAAAACCTTATAATGTGGGTTGTCACCAGCTGAGACTCTTTCCTTTTTGTGGGTATCTATGATTGCAGAGCTGTGCCGTGACCCCAATATTTATTGTGCTGGAGATTTACCTGCTCTTATTCTTAGTTGAAGACTCAACTTCTGTTTTTGGACTCTGCGCTGATCATATATAATTTAAGGATTCAGGAAAGACAGCTTGAACTCCCGGGGGGGGGGGGGGGGGGGACGCACTTGGAGTCGGTGGGCGCACTTGGGCCGCTCAGCCTCTGTTGATGGTGGACCTTGTCCCGGCCCTGGTGATGTTCTACTAAAAAAAATTATGGGATAGTAGCTTTAAGGCTATGAGGAATAGTTTAGAGCAAAGTAGAAATGCTGACTTTCAGATCACTTAAATGCACTGCACTTGTAACCTTTACTTACTTAGCATGTACAGTTCAGCACCCCCCCCCCCCCCCCCAGCAGCCATGTAGTTAAATAACCTGTGAACCTATACCTACATATGTTTACTGGTCACATTTTTTTGGTGCACATATAATTTGTTTTTAGTACTAATGGCATTTATTTTTTTTTATTTATTTTTTTACATATGCTGAGCACCTATAATCAGCAAAACACACTTTATTAAAAGTACTAGTAAACTACACTTTCCAACCTCCCAAAAGTATAACTTCTTGGCGGTGCAAAGTTATCAATCACCTGTGGAGACCTTTTTTTTAAAGTTTACACTAATCAGTGATGTCTTACAGGGGTGGCAACAGGAGCGGTCAACCCCCCCATCACTCCCCTCAGCCGGCATGGGGGTTACAGCTGGCCCCACTGCACCCGGCGGTTATCACTTCCAGAACCCCCCTGGTCACCTTCATATATTCCCCCGTGTGTTGTTTTGTTGCCCTCTCTTATACTGTAAATTTAGTATATATTACACAGTAATATCCTCATTATTTAAAACAGTGTCTGTAGTGTAGAAATAAATAACAAAGATTTGTAATATTGATTACAAATTGGTGTCGTAACACATTTTATTTGTAATGTGATTTATTGGAAATCTTTATCTCCATGGGTTTTCTTAGATTGCTCTGCCCACTTACAGAAAATGGCCCTTTTGGGCAAGGCTGGCAGGAATATAAATAGGAATACAGCTGTTATGGGGGCAGGAAAATGTTATATTACAGACAAATGTCTTGATTGTTCTGTTTGCTAACGGCAGGCCTAGATAGCTTAAAGTTGAAATTGTCATATTCATGAACAGTCGATTTTTCGGGAAAAAAACCCCAATATATTTGGAGATTTATTTTACGAGCAATAAAAATAAAATGTAATCTACTTAATGCCACTAGCAGCTGATTTGTGTGTCGACACAGCTCCCATTCTGCTCCTCACCGCTGCAGATGCTGACCTAATTTTGTTATACTTTTTGATGCTTATTTTAACAATATTCTGAGTCAATTCATTAAGTCTGTTTTCATGAAAAAAAAAATGGTGACAATCCCGCATTCCAAATTTTAGATTTTTTTAACATAATTAATCTATATTTTCAATGTTACAGTGTTAGTATGTTATTTTTCAAAAGCCCATTTTCGGTGACATGAGAATAGTGTGACTTATCTGTGTTGTTACATGCTGTGTAGTAGACTTATGTTGAAAAGTTTTGAAATTTAACGTCAAAAAAGCAACAAGATATCAAAGTATACATTTTTACACAATTATTTTGACCGAACTTGCACAATGCAGCCAGTAATAGGTGACCGCAATATAGGTAGCCAGGAATCGGTGTACCCAGTAGTAGGTGGCCTCAGTATAGGAAGCCAGAGATAGTTATAGACATTAATAGGTTGACGCAGTATAGGTAGGCAGGAATGGGTGCAGCCAGTATAGATAGCCAGGAATAGGTGCCCCTAGTGTAGATAGCCAAGTCTGGGGAGGATGCACGTAGCGGCGGTGTAAAACAAATAATGATTTGCTGGGGTCTTGCACGCGTGTATAAACTTCTTTCTTCATGGTACAAGTTTCCATCTCTTTTGCCCAGGGAGATGGAACGCAAGAACAGTAAGAAGTAAGTAGACAACATGCAAGCAGGACACCGGCAAGTGATTTATTTTTTTACAATGCCGCTGTTCGTGTGTCTGCTGCTGCATTGCAACCCCACCACTGAGTAGTCCTGCACCCGCAATCCAGTGAAATGCAGTAGTGCGTGGTATGATTACCTGCCCCAATCAATCAGTCACACCGGTATAGCACGGCAACTCTAACATAGACAGCATTACAATAGTAAGAGTATGGTTGCAACGGTATGAAATATGATGGTGTAATATCGGTCTAAAAATAATATTTCACGGTACACACTATTACACAATCATTGCCTTGTTGTTAATCCTTTGTGGGTCCGCGTTCAGCAATGGGAAACAGCGCAGTAGTGAGGGAAGCTTCAATAGGATCCTAAGGCTTCCCTCTTTTAAGTATCTGATTTTGTACCCAAGCTTTGGCTAGTGTATACTTTAAACTTTAAGTAGGTTACGACCAGAAAACAAAAAATGTGCTATCCTGCTAGCCAGTATGCAAAGTGGCCAGCTATTGGTGTCCTAAGTATAAGTTAGCCAGGTAGGTGCCTCCAGTATAGGTAGCTGGTATAGCTCACCCAGTATAGGTAAAGGTGCTTTCAATGCAGTGGCGGTGGAGAGCGGGCAGAACCTACTCTCGTTTCTTCATCCAGCCATAGCCGGTGTTTCCTATTCCTCGCAGGCGTCAAAATTATGTCATCTCAGGGGGCGCCGTTACCAATGCCTGGGAGGAAGTAGATTGTAGCCTTGTGGGGCTGTAGTAAGGTGATTAGCTTCTGTTCACTCACCCCATCAATGCTGCGGTTCTCCACCTGCAGATGCGCTCAACTCTTGTCCTGCCAATGCGGCCGGTCTCCTCCTACCGATGCACTACTATTGTTCCACTCCTAACATCGCTAAAACTGAGTTGTAAATGGTATGATTATCCCTTCTAGGTAGCCTGGATTGGTACAGCCAGTTTAGTTACCAGTAGGGTTTCAACAATTTCAATATGAACGGTATGATAATCGTCAAAAACTATACAAAGGTATCACGGTATATGGTAATATACAATTATTTGGACCCGGGCCTCCCCCTTACATTACATAATGCCCCCCTACCAGTATGGTAGGCAGATGTGCCCTACTCCCTCAGCATAAATACTGTTAAGCCGCAGGGAGATTTGGGTGCAGGGTAAAGGTATAAAATGTCTCACCCAGCTTCTGCAAAATCATGGCGTTTAATTACTATTCCCCGTTCAAATCGCCAAGGATTGTGGTGAAAGATATAATTTGGCTTCAAGCTATCGATGGCTGCCGAAATACAGTGTTTTAAAATTAATTTGTGCTCTGTCTTTTCTCAGCACCAAAATGACTCACTGAGCTCCACTATAGCCGTAATTTCTATTACGGACAATGGCGACACTGTCCGCCCTAAAATCATCAGCGCTGTTTTCATAGAGCTCCACTCCCACCCCTGAATGGTAGCCAGGTATAGGTGTCTACAGTATAGCTAGTTAGGTATAGGTGCCTCAGTATAGATAGCCAGGAATAGATGGCTGCTGTAGAGGTAGCGAGGAATAGGTGTAGCCAGTAGTTACTGGCCACAGTGTAGGTAGCCAGAAATAGATTTAGCCAGTAATGAGTGACTGCAGTATAGGTAGTCAGGGATAGGTGTACCCAGTAACAGGTGGTTGCAGTATAGGTAGCTAAGGATAGGTACAGCCAGTGTATATATAGACAGGAATTGGTGCCTGCTCTAAATATATCAATGTGGAAAGAGAGGGGGCACTGTTACAGGTAGATGGAACGCAATAACAGGAAGGAGGAAGAAGTAGGTATTACATGTGCGCAGAACCTCTTGTGAGTATCTGTTGCTGCTGTTCCTGCACCCGCTGTTGCCCTCCGAGCGCACGGTAACTGTTAAAATGCGAAAGTGCATAGTATGGTTTCCATGCACAATCAAGACATGTAATTTCCCAATACAGGTATACCTCCTCAACCCTGCAAATGAACTCAGTTAAATGTTGCCTATAATATAGTTTGGATTTATATATTGTATTTTTTTCTTTTTCAGGTTTCAGAATATTCCCAGAAAAATAGAAACTGAACTGCAAACGACGTTTCCAAGACTGTAGAGGACGTGTCTTGAAATAAGTGGAGATGGTCAAAAACCATTGTTATATTCAGTAAATGGGAGGAAGTCGTTAAAGTTGCACTGCTTAGATATCCAAACATTGGACGTCACAAAAGTAAGATTACCATTTGAGCTTATTCGTAATATATTCTTACTAGCTTTTTGTAATGGATTGCAGGTGAAGTGTACTGAAAAAGTAAAATGGTGCCTTACAAGGTAATGTATTTTTTTTTTCATTTAACCAAATCCCTGTTAGCCATACTCCCGTGTATACTTGACACAAGCGTACACAAAATATTGGAATATCATTACAGGGCCGCCATCTTGGAGGGAGACCTATCTACCGGGCCCCACACCCAACATGCTGGCTCATCCATCACTATAATATAAGCAGCATTACCGCTCTGCATATTCCAAGGATGGCATGATCTACACTTTAACCACCCTGGCGTTCTGATTATATCGCCAGGGTGGCTGCGGGAGGGTTTTTTTTGAATAAAAAAAAAACTATTTCATGCAGCCAACTGAAAGTTGGCTGCATGAAAGCCCACTAGAGGGCGCTCCGGAGGCGATCTTCCGATCGCCTCCGGCGCCCAGAATAAACAAGGAAGGCCGCAATAAGCGGCCTTCCTTGTTTTGCTTATATCGTCGCCATAGCGACGAGCGGAGTGACGTCATCGACGTCAGCCGACGTCCTGACGTCAGCCGCCTCCGATCCAGCCCTTAGCGCTGGCCGGAACTTTTTGTTCCGGCTACGCTGGGCTCAGGCGGCTGGGGGGACCCTCTTTCGCCGCTGCTCGCGGCGAATCGCCGCAGAGCGGCGGCGATCAGGCAGCACACGCGGCTGGCAAAGTGCCGGCTGCGTGTGCTGCTTTTTATTTGATTAAAATCGGCCCAGCAGGGCCTGAGCGGCGACCTCCGGCGGTGTTGGACGAGCTCAGCTCGTCCAGACCGCTCAGGTGGTTAAGGCTGAAGGACCACATATTTTGCAGTGTCTCCTCAGTGCCTGTTTGCTAGTGTTTAAAATAAAAAAGTCTATATTTCATAGCTCACAAGAGTCCCTTTTGGGCGGGATGATCCGCCCCTTTCCCTGAGTCCCACCTCCTCCCTATACTGTCCCAGTTTCCTCCATCCTCACTGGCATTTCTCTTGCCTTACAGATTGCAGTACAGTACACTAGATTGAATGGGGACCAAGTGACCGACCTCTGTCCTGCTTACTTTTCTGCCCACATCCTCCTCCTGCTCTTTACCCCACCCCCAGCTCTGCTCAGGTCAGCAGCTACACGAGGTAAGCCCAATCACCTTGTGCTATGGGTTGTGTCTGTGGATGGCAGAAGAGGAGTGAGCTCTGAGCTGTCTGCAGCCTCTATCTTCTGCTGCCTGTGTCTCTCGGGCACTGTGCACAGTGTGGTGCCACATGAATCTCAATCACCTGGTACTGATTCCCCGAGTGCTGTGGGGTGTGTGGTTGAAGAGAGGAGTGGGCTGTCTGCAGCCTCTTAGCAGCTGCCTGTGTCTCGTGTGTGCTATACACATGAAGATCAATCACCTCATGCTGTATGGGGTGTATGGGTAAAGAGGAGCAGAGTGAGCTGCTACCTGTGTCACCTGTGTGCTGCTGATCAGTGTATAGCCACATGCTTTCAGGCAGCCAGGCCAGTCACAGGCTTAACTATCTGTTTTTTATACTTGTTCTTTGGATATTGTCCAAAATAAACTAGATTTGTTATTGAAAGTGAGGCCTAAATTAACTTGTTTGATTCCAGTTTCAAATCTGTAGTTTATAACTTAAGTTACAGGCCCATTATATATATATATATATATGAGTGGGTGTGTGATAGAAGCAAAGGTTGCATTTGCCCGGCATAATTGATGCAATTAATAGCTAATTGTGAGGGCTAGCATAATACCTTAGTATCTACATGTCTTACTCAATCGTTTTTACTTTGATACACTCTCTCCTTTTCTTTTTCAGGCCCTAATCAGAGGTTCTAACTCTAGTTTTTATTTTTAATTCTCAGCTAATGGAAATCCCACACAAAATCGTACTCGGCCTTCCAAAATCGAGGAAAGTACTATCATTTCTGATTCATCAAGTGAAAATGACAACAGGCAAACTGTGATCAACAAAAGAAAAAAATGTACCAAATACAAATAAAAAAATTCAGGATTCCAACAGGAAAATGTTCAGTAAGCATTCTTCCAAAACGTCAGAAATGGACTATTCTACAAATGTTAGTAGAGATATTAAAAGTGAAGTTGATAGAAATGTGCATGCCACACAGCAGAAATGTAACCACTTTCGCCTCCTGGACGTACTAGCTATGTCCAGGAGGCCATGTGCGCTCCCACGGCCGATCACACGCGTGCACCCGCGCTCCCGGCTGCTGATTGTTAGCCCAGGAATCAATGAATCGGGCTATGGTGCCCGATCACTGATGCCTCTCCCCCGCAGAAAAAGCGACAGCTTCTCTCGGAAGCTTCGCCTTTTCTGACTCCAACATCCCTCTACGTCACTCTGAGCGTACATGTTACGCTTAGAGTGACATCATGTAAACAAACTCATGGCTGCCATCTTGTGGCCAAAAAGTAAAACTACAACTAAAAATGTTAGCAAAAATAGTATTTTTTTTTGTAAATCTGTGTTGATTTTTGTTTACATCCCACCCTCCCAAAAATACCCAAATAAAATGTTTAATAAAAAAAAAAAAAAAGGAAAAAAAATACAATAAAAAAAACATGTAAATGTTTACCTAAGGGTCTAAACTTTTTAAATATCAATGTAAAGATGAAATATTTATTTTCTTTTTTTTATTATAAGCTTGTAAATAGTGATGGATGCAAAACAGGAAAAATGCACTTTTATTTCCAAACAAAATTTCGGCACCATACATTGCGATAGGGACATAATTTAAATGTTGTAATAACCGGGACAAATGGGCAAATACAATACGTGAGTTTTAATTATGGAGGCATGTATTATTTTAAAACTATAATAGACGAAAACTGAGAAATAATGATTTTTTTCAGTTTTTTTTTTCTTATTCTTCGTGTTAAAATGCATTTACAGTAAAGTGGCTCTTAGCAAAATGTACCACCCAAAGAAAGCCTAATTGGTGGTGGAAAAGAACAAGATATAGATCAGTTCATTGTGATAAGTAGTGATAAAGTTATAGACTAATGAATGGGAGGTGAACATTGCTCGGATGCATAAAGTGAAAACGACTGAAGGCTGAAGTGGTTAAGGAGAAGTCCAAAATTTTAGAATTGAAAAAAAATTGTTACTACACAACCAGTTTTTTGAAAGCATAACTAATACACAGCTACAACAGTAGTTTCACACAATAAACCTTTGAGAACACATTGACTGTGCATCAAAAGCACATACATGGACAGGGTACGGTTATGCAAAAGAACGTTTGTAAAACAAAAAAAAAGTACTTACAGAGAAGAAAAGAATGTAAATAAGGAAGAAATTCCACACACACAAAAAAAAAAATACCCAGAACACAAAGGCTGACAAAGAACAAAAATTGGGTCTAAAGCAAGAGCCAACATGTTCTTATTTAGAAACAATAGATTTGAATGCCAACAAAAACCACTTAAGTTCATTTGATGAACATTTGTCTACTGATAAATACCATTCTGATACAACCTATAAACATTAAAATGAAAGTTCAGATTCATTTTATTACAGTAGCGAAGTAGTGTCTCCTGTCACATGTAAAAAAAAAATCCAATTGCTGTTGAATATGCCTCACAATTCACAAAAATAAGACAAGACCTGAAGTTCATACAGAGAATGTTCAGTCTCAACTTAAAAATATGGTAGAGTGCATTTATATAGGAAAAAAAATCTTAGAAATTTTGAAACAAAATCTTGATCTTTTCACAGTACTTGCTGACACACACATAGAAATGTTGAGAAATCAAGAAAGAATTATTGAACACCTGCGGAAAATAGAAAGCAAAAATCAGACCTCAACTGTGCTGACCGGAAGAAAGTTAAAATTGTAACAGCTGGTTGATGACAAGCTTATGCATACTATTGATAGGCTTTAAAATTCACATTTTTGGAATAACTGTACTATTTTCAGTTTCAGACTTGGTAAAAAAAAAAATCTTAGGGTTTTTTTTTTTTTAGATTTAATTTTGAAACATTCTAAGAAGATTTTAGATGGTTCTAATCCACATTTAAATTTTATTACATAAAAAAAACTTTCATCCTAACAAAAATTTCATAGGTAACAGGTGCCTAAGAAAATTTACACCAGTGTTACAGGCAGATATTAAAGAAAACATCCAATACAAATTACCTAAAAGTATCTAGAATTACATCGTATTAATGAGCAAAACATAATCTGAACTTTGGACAACAGATGAAGCATCTGGTCAACTCTTCATGCCTTAACCAACCCAATGGACGCATGCATGAAACAAATAGGCCCGACAGCTGTTTTTCCTGAGAGTAATTTGCTTATTTGGACTCTAAGTCCAAGGTGCTTGTTAGGTGGATAAAAAAGATTTATTAAAAAATGTGTAAAACAGGCCCAAGTCCATCACCAACGTTCTGGCTTGTTTCGAAGTCGTAATTATTCATTACATTATTCTGACAACGCTGTCTCAAAACAAGCAAACCAGTCTGGTTGCTGGTAGCTGAGATCCCTATCTCTAAGTTTCATGTGCTCCAAAAATAAACATGAGCACCCTCGACCAAGTAAACAAGTACAGCTTACTTACACAATTACCGCCCAAAAGCATGCTCTCTTGCTTTATTGGATTTATACACATTAAAGAATCAAATATTTCTGGCAACCAGTACTTTAAAATAATCACTAACTCATTCTTGAGCAGCCAGTTTTGAAAATTTAAATTTAAAACTTTTTTTTAAAAAGCATGCATTATGGAACTTTTGAAAAAGTTTCATTTTAAGAGATAGCGAGCATTATAGAGTCTTTTACCAGCATTGTTAAAATTAGAATCTGTAGAGCTTCTGGCTTGTGCATCTTCTCAGGAAATTTGTAGGCTAGTGAGAGTTATGAGCTTTCAGCTACTACTTTTATAGTGATTGGATGCAATATGGCTGCCTAATTTGGAATTTCCCTAAATATCTGGTTCTGATTGGCTGAGATTTCCATGTGTCACTTGCTATCTTGTTATGGTTATTTTAAATGTCAACTATTTATAGTATTACTATTCATAACAGTTTTTGTTTACAAATTCTTTAACTTATCTATGGGAATGGACGTACCGTATTTTTCGGACTATAAGACGCTCCTGACTATAAGACGCACCTAGGTTTAGAGGGCAAAAATCAGGAAAAAAAACAAACTACTAAACCTGGTGCGTCTATGGTGCAGGGGTGTCTTAAAGACCCTTTCCCCCCAAAACTATCTCTATCTAAGCTACACTGACTGCCCAGATACACTAACCCTTGCTGCCTCACTAACTACATTACACTAACTCCTGCTGCCCCCAAGACCCTACACTAAGCCACAATGCCCCCACTACCTGCACTAAGCTAATATGCCCTCACTACCTACACTAAGCTACAATTCCCCCACTACCTGTACTAAGCTAATATGCCCTCACTACCTACACTAAGCTACAATTCCCCCACTACCTGCACTAAGCTAATATGCCCTCACTACCTACACTAAGCTACAATTCCCCCACTACCTGCACTAAGCTAATATGCCCTCACTACCTACACTAAGCTACAATGCCCCCACTACCTGCACTAAGCTAATATGCCCTCACTACCTACACTAAGCTACAATGCCCCCACTACCTGCACTAAGCTAATATGCCCTCACTACCTACACTAAGCTACAATGCCCTCACTTGTACTACCTACACTAAGCTAATATGCCCTCATTAACTACACTAATCTACAATGCCATTACCTGCACTAAGCTAATATAATGCATTTTTCTTACCGATCCTAGGGGAGAGGTGTGCAACCAGGGACTGGGCTTCTGTTATTATTGGGCTGCTGGGGTTGGTGTCCTTGGTCTTCTGCAGTCCTCCTGGTCCAGAGCGCAGGGACATCTTTGGCAAGCACTGTATGGCCCCCGGAGTGGCTGCAAGAACTGTAGTCACATGGGCAGCTTCAGCTGATGGCCCACGTGACTCGGCCGCCGATGTCCATTGTCCGGGTGGCGGAAAAGAAGCAGGAATCCCGATCCTACACCCAGGGACCAAGAGTGCCCATCAACCGATGTCTAACATCCAGGTGGATAGAGATAGAGAAGGGACATCGGCGGTGGGGGCAGATACTAGCCGGAGCGGCTGCAAGAATTTCAGTCACGTGGGCAGCTCCAGCTGATGGCCCACGTGACTCGGGAGCCGATCTGACGGGAATTAATAAGGATCCCCCAGTCCAAGGGTGCCGCTCAGCTGCAGCCGCCGATGTTCTCCGTCCTGAGGGTGGTAGAGGAGAAGGGATATCGGCGGTGAGCGATCTGCCAGAGGAGAGGACAGGAGTCACGTGGGCAGCGGCAGAGGAGAAGGGACATCTGCGGCGAGCGATCTGCCAGAGGAGAGGACGGGAGTCTCGTGGGCATCGGCGCGAGATGCCCACGTGGGCATCGGCGAGAGAAAGGGACATCAGCAGCGAGGAAGGGACATCGGCGGCAAGGAAGGGAAGTTATCGGGGAGCGATCTGCCTGCAGGAGTCACGTGGGCAGCGCCAGCTGATGGCCCACGTGACTCAGCCGCCGATGTCGTCCGGATGGCGGAAGAGAAGCAGGGTGAAATAGCTGATTATGCACCCAGAGACCAAGGGTGCCGATCAGCAGCACAGTGGCCGCCGATGTCCTTCCTGGCAGCTTTATAGAAGCAGCGGCATCAGGAAGAGAGCCAGAGAGTGCACTAGGAAGGAGGAGAGCCATGGATGGTATACACAGAAGCAGGATGCAGAACATGGAGCCCGCGGCTGGATAGGTGAGGGCTTCCATTATGTCCTGCACCTGCTTGTGGGGGACATTTAGCTCACATTCGGACTATAAGACGCATTGACTTTTTCTCCCCACTTTTGGGGGAGAAAAAGTGCGTTTTATAGTCCGAAAAATACGGTAGTTTGGAATGTTTACACATACTTTACATTTGCTTATAGGGTTATATTTGACGCAGTTCATTACAAATGGATGTCACCAACCATCTTGACTGCTGATTTGACTTATTTGCCCCAGACATTGGGTCTTTTAGATATTAAAGAAATATTATTCATGACACACTTCTGATAATGTGTCCCTCTGCTAATTAGTTTGGAATGCATCTGTCCTTTTTCAGACATGAAGCAGGTCATTTTGACATGGACAAACTGAATCTGTAGCTTAAGGTTTGCAGCAATTGAATGCTTATTTAAACACTAACTATTCTTATAGAATAATCAAACCACATGTTTACTGATAGTTTAGAAAACAATTATAGAATTAAATTATTTGATAAAGAAGAGGTAAAATATTAATAGTGTGTATTAATGTTATAATTATAAAAACTGCCAGGTGGCATTATTGTCCTAAATATAAGACAACAGACAAAAAACCTTGCAATGTTCATGGTTGACATTCAAGAATATTTGATAAGACTTCCTATCCCAAACATCTATGTTTCAACAAAAATGTTTCAAACTTTTGCTGCAGAATCCATCATTTAAATGTATTTCAAAGTTATAAATTCTATTATATGTAATCATAAGGTTTAACAATAATTATTTCTTTCTGTAGAAGAAATATATTTTTTATTATTGCATCTCTCTGCAATGGAAAATGGCAACAGCGCTTCTTAAGCCAATGGTATTAAACTTCAATTTGTTTATGCTTTTCATATTTTGACTTTCTCTGGCTGTGACATTTTATCTATCTTTTCTTGCTGGCTGTAACAACCTTGTAACAAGTACATGTCAACAATCTTCTAGCTTACAAGTTGAAATAATCTTATGATCGTCTCACTGACTCAAATTAACATTTTCATTAGTTAAAAAGGTCAGAGTAATATTTAAAGTGGTACCCTAACACCACAGTTTACACTGAATTGTGCATATACATAATATTGAACAGTACACCACTATATATATATATATATATATATATATATATATATATATATATATATATATATATATATATATATATATATATATATATATATAGAAAATGTTACAACTAACCATGGCTCTGTATATTCATATGGTAATGAGGTGACACCAGAGTAACTGCACAAGGTATGAATAGAGAGCAGTCACCCCAGTATCACCACTTCCTGTGTATTGTCTATATAGGATACAGTAAATATAGTAGAGGAGTCACCCTGCTAAGCAGGTTTGTGTGTGATAAGTCATGTTAGAAAAATTCCTCAGTCTTAAATTTCCTCAATCCAATTAGAAAATCAAAGAAACAGATAATCACATATAGAGAAGGAAGGCTCTGGGTCCTTTGGAGCCTTACCGTTCTCACGAACTCCATGTTTGCCCACAGGCTCCCTCGTTAGTAGTCCACAACTGTTCAGTCAAGGACTACTCTCTTTTGCATTGGGTGCACTTCGGCAGTCTTCGGAAGCAGTCGGGCTCCTGAAGACGGGACGCTCCGTACTGTGCATGGGTGAGCGCCCTCTTTCACGCACTGGCATGCACAGAACAGAGTGCATGAGGGGACCCAAAGTGCTTCCAAAGACTGCTGAAGTCTCTTGCGGTGGGAGATTCAAACTGTGGAGCCTGAGAGTGAAGGAGGACACCGGGAGGAGAATGGGAAGTCTCTTTAGGACCCATAGCCTTCTCTCTCCTTTGGTGAGTATCCATTTTTTTTAAACGTCAGAATTGCTTTAAAACATACATATATATGTTTTATTTTATAAAGTAAATTCTAAAGTATTAGCCAGTATTATATAATATTCAGGTGTATATGAATTCACCAGATATTGCACAGCCAGAACCAGAGCCCAGCACGATTATTCTTAATACAGCACATATATTGATTAAAGTAAATCTTAATATGTTGGTGGCTACATGTCAGCTCTATAGAGAAGGTATAATTGATAACTGCACACTGCATGATGAAGTCCAGCTACACTGAATGGAATCTCTTCTCTATATGGACAAATGAACTATTATATCTGAAAGGGGTTCCATTGTTACCACATCTTGAAGATGGGTGCTATAAAATACATACAATACAATAACATTTCTATAGCGCTTTTCTCCCATAGGACTCAAAGCGCTTAGGCTCTCTCAGATTCAGTAATTGGTAGTAGGATGAAGTATTCACACAACAAAAGTTATATTTCTGCAAATGCTAAACTGAACAGGTGGGTTTTCAGTCTGGATTTAAACATGTCCAGGGATGGAGCTGTCCTGATCTGTTGAGGTAAAGAGTTCCAAAATGTAGGGGCAGCATGACAGAAGGCTCTGGGACCAAACGTTTCCCGGTGGACTCTGGGTATGACTAGATTATTAGAACCTGTGGCTCTGAGAATGCAGGGATTGCTACGCAGCTGCAACATTTCTTTCATGGATCCAGGGCCCATAAACTCACTAGAGAACCATTATTATGAACAAGATATGGAGATGATTTTACCTCCAACACCTGAACTTGCCCCATGGGGATTTTTACTTACCTGGGGCTTCTTCCAACCCTCCATAGCTAGACAGGTCCCTCGGCATCCTCTAGGTTCCCTCCAATGTATGACTGGATCTCCAGTCATGCCTTCTGCACAGTTTTGTCTGCGTGCCTCCTCAATTGCACTCTCATCCCTGGGAGTTTTCTGTACATGTGCAGCTTTCATAAACATTAATTGCACATCTGCAGAACACTCCCAGTGATGAGTGTGAATAAGAAGGCGCATGGACGGGAATGTGCATGCCCAATAGGTGCAACTGGAGCTACTCCCAGCTCCCAAAGATCTACAACAGAGGGAAGAGAGTGCTTACAATTAGTGATGATCGTAATCTGCTAATTACGATTACACAAAATTACTGCTAATTATGATTACTTCAAAATTACGCATACATGTAATTGCAGATTCGTAATTCAATTGACTTTGTATATTCATTCGTAATTATTAATTTCATGCCGAATTTGGTGGTGAATAGCAAAGCCCCCATATATGATATTGCTACCAAAATTGTGACATATGTTAAGGAGAACAGTGGGTACAAGTCATAAAAATATGTTTTTATTTTTCAAAAAGACCTTGTAGTTTAAAGGGAATGTCCAAGCAAAATAAAAAAATGAGTTTCACTTACCTGGGGCTTCTACCAGCCCCATGCAGCCATCCTGTGCCCTTGTAGTCACTCACTGCTGCTCCAGTCCCCCGCCACCAGCTAGTTCTGCTTCTACCAGCCCCATGCAGCCATCCCGTGCCCTCGTAGTCACTCACTGCTGGTCCAGTCCCCCGCTGGCAGCTTGCCGACCTCGGAGGTCGGCTGGACACATTGCGTACATTTTTACGCATTCCCGCTAGTGCAGGAACATGAACACATACATTTTTACGCATTACTGGTTCAATGCGTAAAAATGTACGCATTGAACCAGTAACGCGTAAAAACGTATGTGTTATTGTTCCTGCACTAGCGGGAATGCGTAAAAATGTACGCAATGTGTCCCGCCGACCTCCGAGGTCGGCAAGCTGCCAGCGGGGAACTGGAGCAGCAGTGAGTGACTATGAGGGCACAGGATGGCTGCATGGGGCTGGTAGAAGCCCTAGGTAAGTGAAACTAATTTTTTTATTTTGCTTGAACCTTCCCTTTAAGAAAATCAAGTTTAAAAACCATTTTTCTTTTCATTTTTAAAATGGATTTTCGCAAAAACTACAAGGTCTTTTTGAACAATTCTTTTTGTAACTTGTACCTAATATCCTTCCTTAATAAGCAGTCGGGAGATAGTCGTTAGTAAAGAGGTTATTTTTGGAATTTTCTTGTAACGAACGATCTGAGAATGATTTTTGCGCGCGCAACAGGAAATGACATAATATAGAATCGGCCATTCACAACTGAAGCGAACGATCTTATCGGGCGAAGGATACTACTAGGTCTTTTTGAACAATTTTTTTTTGTAACTTGTACCTAATATTCTTTTTAACATATGTAGCACTTTTGGTAGCAATGGCATGTATGTGGGCTTTGCTATTCACCTCGGCATACAATTACACATTAATTGCGCGTAAATTCATGCGCAATTACGAATGGGAACAATTAACTACGAAATTGATTGCGCTATTCCCTGGAAATGTTACATTATGATGCGTAATTGCGTATTATGATGCATAGTTACACATGGGCATAAATTCTGCTCATCACTACTTATAATTCTCTGATTGGTTTGGAAAGCAGCAGCATTTGCTCAGCTCAGGAATACCTCCAGGGAGGTTAATGTCCTCCAGCATGGATGAAAGATGCTCATATTAGCACTTTGTAGGCCTAGGCGTCTGATTCTCATAAACAGATACGATAATAAGGTTATGAGTTAGCATCATTTTTTTTATAAAAGTAGAGAGGACATTTCCTGTAAATACTGTCTGGCTTGCTGACCATCTGTGTGTATATCTGATGTTTTTGTTTTTTTAGCAATTCGGAGTGCTAAAAAAATACTATTTCTCATGTCTATAGCAGCAGAATATCCTTCTAGCACAAGTGTGGCCACACTGACTCCGCCGCCCCTGCTTGGCAGCAGCATGGAGAGGGTTACTGACTCCACCCTCCTGCTGGGCAGCTCTATAGACAGGGTTATGGACTCCGCCCTCCTGCTGGGCAGCTCCATGGAGAGGGTTACTGACTCCACCCTCCTGCTGGGCAGCTCCATTGAGAAGGTTACTGACTCCGCCCTCCTGCTGGGCAGCTCCATGGAGAGGGCTCTGCCTATTCATATGGTAATGAGGCGATACCAGAGTAACTGCACAAGGTATGAATAGAGAGCAGTCACCCCCAGTATCACCACTTCCTGTGTATTGTCTACAGACACCTTATTGTGTACAATATACAGGAGAGGAGCCACACCCTGCCAAGTATTGTCTTTGTGATCAAAGTCTGTGTGGAGATTTTCACATGGATTCTGGTGACTCTTCATGAAATGGATTATTTTAAAAAAAATAGGCAAGTTAGATTTAATAACTGCACAGTGTTACTATTGTGATGTCCAACTAAACTGAATGTGATGTCTTCTCTCTATGGACAGAGGAACAAATGTATGTAAAGGGATTACACTGCCCCATTTATCATGAGCTATAAATTAATAAACATATAGAAGCTCAACTGAGATCCATCATCATGGCCGAGTTGCTGAAAGCTAACAGGAGTAGCATGCAGAGGAACACGGAGGATGCCCATGTTGGTGGCATTATCTTCATTCATGGATGGTGAAAGATGGGGAGTTTAAAGCGGAATATAACCCTGCATTTCAACTTTGCTCAAAAACATTATTTACAGCATATTATATGCAAAAAGCATTTTTTTTACTAGACCAGCATTGGAAGGGTTAAACACAGACGTTTAAGTTCCGTGGAGAGAACTGCAGAAGTTCAGATTGTTACATTCTATTTAGTTAGATGTATCTATTGATAAACAGTTACACACTCTTTGGCTGTCCTCCAGCTCCTCAGTCAGAGAGAGTGAGTCACATTCAACACTTAGATACATTTATGTAAACAAAATGTATCTATGTCAGCTTCGGATGCGTCTGCAGAAATCTCAAGGAACTTTAAAGCCCTGTGTAACCCTTCCCTTCCAATGCTGGTCTAGTAAAAAAAAAATGCTGGTTGCATATAATATAATGTAAATAATGTTTTAGAGCAAAGTTGAAATGCAGGGTTATATTCCGCTTTAAACTTGAAAACTCTACAATAAAAATCCAAAATATGATGCTTTTGGTATCAAAATGAAGACTGGTGAAGATGTCAAGGCGAGGTTTCCAGTGTGTGTTCCCTGTGACAGGAATGCAATGGTAAAGCCGTGTCACACACTATCCACCTGTTGTGTCACAAAGTCAAAAAATGCTTCACTGTCACATGCGTGTTTTTGGATAATGCGCTGAATGACGTGCGCTATGAGGCCACATGCCGTAATACCACAACTGTATACCTGGCATAGGTGGAGCAGTGCAGTGCAGCAACTAGCATTAGAAACCCGCTGTTCTGCTGCAGCACAAAATACCACTGTAACTATAGCCTTACTGAAGAGCAAGCCATTCTATTTATTTATTTATTGCATTTATAAAGCGCCAACATATTACGCAGCGCTGAACATTAATTTAGGTTACAGACAATATTTAGGGGTGACATACAGCAATATGACAATACAGGAATACAAGAAAACCAGATCACACAGCACAGTATTAGTACAAGGTAATGCTTAGTCAGTCACTGGATGGAGCATGGAGATTAGGCAAGTTAGGTTCACTCAAATGCATAGCATGGGTTCACAGTAATGGAGGTGCATGATCAGGTAGGACACAAAAGGAGGAGGACCCTGCCCAAAGGCTTACAATCTAGAGGGAGAGGTAAGGACACGAACGGTAGGGGACCAGAGTTCAGCTGTAGGTTTAGAGCACTTGTGAGGGGTAGTAGGCCAGAGTGAAAAGGTGAGTTTTGAGGGCTTTCTTGAAGATGTTGAAGGAGGGGGCTGCCCTAATGGGTGGAGGTAGGGAGTTCCATAGTGTTGGAGCAGCTCTTGAGAAGTCCTGGAGGCGTGCACGGGACTGGGTGATGCGGGGGGGGGGGGGGGGGGCGGTTAGGCGAAGTTCATTGGAAGAGCGGAGTGAGCGGCTAGGTGTGTACCTCTGAGTAAGATCGGAAATGTAGGTTGGACAGGTTTTGTGGACAGATTTGTAGATCAGACACAGTATCTTGAATTTGATTCTGGACTGGATAGGAAGCCAGTGGAGGGATTCTAGGAGGGGATCTGCCGTGGTGGAGCGATGGGAGCAGTGGATAATTCTGGCTGCCGCATTCATGATGGACTGCAGTGGGGCTGTTCGGGTCATAGAGAGACCAGGCAGCAGGGCATTGCAGTAGTCAAGGCGGGAAATTATGAGGGCATGGATGAGGAGTTTGGTGGTGGCAGAGGTCAGGAAAGGGCGAATCTTACAGATGTTACAGATCTATTCTGAAATACTAAAGATATTCTTCATTTTTCTAAGTAAACACTCATACTCCTGTATTAAAGGGCAACTGTAAGGAGAGATATATGGAGGCTGCCATATTTCCTTATAAATAATACCAGTTGCATGGCTATCATGCTGTTCCCCTGCCTCCAATACGTTTAGTGATAGATGCTGAATAAGCATGCAGCATATCAGGTGCTTGACATTGTCAGATCTGACGAGATTCTGGTGTGACTCAGTCACTACTGCAACAAAATAGAATACATTCTTCCTTTAAATATAACATTATATAAACTTTAATGCGGCCACAGAAGAAAATATTTTTTTTATAAATCCAGACAACAAAAAAGAGTTCACCAACGCTCCCCATAACTAACTAACAGCCACTAAGGCCCGGTTCACATTAGCGGTGGCCGTCCGGAATCGCCGTGCCGGAGCCGGACCGCTTGCAGAACGGACGGAACGGACGCACGGCATAGCAATGAAAGCCTATGCGTCCGTTCACATGCGTCCGTTCTGCCGGACCGGAGCCGGACCGGATCCGGACTCAGGCATCCGTTCCAACATGCGCTATTTTTTGGTCCGGCTCCTCCGGCAGCCGTATCCGGGGCGGAGCCGGACTGCACCATCCGGCCAATACAAAGTTATGAGAACCGGAGAGCGCACAACACACTGGCTAAAAATCCGGATGTTCTACCCCACTTCCTATGCGTATTGAAGCGGCGATTTTGGATGGGGACACATGGGCAAGCATTTTGGAGTGGAGCAGCAGTGATTTTAAACGTGCTGTTGATGTTGGCAGTATGTCGGAGGTGGAGGTGAGTGCTAAACAGCGGATGGCCTGATTCCACAGGTCCACCTTCTGCTGACCTCCCAGACCCCAACATATTTATTCCTTTTCTACTATCTTTTGCCAAACGGATCCAGATCGCATCCTGATGAACACCTGATGCAAACTGACCGGATCCGGATCGGATCCGGATCAGAACCGTACGGTTCCGATCCGGATCCAGTCCGGATCCGGTCAGGTCATCCGGTCCATTTGGCAGAGAACTGCAAGTGTGAACCGGGCCTAACACTAACAGCTAACAGCTCAATCCAGCAAATGATGAATCCCTTCCCTATCAGACATCCAGGGCTGTAGTGACCGAGTCAGCAGCTTGTTCAGCTCATAGTAAAGCAGAGTTCTTAAAACCAGTGTAACCCTCCATGCAGGATCCCCTATGTGGACATACATTCCTCCCCTTCCCCTCTCTCTAACAATAATTGGTTGCCTTCTATGAAATATTAAATTCATAATCATAAATGTTTCAAAACAAATCCTAGTTTGGCTAGATACATTATTAACCATTTAACTAATAGTATGTTACGTTAAAGAAACATTTTCTCAGCCAGTCATACAGGCACTCTGTTGCTATATGTCTGTCTTCAGACAAAATCAAATGCAGGGTTCCTAAATGTAAAAACTAATATCTTTCAGACTTGCAATCACCTCTTTTGTATCACAGGCTGCAAGGAGACAATTCAAATGCAAATTAACAGCAGCCGTTTTTTGTTTTCACAGTGTATACAAAAACATGATCAACCAATTGCAGCACTTCCCAGCCTCTGCCTGCCCAATCCTATAAGGCCACCTTCTCTCTTCTTGCCTATTCATCCTCTAGTAGGAGAGTGGTTGCTTTGCTGCATCATACCTGAGGGTTTGACCATATTTTTTGCTGCAGGATAAAAATGGCCTCTGCTTTTGAAGTGTTGGAAACCCTGGAAGGAATTATCAGCTTGGCCTCCCGAGGACTTCAGAAGATCAAACTCCAGGAAAGGTTCCACATCATGAAGAGGCTCGGAGAAGGTGGATTTGGGTCAGTTCTGTTGGCAAAAGAGAAGACTACAGGTTAGTGGAATCATTCAATCTCATAATCTATACATTGCAATGGTGGTGCTTATGTCATGCAACCCCTTACCTACTACACCAGCCATGTAGGGGATTTATCAGGGCCCTTCTCCATAGTCAGTCCTGTGATACAGATAGCCCAGCCAGCATAAGCAGGCCTGCTGGCTACAAATTGTTCAATTACTACTTACTAAATATATCTTTCTTTTTTATTGAATAGAGTTTAGATGTAACGTTCGTATATATAGTTTACAGATTGGGATATTTACAATGTCTCCATTAACAATTGGACACAGAGAGATGTACCATATTTACCTGCATGCATTCAACCATGTTCTTTTCCATTTATGCTGTAGAAGTAACTTTTGAAATTGCATTGTGAGAACTGTTTTTGTGCATTCCTATTTTTTTTTTTTTACAAAAATTTCTTAATTCAGTAGTTCCTGCACATTCCGAATATAAAAATGGGTTAATAGGTCTATACTAAATCTGAATCATGACTCATTGGGCCGTATGCAATTAAATGTTCTCTTGAGTTTTCTCTTAGAACATTATTTCTTCTAGGAGAACATTTTTCTTTTTTTCTTTCAACTATGTTTACGGTACTTTGCAATTGTAAAAGTATCAAAAATAGGTTTAAAAAAGTACTATCAATGTTATTTTGACTATTTTCCTGCTTGCTAGTGGTTTAAAGTGCATTATATTGACAAAGTGTGCGCGTATGACCTAGGAGAAAAGATTAATTACATACGGGCCCCTTGTGTTTCCACAATGCATGTCAAAAGTTTACTAAACTGTGTAGGCTGAGGGGTAAATGGGATCCAGACTCTCACTCAGATCAAATTGACAAAGACATACAAATTTTATGAATATGTTTAGTATAGTCTCTAAAACATATGCTAAATTTAAATCTCAATTTGTTCTGGTTTGTACAGATCAGAAGATGGCACTAAAGATGATGGAGAGAGCTACTACAAACAAGAGGAAATTCCTTATGGAATTTGGAATCTCAGCCTACCTGTCCTCCCACCCAAATATCGTGCAAAGCTACACGATGATCTTCAAGACCCAGGAATATTTCCTATTTAGCCAAGAAGTGGCACCTTTTGGAGATCTCTTTGATTTAATACTACCCGATGTAAGTATTATGGCTTCTCTTGATACCAGTTTGTTTCATGTTTGTATATGTTTAAAATAAAAAAGTCCTGATGATTCTTCTATGTCTTTCAGTTTGGACTTGTAGAAGGCAGTGTGAAGAATTGCATGGTGCAGATCTCTGAGGCACTAAACTTCATGGCAGAGAAGGGGATAGTGCACATGGACTTGAAACCTGAAAATGTGCTGGTGTTTGACCAGAACTGTCAACGTTTGAAGCTGACTGACTTTGGACAGGCTCAGATTAAGGGAACAACAATTAGAGGACAGTCTGGCACCATCTTTTACAATGCACCGGAGATCTGCCAACTTACAAGTAAGGAAGAATTGGTTGTAGACTCTAGCATTGATGTGTGGGCACTTGGAGTTATGTTGTTCTGTCTGAAGACTGGACAATTTCCATGGCAGAAGGCAATGCTTGAGGATGCCCATTTTAAAAGATTTGTTGACTGGCAGAGCCGTTCAAAATATGATGATCCTCCTGAGCCATGGGAGGAGCTGTCTTCCTCAGCACTAAGTGCGTGTAGGAGTCTTTTGGCCATAGACCCCCATCACAGATGTGACACCAGCGACCTTCAGCTGCTCATGGAAGAGCTGGTATAAGCAGGACTGCATCATGAGATGATAGATCAGTTGTGTCTTTCATATATTTTTTTTTTTATAGGTAACCAACTGAGGCCTGAATCACTGAGGAGTTTTACCGGGAACAATTAGTCATTCCCATATTCATGTCCGTGTATTTCCTCCCCGGCACCTCCTCTGCATCTCAGCATCATTCTCTGGAGAACAGGATACTCTTCATGATATAGAGATAAGTAAAGTTCTGATAATAGTATTTCTCATTTTACGTAATATCTGTGTGAGAAGCTGTAAAGTAAGGAGGTTTGTGGGTTCATAGCGAAATTTATGGAAACTAGCTTTTTCCTACTATGGAAAAATTGTATATTTTTAGCTACTTTAGAGAGGGATGGCTTCTTGAATACCTTCTGGCTACACTGCATGATGTCTTTAGTTGCTGGAATCTTCTGACATGTGCTGGCTATAAATTAGCTGTGGCTGCTGTCCATCCATGAAGGTTCCTAGAAAGTAAGATTCTAAGGAGAGCTGCAAGCTACAAGTGGTCCCCAAATTTGCAGCGTCATGTAGCGTGCTGGCTGAGAAAGGCTGTAGGACCATTTAGCCAGATAATTAGGATAACATTTTATATGAACACCTTGTAGACACAGGAGGAAAAACAACTTCCTCTGTCAGGTCTGCAATGAATTCATACTTACTATAGAACATTTATGTTATTATTTAGGTTATTAACGTCTTACACATTTCTGCTCTGCCTACCAGCATGCTTAAAGGACAACCGATGTGACATGATGAGATAGATTTATGTATTTACAGTGCCCAGCACACAAATAACTATGCAGTGTTCCTTTTTTTCTTTCTCTGAAAGAGTTAAACATCAGGTATGCAAGTGACAGTTTCTCTCTGGGTCAGACAATAGCATAACGCTCACTGATAAGTAATTATAGCCATAAAACAATTTTCTTTCAGTAAATGGCTTCCTAGAGCAGAAAATAGATAAAAAGGGTAAATAATTTATAAATATTGAGCTCCGGCATACTTCAATGAAGGTGTTATTGAGCAGAGACAATAAAACAGATAAAAACTTAAAAACTAGATTTAAATATAAAATAAAACTGTGGGATATCTAAAAAAAAAGTCATTTTTAGGAACGAACAATTGTTTTTTTTCATCAGTTTATTTTCACCTCGAATATCCTATAACCAAATAAAATATCATATGCTGGTGGCTGGATAGTGTACTGGTTAAGGGCACCGCCTTTAACATGGGAAACCAGGGTTCGAATCCTGGCTAGGGTAAGTACTTATTCAGTAAGGAGTTCAAGGCAAGACTCCCTAACACTGCAGGGTGGCCTACTGAGCACGTCCCGGTGGCTGCAGCTCTTGAGCGCTTTGAGTCCAACAGGAGAAAAGCGCTATACAAATGTTCAGATTATTATTATATGCTAGTCCAAAGTTATAAATGTGATATTAACCTTTTTATATTTTTTGTGTATTTTTAGGAAGGCCTACCTGAAACCACTAAAAGGAAAAACAAACCCCCACCAGGTTCATGAGGCTGTAACTGGTAGAGTTACCGTATATGCAGTTACGCCTCCCATGCACAGGGTGGTGTTTTTGAAAATTGTCACCTGTGATATCAAACAGCTTCGATAATCAAGCCTGGAAGCAGCGTTGTCATAGCAAAGCATTGTATTTTATACATTTCTCTGCTGGTCACTAGTATGCTTAGCAAGTACTGTGATATTAAAACATTGTCTTTATTTTTAGGGATGCCTGACTAGGCCATTGAAATGAAGAACGTATGTAATCTAGGTGTATTTTTTGGATATATGCTGCCTTCATTTGTCTGAGGAAACCTTTTTTCTTTATTCTGCTCATGGAAACGTTGCCTAACTCTGTGGGGATTATGGCTATTTTAGCTCTAACATTCTAGCTAGCAGTGGTTGTATGGGGAAAAGACAGCACATTTATAGTCTATTCTATTACATCTCAGATGGCTGTTTGTATGGTATTAAGTTACCCCCAGCTAAATTCATATACATTATATGGCCAGGATAATCACCACATTTTGTCCACCGTATAATTCTACCTCCTTTGATGCCTGATGATGTCCTAAATATTCCTAGAATGCAACATCAGGGGAGCTGCAAGCTACAAGTGGTCCCCAAATTTAGAGAAGACACAGTACGTATTGTCATTTGGGTGGACATGCAGCCTAACAATGCTCTCTGTAGTGCTACACTGCTTAACTATGCTGTTTGGGGAGAAATGTTGAATAACGGTTTGGGAATTATGGCTGTTTAAGATGTTAGATTGTAAAAGTGGTTATAAAGTGGGAAAAATCTGTACATTCACCACATTTTTTATTACATCTTGGATAGCTGTATAGTTTTCAGGGCCTATTTTTATCTTTAAGGATAGGGGAGGTTATACAGAGTTTTGGTATGAGGAAGTAATTAAGTAAAGACATTAATGGTTAAAAGTTACACACCTGCTGGATTCATAAACATGATATGACCATAACCATTTTTAAAGTCCACCAACCTCCAATAATACGGAGGAATGTTTGGTAGGATATATAACCTTCTAAGCTTTATTTAACACCAAAAAATATTTGTCAAGAGTTTGTTTTGGCATGGATGCTTTGGGTGCCCGTGCTTGGCAAAAAAACTCAGGGGCTCTTGCTTGGTAGAAGGTGCTGGGTTTGAGGGCCAGGATTGGGGGCCTTTGTTATAACACTGTTGGTTTAGGTACAGTTACTTGGAAATGGCAGAGTTGTTTTGGTCAGGCTAGCTAGGGAATGGTAGCAGCACACTTGTGGTGCAGTAGGAGAACCTGCATTTGTGTCAGATTGTAAATATTTGGCAGAGTTTAGGGCACCAGAGCTTCTGTGCCTATAAGTGACAGGTTTCAATATGGATCCCTCACTGAGCGATGTGTTATCACTCAAACACCAATGCCAGGACAGGACGATAACTGATAGGCTTGTAAAGAATGATAAATACAAGGGCACCAACCACCATGTCACCCATTTCTGGGAGCTAGCAGGATTGCAGAGGTCAGACCAAAATAGGTTGAACGGTGTGGCCAGAATGGTGAAGATTAGATGGAATAAAAGAAAAATGTGAGGCTGGAAAAGGGAAGTCAAGAGGACAGTTAGAGAGGAGCCGAGTCAGCTAGTATGAAGGGGTGAGCTGTAGTGTTAGTGAGTATGTAGGTAGGTAGTTGGGGGGGACAGTCAGGGAGGAGCAGGGTCAGCTAGTATGAAGGGGTGAGCTGTAGTATTAGTGAGTGTGTAGGTAGGTAGTTGGGAGACAGTCAGGGAGGAGCAGGGTCAGCTAGTATGAAGGGGTGAACTGTAGTTTTAGTGAGTGTGTAGGTAGGTAGTTGGGGGGACAGTCAGGAAGGAGCAGGGTCAGCTAGTATGAAGGGGTGAGCTGTAGTGTTAGTGAGTGTGTAGGTAGGTAGTTGGGGGGACAGTCAGGAAGGAGCAGGGTCAGCTAGTATGAAGGGGTGAGCTGTAGTGTTAGTGAGTGTGTAGGTAGGTAGTTGGGGGGACAGTCAGGGAGGAGCAGGGTCAGCTAGTATGAAGGGGTGAGCTGTAGTGTTAGTGAGTGTGTAGGTAGGTAGTTGGGGGGACAGTCAGGAAGGAGCATGGTCAGCTAGTATGAAGGGGTGAGCTCTAGTGTTAGTGAGTGTGTAGGTAGGTAGTTGAGGGGACAGTAAGGGTGGAGCAGGGTCAGCTAATATGAAGGGGTGAGTTGTAAAGAGTGTGTGCGTAGGTAGGGATGGCAGAGTAAGAGGTTGATTCATAATCCAAGCCTTAGCTAGTTGATTTATGGTTTGGGTGATTATACATTTTCTACCTATTGCTCAGATATTGGGGTAGCTACACACACGCACCATTTTTGTATGCACATGTATGTGTGGGTGCAACAAGTTTTGCCACAAGTTTTTTTTCTGAAGTAATAATAAACAGAATTGTTAGATGAGAGTCAGGAATATTTAGGCTTAATGGTCGTCTTAATCTGTGTCCATAAACTTTGTGGGAAATTATTTTTGTCTCCTGGGTGAGGAGGGCAAGAGAGGCCTTAAACTGAGAATTATCGATCTGCCGTATGGCAATTCCCGTGTGTTATAGAAGAGTTTGGGGGTATTCTGCAGGACAACATGTTAAAGTCTCTGGAGTTTGGCCTGTGCCATTCTGCATGTACGAGGTCATGATTTGGGGAAAGTTAGGATTGCTGGAAAGGATGCAGCAGGATTTGTTTTAGTCACATGAAGCTCTTCTCACACTGCTTTGCTCTTATGTTTTCAGCAAGGAATCACCGGCTGCTCTGGAGCACATCCACAGCTACAGTCTCTGGACAACCTCTGCAGAGAAGTCAATTAGGCCATGTATAAGTTTATGCCTATAGTTCGGAGTAATTTGTTTCACCACACCGAGCTAGAGGGGTTCTCAAGGCTGAATCACCTAGCAGTTGTTATTTTGAGTGTTTAGAGATTGAGCTTTGAAATTATTAGAGCAACAAAAATTGCATCACAATCACTGTGAAAGTGTTGCCTGCAGCCCATATGCGATTTTATACAAATCACTGCGATGCAGCGTGAATGATCCCATATGGTTAGATTGCCACAGTGCTTGCAATCTGCTAAAACAGTGCTCCAGTGTGAACCAGCCCTAAGAGTTTGTACAGAGATTTCATCCATTTGTCCCCCCCACCGGTCTTTATTATGGATCTGCAATCTATGATAAAGTTGGCAGTAGGTGGCAAGACACAGCCTGTAATGTGAATTATGGCTATAGTGGCACTCAGAGAATAATTTGGATGCCAGCATAAGCTAGAGCTCAAATAAGCAAAAAGTAAGGTAATTTAGCTGCCGAAGCCCAAATTCAATTTTCCCCTTGAGTTGCTATAAGTCAGGGTAGGAATAGTATTTAGTGCAGGCAGGAGATTGGCTAGAAGCAGGGTGAGCCATCTAACACTCAAATTTGCATGCACCATTTTTGAATGTACACGTATCTGTGGGTGCAAGGCTTTGAGCTTGGCCAGGGGGTTGAAGTCACCTATCATCGCGGGTTGCTCAATCTTGGATTAATTTATATAATAAAGAACTGAGACAAGGTACAGAGCAATTGGTTGTTTTATGGAGTGGTTACAGATGTCCAGGTTTCTTGAAGTCGAGGAGGATTTAGCAAAGAGACACAAGATCGTTACCGTCTGGAATGATTGGCTGAAGTTTTAAGAGAGGATGGAGTAACGAGGGAACAAAAAAGTTATAACTCAATTCAGATTTCTCGACTATTAAACTTGGTATCATACGTGAGCAGAGATGGTGAGTGAAAGAATTATTTTACATGTGTCACCTTTTAGAGGAGAAGGAAGAGTAAGTAAGACTACCTGGCCTCAACTGCCAATATCAACACTCTCGAGGAGCGATGAACCCCTGGACTATTGGGTACGTAGGCTTGAGCTGTGGCCTGAGCTCTCACAATTTGCCATCGAACTTCTCTCTTGCCCCACCTAAAGCGTCCTGTTAAAGAGGACCTTCAGCACAGCAGGAGGGATTGTCACTGAGAAGCGCAGTCAATTAGGTCAGTAAAGTGTGGATTACCTCACCTTTATAAAAATGAATGACGCATGGATCCCAGAGGACTACTGCCTGCCTGAAGACTTTTAACTTAGTCCCCACCCAGAATCTCTGCATGCCGCGTGACTGACTGACTGACTTCTTTGCCACCGCCAACAGGGTCTGAACCAAGATTCCAGGACTTCACAGGTAGATCCTGAATTTTTAAGGTCGCTAAAAAAAAAGAAAAATTCTGGCATGTGTACATGGCTAATTTTTCTGGCCTGTGGTGCTGAACTGTGGCTGCAACGAAAATAAGGCATGTACATGATGTCAATTCCCTTTCATGATTGTTACCTTGTCGTGGTGAGCGGGCTTACATATCACAATGAAGCAATGACCTATATGAGTGTGTTGGGGCTCACTCAAGAGGATAAGGTGGACAGACCAAATTTGATCAATCGGCTGCATAAAAAAGTTTTGGCAAAACCTTTGGTCACCTCAGGTGATCATTCAATAAAGCCTATGTAACATCCTCACCTTCCAGCGGCAGGTCATGTGGCGTCTCCGGCGTGGTTCGGGTGAGCGGCGGGACTCCGCAGCCGACGTCCTCTGGCGGCGTCCCCGGCATCCCTCTGGCAGTGAGTTCAGGCATGCGTGCGACCAAACGCGTGCGTGCGGTCGCTGATAAGCCTTATAGGCTTAGGAGGAGGATCTAGCTGAGGTCAGCAGTGATGTCACTGTAGTGACACCACTGTAGTGACATCACTAAGGGAGTGGTTTCTGGGAAATTGGGAATTGTATTTAAGGCCAGAGCTTGCAGTTGCTCACTAACCTTGATACTAATCAGTTTGCTGGTTCTAGGTCTAGCTAGCTACTCTGAGCTATATTGATATATTGTGTAGACGCACAATATATATGTACTCCAGTTAGTCAGTCTTTATTATGTTTGTATATATTCTTATATTATTGTAACATCTTATTATATATTATTGTAATATTATTGTAACATCTAATTGTATTTACTCTGTGTACCGACTTTTGCCTGCCTTTTGACCTTGGTCCTGTCTAGTCCTTTTGCACCTCTGCCATCTGATATTAGTTACCGACACGGCCTGTCCCTGACTACGTTATTGCCTAATCCTTACAATACGACTGACATCTGACTTATGTGTACGACACGGCTCGATTATTGACTACAAATTAGTCTAGTGACTCTGTACCTTGATATTTCTAACTTGTGCACAAGTTCTGACTGTTACTCTTGTTGTTTATACCTGTACATGTTCACGCCCCAGCGTGATAGCCTACTAGGCCAGCTGTGCCCAACCTACGGCCCGCGGGCCATTTGTGGCCCGCGAGGCCAGTTTCTGTGGCCCGCGCGGCGGTGTCCTGCGGAGGGGGAGGCTGGGGGAGACTGAGGAGGCTGCCCGCGGAGGGGTAGAGGATCGGGTGGTATTGCGTAGTAAAGTATCGGCGTAGTCCCGCGCATACACGCTGGTATTCAGCCCCGGGTAGCGCTGGGATAGTTAGAAAGCCTCGCTCATTGGTTAGTGCAGGAACCTTCCTCCAATAGGAATTCCTATTGGAGGAAGGTTCCTGCACTAACCAATGAGCGAGGCTTTCTAACTATCCCAGCGCTACCCGGGGCTGAATACCAGCACATTCTCAAGTATGCGCGGGACTACGCCGATACTTTACTACGCAATACCACCCGATGCTCTCCTCCTCGGGCAGCCTCCTCAGCCCCACACAGAGCGGGCAGCCCACTCAGCCCCACACAGAGCGGGCAGCCCACTCAGCCCCACACAGACAGGGCAGCCTCCTCAGCCCCACACAGACAGGGCAGCCCACTCAGCCCCACACAGACAGGGCAGCCCACTCAGCCCCACACAGACAGGGCAGCCTCCTCAGCCCCACACAGACAGGGCAGCCCACTCAGCCTTACACAGACAGGGCAGCCCCCTCAGCCCCACACAGAGCTGTCAGCCCCACACAGAGCAGACAGCCCCCTCAGCCCCACACAGAGCGGGCAGCCCCACACAGAAACTGGCTCACGTTCTCGCATCACAGATGATCATCTTCATTCTGTATTAAGAATAAATGTTACAAATTTGGAGCCAAATATCCAGAAATTGGTTTCTGAAAAACAGCCGCAAACTTCTGATTAAGTAAATGTGCATCAAATGGTGAGTACAACAATTTTTATATTGTCGTTTTCTTTCCATTTCCAACACCATGTTAACTGTTACTAGAAAAACGTTTAACGTTTTACATCGAAAATTTGTATGCATGTGTTCCGGCCCTTGAGATTTTTCTTGATTTAAAGTTCGGCCCTCAGGCCAAAAAAGGTTGGGCACCACTGTACTAGGCCAACACTGGGCCCACACCGCAGATCCACTGTTTTCTGGGTCACTTTACTGGCCCAACCATAAAAGCTGGCAAACCACCAAGACCTGCATTCTCGCCAACATGTGCACATTAGCACGGCGACCACTACACAAAATTGCAGCTGAACAACAACTATTTGCGGTGCGTTAAATGCCTAGTTTGGTCTGTCAGTGTGAAGCGGGCATAACTCTTATATTACAACTCTGGACATTTAAAAGTGGCACGGTCAAGGCAGGTATATCACCCTCAGCTCCCCAGGGCCTATTCCACATCCCAGTGCACTAATAGCATTTTTTCCAAAACAAAAATTGATTTTTTTTGTAAATAACATTTACTTTTTTTTCAAATTAAATTTGTATGTGTAAACCTGCGCCATCATGTGCAGAACCAAGAGCCACCACATCTCTGGCACACAGTGTTAGGGCAAGGGTCCATCTAACCACTTATACCTGGTCTTCAAAGCATGATCAAGGCAGGTATATTACCTATACCACACATTGAGTAAACCTGCTGACCACTGTGGCAAACCTCCACTGCGTGGCTCTGCACTGGAGTTGGTGACACCACCACCTTGAATGGCAGGCCTGTTGTAATTGTGTAATTGTAATTTAAAAAAAAGATATGAAATTCCAGAAAATTGAATGTTTTTTTTTAACTTTTTTTTTCATAAATAATTTTTCATCAATAACTAAAAATAATTTATTAAACATAAATTTGACAAATATGCTTTAAAAAAATAGAGTGTACACTGAGCCTGTCTGCTTCAGTGGAGCGTGCATGCAGCACCCGCACATCTAAGGGCCTTATAGACCGGTTATATTCAATCTTGTGTGGCTGTTTGGTGGCGTAACTAGTTGGCATGAAAGAGTTCAGAAATAGGCTTAAAAGAAAAAAAATGAGGCTGTACACTGAGCCTCTCCATTATCCCATGCTGGTCCATTCAGTTGAGCATACTGTACATGCAGCACCACACACACACACCTAAGGGCCTTACAGACCTGTTAGTGCTCTGTGAAGTGGGCTTAACCCTTACATTACCACTCTGGACATTTAAAGGGAACCAGAGAGGAATGGAGCCTGCAAAATGAAAAAATCTTTTATACATACCTGGGGCTTCTTCCAGCCCCATAAGTCTGGATCGCTTCCACGCCGCCGTCCTCCGCTTCCTGGAACCGCCGTTACCGGGCCCGTCACTTCCGGCGGACGCGGACAATTGTCCGCATCACAGGGGCTCCCTCCATACCCATGCGGCTGTGCAGTATGCAGCCTCATGCGTACTAGCATAAAGGGAGCTCCGTGTGATGCGGCGAATCAGCCGCGTCCGCCGGCCGACTCGCGGCAATGACGGGACCCGGTGGCGGCGGATCCAGGCAGCAGAGGATGGCGGCGCGGGAGCGATCCTTGCGTATGGGGCTGGAGGAAGCCCCAGGTATGTATAAAACCTTTTTTTAAACACCTCTGGTTCCCTTTAAAAGCTGCCCTTTATTCCTCAAATGTAAGAATGTGATTTCTGCCCTTTAGGGATTAAAACCCGACTCTGCGTCAACTCTGTAATTTTTGGTGGGATTTTTGGCATGGATACCCCTATCCAAGTGTTACACCCTTTAAAACAAGTTTTCCATCACTTTTGTGGCCAGAAACAGTCTTTGCAGGTTTCTAAATGTGTTTGCTCATTAGAGTCTATGGCGGTTCGCGTGAACTCAAACTTTTCCAGAAGTTCAATTTCGACATTCGTAAACCCAAAATTGGATGTTCACGACATCTCTACCTGCCAGCGCAGAACATTCACAATGGCTGAATGGGTGAAACACTGCCCACATTACGATTATTTTCTAGTGAAACATTGCCGCATTACAATTATATTATGGTGAAACATTGCTGCATTGCGATTATTTTATGGTGAAACATTGCCACCTTACGATTATTTTCTGGTGAAACATTGCCGCATTACAATTATATTATGGTGAAACATTGCCGCATTGCGATTATTTTATGGTGAAACATTGTTGCATTACAATTTTATGGTGAAACATTGCCACATTACGATTATTTTCTAGTGAAACGTTTCTGCGTTACAATTATTTTCTAGTAAAACATTGACACATTATGATTATTTTCTAGTACAACATTGCCGGATTACGATTATTTTATGGTGAAACATTGCTGCCTTATGATCATTTTATGGTGAAACATTGTTGCATTACGATTTTATGGTTAAACATTGCCACATTACGATTATTTTCTAGTGAAACATTGCAGCATTATGATTATGTTCTGGGGAAACATTACCGCATTATGATTATTTTCTAGGGAAATACTGCTGCATTATGATTATGTTCTGGGGAAATACTGCTGCATTAAGATAATGTTATGGTGAAACAGCGTCACATTACAATTATGATATGGTAAAGCATTGCAGCATTACGATTATTTTCATGGGGGGGACAGGTGACAGGTTCTCGCCTGGAGTGACAAAATGGCTAGAGGTGCCCCTGACTGTGGGAGTGAACAAAGCTACTGAGTTCCCTGGGCTGCCAGAAGCTCTAACCAGTGAAAAGGAGGGAGGGGGGTAAATCAAGGCCAACACATTTGAGAGTTTTGCATACAAAGTTAAATAGCAAAAATAAGCCAATCTCTGTGTTGCACAAAACTAATTTTACAAGAGTAAACAATTGTCTGCTGTAAATATTGTCTGGCTTGTTTAACATCTTCTGTTGATGTGTGATTTGTTTCCCCTCTACTTATACTGAAAGCTAAGGACACAACTGACTGTTTACAGGCTATTCTCATACAGCCTGCAGTAGCACAATGTCCTGGCCACACTGACTCCGCCCTCCTGCTGGGCAGCTCCATGGAAAAGGTTACTGACTCCGCCCTCCTGCTGGGCAGCACCATGGAGAGGGCTCTGCATATTCATATGGTAATGAGGTGATACCAGAGTAACTGCACAAGGTATGAATAGAGGGCAGCCCCCCACAGTATCACCACTTCCTGTGAATTGTCTACAGACACCTTGTTGTGTATAATATACAGGAGAGGAGCCACACCCTGCCAAGTATTGTATTTGTGATCAACAAAGTCTGTGTGGAGGTTTTCACATGGATTCTGGTGAAACTTAAAGAGAAATATAACCCAGCATTTCAACTTTGCTCTAAAAACATTATTTACAGCATATTATATGCAACCAGCATTTTTTTTTTACTAGACCAGCATTGGAAGGGTTACACACAGAGCTTTAAAGTTCCGTGGAGAGAAATGCAGACGCATCCGAAGTTTAGATAGATACATTTAAGTAAACACAATGTAACAAGTGGTGAATTTGACACACTCTCTGACTGTGCAGGAGCTCCTGCATAGTCAGATAGTGTGTGTCACATTCCTCACTTGTTACATTTCTCTCCATGGAACTTTAAAGCCCTTTGTAACCCTTCCAATGCTGGTCTAGTAAAAAAAAAATGCTGGTTGCATATAATATGCTGTAAATAATGTTTTAGAGCAAAGTTGAAATGCTGGGTTATATTCCGCTTTAAAGAGTTGGATTATTTTTTGTTTAAATAGTTAAGTTATCCTATGTAATAAAACCTAACTGTCCCTGCGTCCGTGCATTTGCACTACTGCGCATGTGCCGCACGGACAGCTGTTGGGACAGGAGCAGGACTGGCCAGTGGGCTGGGCGGGTGTGCAAACATGCACGCTGACATGTGACGGGTTGACAGTCCTAGAGCCCGTTTTTAAACGGGCTAAGGTCAACGAGTATTTAATAACTGCACAGTGTTACTATTATGAAGCCAAACTATTTATTTATTTATTGACCGTATTTATTAAGTGCCAAGATATTACGCAGCAACTAAACTGAATATAATGTCTTCTCTCTATGGACAGGCACAATTGTATGTAAAGGGGTTACACCAGGGGCGTAGCTAGAAATGACTGGGCCCCATAGCAAAAAAAAGATTATGCCCCCCCCCCCCCCCCCCCCACGACCTTCCAACCCTATGGACCTCGGACCTCCCACCCAAACATTTTATGGGGAAATCTGATTTCCCCACAAAATGCAACCAGATTGTCGGCAGATTTCCCTACAATATGCAACCAGATTGTCGGCAGATTTCCACACAATATGCAACCAGATTGTCGGCAGATTTCCCAACAAAATGCAACCAGATTTTCGGCAGATTTACCAACAAAATGCAATCAGATTGTCGGTAGATTTCCACACAATATGCAACCAGATTGTCGGCAGATTTCCACACAATATGCAACCAGATTGTCGGCAGATTTCCACACAATATGCAACCAGACTGTCGGCAGATTTCCACACAATATGCAACCAGATTGGCGGCAGATTTCCCCACAATATGCAACCAGATTGTCGGCAGATTTCCCCACAATATGCAACCAGATTGTTGGCAGATTTCCCCATAATATGCAACCAGATTGTCGGCAGATTACCCCACAAAATGCAACCAGATTTTTGGCAGATTTCCCCACAAAATGCAACCAGATTGTCGGCAGATTTACCTACAATATGCAACCAGATTGTCGGCAGATTTCCACACAATATGCAACCAGATTGTCGGCAGATTTCGCAACAAAATGCAACCAGATTGTTGGCAGATTTCCCCACAAAATGCAACCAGATTGTTGGCAGATTTCCCCACAAATTGCAATCAGATTGTCGCCAAATTTCCCCACAAAATGCAATCAGATTGTCGCCAAATTTCCCCACAAAATACACTATATGTAGTTAGGTCTATAGTGGGCTAACATTAATTACCTGGAGGGAGGGTGGTTGGGCAGGCTGGTACACTTTTTGCGGTGCAGGCGGCACTGCACTGGGTAGGCAGTTAGGTAGCTGGGTGGGAGGGTAGGCAGATAGGTAGACGGGTGGGCAGTTAGGTAGCCGGGTGGGAAGTTAGGTAGAAGGGTGGGCAGTGAGGTAGCTGGGTGGGGAGTTAGGTAGCCGGGTGGCAGGGTGGGCAGTTAGGTAGCTGGGTGGCAGGGTGGGCAGGTAGGTAGCTGGGTAGGCAGTTAGGTAGCCAGGTGGGAGGGTGGGCAGTTAGGTAGCCGGGTGGGAGGGTGGGCAGTTAGGTAGCCGGGTGGGAGGGTGGCCAGTTAGGTAGTGGGCAGTTAGGTAGCCGGGTGGGAGAGTAGGTAGTTAGGTAGCCGAATGGGAGGGTGGGTAGTTAGGTAGCCGGGTGGGAGGGTGGGCAGTTAGGTAGCCGGGTGGGAGGGTGGGCAGTTAGGTAGTGGGCAGTTAGGTAGCCGGGTGGGAGGGTGGTCAGTTAGGTAGCCGGGTGGGAGGGTGGGCAGTTAGATAGTGGGCAGTTAGGTAGCCAGGTGGGAGGGTAGGTGGGTAGGTAGTTAGGTAGCCGGGTGGGAGGGTGGCCAGTTAGGTAGCCGGGTGGGAGGGTGGCCAGTTAGGTAGTGGACAGTTAGGTAGCCGGGTGGGAGGGTGGACAGTTAGGTAGCCGGGTGGGAGGGTGGGCAGTTAGGTAGCTGGGTGGGAGGGTGGGCAGTTAGGTAGTGGGCAGTTAGGTAGCCAGGTGGGAGGGTGGTCAGTTAGGTAGCCAGGTGGGAGGGTGGGCAGTTAGGTAGCCGGGTGGCCAGTTAGGTAGTGGGCAGTTAGGTAGCCGGGTGGGAGGGTGGCCAGTTAGGTAGCCGGGTGGGAGGGTGGGCAGTTAGGTAGTGGGCAGTTAGGTAGCCGGGTGGGAGGGTGGCCAGTTAGGTAGTGGGCAGTTAGGTGGGAGGGTGGGCAGTTAGGTAGCCGGGGTGGGAGGGGAGGTAGCCGTGTAGTAAGTGGGGTAGGAGCCCGACTCCTATCCCCCCTGCCTCACCTGGGGTCCCCCCTCCTTCCATCAGCGGCGAGAGAGCGGCATATACAGGAAGCTCCGGCGCCGGCGGGGTAATCAGACGCTAGAGGTTCAGCTGCCTCCCGGACTACGGTGTCTTCTCTGTATTGCTGCTCGCAATAAAACAGGAAGCGGTGCGAGCAGCAATACAGAGGAGACACCGTAGTCCGGGAGGCAGCTGAACCTCTAGCGTCTGATTACCCTCGCTGGAGCTTTCTATGCCGCACTCTCGCCGCTGATTAAAGGAGGGGGGTCCCCAGGTGAGGAGGGGGGACCCCAGGTGAGGCAGGCAGGCGGGCGGGGGGGCCACCAAGGTGAGGGAGAGGGGCCCCGCAAAAACAAAAAAAAAAGTCCTCTCAGGCAGCTGCGGGCCCCCTGTGACGTAGCGCTGCCGCGGGGCCCCATAGCAACGCTATGGCTGCTATCCCCAATGCTATGCCACTGGGTTACACCGCTCCCATCCCATCATTATGAACTATAAAATAATAAACATATAGAAGCTCCTTGGAGATCTATTATCAGGGCTGAGTTGCTGAAAGATAACAGGAGAGGCATACAGAGGATGTCCATGCTGGTGGCATTATCTTCATTCATTCATGAAGTCTGCTGAAGATGTCAGGGTGAGGTTTGCAGTGTGTGTTCCCTGTAACAGGGACGCAATGGTAAAGCAGTGTCACATTATTAACCAGTTGTGTAACATAGTCAGAAATTCTGCTTCGCTGTCACTGGTCACATGCCCGTTTTGTGATAATGCAGTGCCTTATGATGCCACACGCAGTAACACCACAACTGTAAACCTTCCATAGGTGGCACAATGCAGTGCAGCAAAAACAACGTACAAAACTGCTGTTATGCCGCACCACAAAACACCACTGTACATGTAGCCTTACTGAGGACAAAGCCATTCTAATTTTGAACATAATTTTTAAAATGCAGATAACAAAAGGAGCTCACCAATGCTCCCCATTCACATTAACCGCTCAATCCAGCAAACTATCAATCCCTTCCCTATCAGACATCCAGGGCTGTAGTGACCGAGTCTACAGCTTTGAACAAGTAACGATAAATACCATTGTAAAAGACGGGAAATAACAAAAATATGTTAAAAATCATTATGTAATTCAAAAATACATCATAACCCAACCCTACTCTCACACAGAACCCTCCCCTGGTGGCGCCTAACCCTAACCAGCCCCTGGTGGCACCTAACCCTAACCACTCCCTCTGATGGTGCCTAACCACTCCCTCTGCAGAAACACCCTTTTACACATAGAAATGATAATATCTTTGATAAGGTAAAATCTGTACATACAAACAAAATAATATGATACAAACTGTAACGATACACGCTTCTAAAATGATCACATACTTCAAAAAGTAATGTTCTAACGTTGTTGACGATATTTATCACACCCCCTTTTTTCTGCTTTTTTCGCCATATTACCAATAATTGCATTAGAGTCTATGGCGGCGCCCTTTTCGTCCACCCTCAGCCGCGCCCTTTTTTCCTGCTACCAAATCTATCAAGGGATATGTTTATTTTGTATGTACTCGTTCATCTCTGGTTTTCTTTAAACTGGCTAGATTTATTATTGACTATTAACTAATCGTATGTTACCGTAAAGAAAAAGATTATTAGCCAGGTTCTCGTTATATGTCAGTCTAGAGACAAAATCAAATGCAGGGTTCATAAACTACATATTAATAAAGTGAAGGTAAAGAAAAAGTAAAGTAAAAACTAATGTTTCAGACTTGCAATCACCTCTATTGTATCACAGGCTGCAAGTAAGCAATTCAAATGCAAATTAACCGTAGCAGTGTTTACTTTTCACAGTGTATACAAAACATGACCTGACCAATCACAGCCCTTCCCAGCCTCTGCCTGCCCAAATCCCCTCCTATATAAAGGCCACCTTCTCTCTTCCTGTCTATTCATCCTCTAGTAGGAGACCTGCTGCTTTGCTGCACTATTGCTGAAGGTTTGACCATATTTTGCTGCAAGATAAAAATGGAATTTGCTTTCGAAGTGTTGAAAACCCTGGAAGGAATTATCAGCTTGGCCTCCCGAGGACTTCAGAAGATCAAACTCCAGGAGAGATTCCACATCATGAAGAGGCTCGGAGAAGGTGGATTTGGGGCAGTTCTGTTGGCGAAGGAGAAGACTACAGGTTAGTGGAATCATTAATAATCTCATAATCTATACATTGCAATGTTGTTGCTTATGTCGTGCCCTCCCCTTACCTACTACACCAGTCATGTAGGGGATTTATCAGGGCCTTTTTCATTTTGTCCAGCCAGTCCTGTGATACAGATAGCCCAGCCGGTATAGCCAGTTCTGCAGGCTACTAATTATTAAAATATTTGCTAAATATATCTAATTGAATACAGTTTAGATTTAACCTTTTTATATAGTTGGCATTTTGGAGTATTCAGTTACTGTTTCTCTATTTACAGTTGGGACATTTAAATATATTTCCCAGCAATCATTTAGGTTTTTTTTCCCATTTATGCCGTAGAAGTAATTTTTGGAATTGCATTGAGAGAATTGTTTTTAATACATTTCTGTCTGTGTACTGTTTCCCAGCTATCATGGCACAAACATTTTTTTTTTTATTTTTTAGTTCCTGTGTATTCAGAATAAATATGGCTTCATAGGCCTTTACTAAAAAGCTTTCTAAACAGTGTAGGCTGTTTAAAATGCACCCATGCTTATGGTCCAACCAAACTTTTAAACCATTTTTTTAAAGGTATACATGGACTTATCTTTATTAGAAATTTTTTTTTTTAACTTATAATTTTTTTTTGTATCAAGTAAATGCTTGGGGCCTGATTCACAAAGTGGTGATAACCAAGTTATCACGCCTAAAAGACTTAAGCCGTGATAAACTTTGCACCGCTGAGTTAGCACCGCTTTGTGCTGGTGATCGCGCGCAAAGTTAATTCCGCGCGCAGCACCCATAGGGTGTAATGGGCGCATCGCGCTGTGCGCTGCGCGATTGCGCGTGAAAAACTTTGCACGCCAGTGAAAAGTCCTTTATCACGCCTAAACTCAGTTTAGACGTGATAAGAAGAAACTCGCGCAAAATTCCCGCGGGCAAACAGTTTGCACCGCTTTGTGAATCAGGCCCTAAAGGTGCGTACACACATGCGACTATAGTCGTTTGAAACGATCATTCCCCGATCGTTTCAAACGACGATCGTTTAAAAAAAAGCAGCCAACGACCATTAAGTCTAACGACGGACGAGCTAGATCAATAACAACTAACGATCTAGCTTGGCGGATTTTTTCCAACGACGATCGTTTGCAAAAGTAGTACATCGTTGGAAATGGTCGTTCGTACTAGGCTTGACATGCACATTTCACTATTTCTCCATAGAACTTTTTATTTTTATGCGCAGGCGCAATAGTTGCTTTTACGTGATGTAACGTTCGTTCTAACGATCTGATCGTTACACACCTTTTAAAACTAACTTTTTTAGGTCGTTCTTTCATCAATTAAAAGTTTGTTCATCGTTGACAACGAACGATCGTTGTCGCATGTGTGTACGTAGCTTTAGTCTTGAAACAAAATCACATGGCATACATAAAATGTGTATTAAAAACAATAAACCCCCTTAGTACTTAGTTTGTGCTAAATTGCTTATGTATATAATTTTTTCTTTTTACACAGATCAGAAGATGGCACTAAAGATGATGGAGAGAGCTACAACAAACAAGAGGAAATTCCTTATGGAATTTGGAATCTCAGCCTACCTGTCCTCCCATCCAAATATCGTGCAAAGATACACGATGATCTTCAAGACCGAGGAGTATTTCATATTTAGCCAAGAAGTGGCACCTCTTGGAGATCTCTTCGATTTTATACTACCCGATGTAAGTATTATGGCATCTCCTGGTACAAGTTTGTTTCACATTTATATATATTTTAAAATAGAAAAGTCCTAATGATTCTTGTATGTCTTTCAGCTTGGACTTACAGAAGGCACAGTGAAGAATTGCATGGTGCAGATCTCGGATGCGCTACACTTCATGGCAGAGAAGGAGATTGTGCACATGGACTTGAAACCTGAAAATGTATTAGTGTTTGAACGAAATTGTCAACGTTTGAAGGTGACTGACTTTGGACTGGCTCGGATTAAGGGAACGACAATCAGAGGACAGTCTGGCACCATCTTTTATAAAGCACCCGAGCTATGCCAGCTTACAGGTAATGAAGAATTGTTTGTAGACTCGAGTATTGATGTGTGGGCGCTTGGAGTGATGATGATCTGTCTGATGACTGGGGAATTTCCATGGGAGAAGGCAACGCTTGAGGATCCCAATTTTAAAAGTTTTGTCGACTGGCAGAGCCATTCAAAATATGATGATCCTCCAGCACCATGGGACGAGCTGTCCTCCTCAGCGCTAAGTGTGTGTAGGAATCTTTTGGCCATAGACCCCCATCACAGATGTGACACAAGTGACCTTTGGCTGCTCATGGAAGAGCTATAGGACTGCATTATAAGAAAATGATAAATCATCATCATCATCAAATCAAAGTCTTGTCTATCATATATTCTCTGTAGGCAACCAACCGAGGCCAGCATCACTGAGGAGTTCTACTGGGAACAATGAGTCATTTCTATATTCAGGCCCATGTGTTTCCCTCCCTGGCTCCACCTTTTCCTGTGCATCTCAGCATCATTCTCTGCAGAACGGGATTCCCTTCATTCTATACAGATAAGTACAGTTTACATATTACAATTATTAATTTTATACAATGTCTGTGGCTGGAAAGTGTATTGGTTAAGGGCTCTACCTTTCACATGGGTGACCCGGGTTCATATCCTGGCTAGGGTCAGTACCTATTCAGTAATAAGTCCTTGGGCAAGACTTCCTAACACTGCAGGGTGGACCCTTGAGTGTATCCCAGTGGCTGTAGCTCAAGCGCTTTGAGTCCAACAGGAGAAAAGTGCTAGACATGTTAGGCTTATTAATACAAAAACTGCTAAGTAACAAGGTTTGTGAATCCATAGTGAAATGTATGGAAACTCCAGCACTAATTTTGAGAGGAACAGTTTCCTGAATCTTTTCTGATTACACTGCATGATGTCCTTACTTGCAGGAATCACTTGCAGTTGCTGCCTACAAATTAGCAGGGCTGATGGCCGCCCATAAATGTTCCTAGAAAGTAAGGTCATCGGGGGAAATGTAAGTTACAAGTGGATCCCAATATTACAGCGTCATGTAGCATGCTGGCTGAGCAAGGCTGGAGGACCATCTAGCTAGAAAATCAGGATAAAAGTTTATATGAATAGTTTGTGTAGATCATTGACATATTTGGTTATTTAACTTTTGGAACTGTTTACATAATTTCTGCTCTGCCTACCAGCATACTTTAACCAACGCAAATAGCATATGCTTATCCAAAGTCATTATTGTGATATTAACCTTTTTATATATTTGTGTATTTTTAGGAAGGCCTACCTGAAACCACTGAAAGGAGAATCAAAACCATACCAGGTGCATAAGGTTGTAACTGGTAGAGCTATATGCAGTTACACCTCCCATGCACCGGGTGGTGTTTTTGAAAATAATCATCTGCCACAGTAATCAAGCCTGGAAGCAGTGTGGTCATTAAAAAAACCATTGTATTTTATACATTTCTCTGCTGTCATTAGTATGCTTAAACGTAGCAAGTGATATTAAACATTAATTTCTTTAATTTAGGTATTCCTGCCTGGGCCACTAAAATGAAAAGGAAAGTTCCATTTGCAAGGCTGTAACTGGCATAGATACTTGTATGTAATCTAGTTATATTCTTTGGACATATGCTGCCTAATTTGTCTAAGAAAATCTTTTTTTTTTCCTATAGTCTGCTCGTGGAGACATACAGCCTATCGTATCGGATCAGCTGATTTCGGTGCACGGCTCAGAGCTGAGCGCCGAAACTGGGTGCCTCATAGCAGCAGTAATATGCTATGCGGGGCCCGTAGTGGTAATTCGGGGCTCTAGTGACTGCCAGACCCTGAATTACATCTCCCTCCGAGTTGCAACAACTTGGAGGGGGGATAGTATTTAACGCCGCCTCAGAGTTTAGCGGCAGCGGTGAGAGCCGTCATTCGGCTCTCACCGCGCCTAACTGAGCGGCGCCAAATTGATATGCACCTACAGCCTATGTGGGTATTATAGCTGTTTTAGCTCTAACATTCTAGCAGTGGTTGTTTGGGGTACAAGTATAGTCTATTTTATTACATCTCAGGTGGTTGTATGGTATTAAGTAACTTATCTGCTAAATTCATATACCTTATATGGGCATGAAAATCACATTTTGTCCACCGTAACATTCTACCTCCTTTGATGCCTGATGATGTCCTAGTTGTTCCTATAAAGTAAAAACATCAGGGGAGCTTCAAGCTACAAGTGGTACCCAAATTTGGGGAAGACACAGTACATATTGTCATTTGGGTGGACATGCAGCCTAAAAATGCTGTTTGTATTGATACACTGCTTAACTATGCTGTTTGGGGAGACATGTTGAATAACTTAGAGAAATTAGAGATTATGGCTGTGCAGGGCATTGCTAGGATCCTGGTAGATCCAGGGCATCTGCACCGGAACAAAAAATGGGAGTGACCACATAACTAAGTGGCTTGGTCATCGGTGGGTCCAAATGTACATGAACTTAGTAGCGATTTAACTTAAAGACAATGGGCCTGACTGGCAAGATGGTGGCTAAAACCACACACTCGATGAGGCCATGATTCAGGCTGGCAGATAGGCGAGCCTTTAACCTCCTGGGCGATACAATAATATCGCCAGGGGGCGGCGCAGCACATTTTTTTTTAATTATTTTTTTTAATCATGTAGCTAGCCCCACCCCCTCCGATCACCTCCGGCACTCAAAGCAAACAGGAAATCCCGTTCAGAACGGGATTTCCTGTTTGGCTTCCCCGGTCGCTATGGCGACGATCGGGATGATGTCATCGACGTCGTGACGTCAGAGGGAGTCCCAATCCACCCCTCAGTGCTGCCTGGCACTGATTGGCCAGGCTGCGCATGGGGTCTTGGGGGGGGGAGCAGCACGGCACGACGGGTAGTGGCAAATCAGCACGGAGCGGCGGCGATCGGTATATACACGCAGCTAGCAAAGTGCTAACTGCGTGCAACAAAGAAAAAATTATGCAAATCGGCCCACCAGGGCCTGAGAAATCCTCTGTGGCGGCTTACCCCAAGCTCAGCTCGGGATTATCCCCCAGAGGGTTAAAAGGACAACTAGGGTGACACATGACATGATGAGATAGACATGTGTATGTACTGTGCCTAGCACACAAATTACTAGGCTGTGTTCTTTTTTTCCATTTCTCTGCCTGAAAGAGTTCAACATCAGGTATAAAAGTGACAGTTTCTCTCTGGGTCAGACTATAGCATAACGCTCACTGATAAGTAATTATAGCAATAAAACACTTTCCTGTCAGTAAATGGCTTCTGAGAGCAGGAAAGATCTTAAAAGGGTAAATAATTCATAGATTTGAGCTTTAGCATACTTCAGTGAAGGGGTCATTGAGCAGGGACAATAAAACAGTAAAAACTTAAAAACTAGACTTAAATATAAAATAAAACTGTGGGATATCTAAATAAGTCATTTTACAAGAATCAGGATAGATGCAATTTTTTCCCCACATCAGTTTATTTTCACCTCGGATGTCCTTTAACACTGCACATAGTGGGGACACACAATGTAAACACTACACACCTGACTGAGCCGTTGTGAATGAGATTTTATGCCACTCCTGATTAATCCATTCAACTGATTTTGTATTTAAATCAGGCAAATAATTGATTGGCCAGCCATGTTGTAGTACTGTAATGTATTGGCACCCCCACCATCTCATTTTGCAACCCTGACCCTTCAGTGTTCTTACACTCAGCCACCCACCTTGCTCCCATTTCTGCTGCTGCCACATGTCACCACCTCTGCTCATCCCCTCATCTCTGCTTCAGGTATTTCTACTTTCACCTCCCTCTCTCCCCCCTCACAACCCCTAGGCCTTGGGTTGCCTGGTTAATCATCTCCCTTATTTGACATTAAACAGTGGCAAAAACTACAGTCCTCTAACGTTTGCCTGTGGAGTCATGCTAAGCATCCTCTTGCAGCAATGGCCTGGAGCCTTGTTCTTCCTGACAGACAGGCATACACTTAGAGCTGCATTCTGACATCACTGCACTTTTTACAATCAGTACTTCAGACATGATTGTGAAAGTGCAGCGATGTCGGAATGCAGCTCTGAGCATGTGCCCTCCTGTCAGAAAGAACACAGCTACTGGGCATTTCTGCAGGGGGATCATTATAAGTAACAACAACAAAAATCAAATAAATAGAGGGGTTCCCTTACATTTTCATGCTGGTTCTCAGTGAGAGGCTGACAACTGAGATCCAGCAGCAGCGGGCTGGAACAGAGCCGGTAGGCGGGTGCTCACTGTCATGTGCCAGCATCATGTGAGGGGCGGTGACAATGGATGCACCAACTTACATTTGCTAAAGGTTTTTGAGTTGTAATTTTCCATGCACCCCCCTTATCTTAAGAGTCTCTTCATTGCACTTTGAGAAGGCAGAGTACTAAGTTAACAAGCAGGCCTGACCTCGCTGGAGGACAGGCCCTTTGCCCAACAGTACTAAAGACGTCAGTAAAGGTGGTCTCCATCCGGCCAAGTGTGGTTAATGAAGGATGGCAGACTTCCTCCCTGTCATTTTTCTAGAGTTCCCACTGTTTGGGCCTGTTCAGACTATGCGCGTTCCTAGACGTTTTCAGGGAATTGGCTGGGTCCCAAAAACGCATAGAAACGGCTCCTAATGCTTTTGAATGGGCTAGTTCACATGTATGCGTATGAGATGCATACGTTTCTCATCCGCATTGCTGCACGCAGTTCTATGCGTCACGCATAGAAACGGACACAATGAAAGTCTATGGACGCGTATCAAAAACGCGTACTATTGCGTTTTTAGCGTCCGGTTTCCTCTGCGGTTCCCATAATTCTTTTTTTTCCCCTGGGTCACGTGTGTGTGCAAAACGCAATAGAATACGCATTTTTCAACTTGCGTTTCTTTGATTTTAAACGCATTCTTCATACGCAGATAGTCTGAACAGGCCCTTAAATGTCCAGTATTTTAAACTCTGGTTATGGATTAATATTAATGTGCTGGGAGCTAATAATATCACCAATAAGATTTTTCGTGATCTCTTCACTGTTTGAACATTTTAGAAGGCATGGTATTTTCCTATAATGTATGCTTTGATATAAGAATGGTTTGTTCAGAAATAAGCTGAGTATCTTTCTATGCCGTTGTGTTTGCACTTACTTGTAGCCAATGTTGTATTGTACAATTGTTACTTTCTACCACAAAACTTTTAATACAAATTATTGAAAGAGTCTATAGCGGTGAACTCAAACTTTTCCAGAAGTTTGACTTCGACATTCGCAAACCCAAAATCTCTACCTGCCAGCGCGGGACATTTGCAGCGGCTGAATGGGTGAAACACTTCCCACATTGCGATTATTTTCTAGTGAAACATTGCCGCTTTACGAATATTTTATATTGAGACATTGCCGCGTTACAATTATTTTCTAGTGAAACATTGCCTCATTACAATTATATTATGGTGAAACATTGCCACATTATGATTATTTTATGGTGAAACATTGCCAGGTTATGATTATATGGTGAAACTGCTGCATTGCAATTATTTTCTAGTAAAACATTGCCACATTACAATTATTTTCTAGTGAAACATTGCCGCGTTATGAATATTTAATGGTGAAACATTTCCAGATTACGATTATTTTCTAGTGAAACATTGCCTTAATATGATTATTTTCTAGTGAAACATTTCTGCGTTATGATTATTTTCTAGTAATACCTTGCCACATTACTATTATTTTGTAGTGAAACGTTTCTGCATTACGATTATTTTCTGGGGAAACATTGCCGCATTTCGATTATGTTGGGGTGAAACATTGCCAGATTATGATTATTTTATGGTGAAACATTGCCATATTACGATTTTATGGTTAAACATTGCCACATTACCCATATTTTCTAGTGAAACATTGCTAGATTATGATTATTTTATGGTGAAACATTGTTTCATTACGATTTTATGGTTAAACATTGCCACATTATAATTATTTTCTAGTGACAAGTTTCTGCGTTACAAATATTTTCTGGGGAAACATTGCCGCATTACGATTATATTCTGGGGAAACACTGCCGCATTATTATTATTTTCTGGGGAAACATTGCCGCATTATGATTATTTTTTGGGAAAACATTGCTGCATTATGATTATATTCTGGGGAAACATTGACGCATTATTAATATTTTTATGGGGGCACCACTGGGGGACAGGTTCTAGCAGGAAGTGACAAAATGGCTAGAGGTGCCCCTGACTGTGGGAGTGAACAAAGCTACTGTGTTCCCTGGGCTGCCAGAAGATCTAACCAGTGAAAAGGAGGGGGGGGGGGGGGTTAAATCATGGCCAACACATTTGAGAGTTTTGCATACAAAGTTAAATAGCAAAAATAAGCCAATCTCTGTGTTGCACAAAATTAATTTTACAAGAGTAAACAGTTGTCTGCTGTAAATATTGTCTGGCTTGTTGAACATCTTCTGTTGATGTGCAATTTGTTTCCCCTCTACTTATACTCAAAGCTAAGGACAAAACTACTGTTTACAGGCTATTCTCATACAGCCTGCAGTAGCACAATGTCCTCCTAGCACAAGTGTGGCCACACTGACTCCACCCCCTGCTGGGCAGCTCCATAGACAGGGTTACTGACTCCGCCCTCCTGCTGGGCAGCTCCATTGAGAAGGTTACTGACTCCGCCCCCCTGCTTGGCAGCGCCATGGAGAGGGCCCTGCATATTCATATGGTAATGAGGTGATACCAGAGTAACTGCACAAGATATGAATAGAGAGCAGTCACCCTCAGTATCACCACTTCCTGTGTATTGTCTACAGACACCCTATTGTATAAATACTGGAGAGGAGCCACACCCTGCCAAGTATTGTCTTTGTGATCAACAAAGTCTGTGTGGAGGTTTTCACATGGATTCTGGTGACTCTTGAAGAGCTGGATTATTATTATTTTTTTAAATAGTTAAATTATCCTATGTAATAAAACCTAACTGTCCCTGCGTCTGTGTGCCCATGCATTTGCACTACTGCAGATGTGCCGCACGGACAGCCGTTGGGACAGGAGCAGGACTGGCTAGGAGGCTGGCTGGGCATGTGCTCGCACGGCGGGTGTGCGCACATACACACTGACATGTGACGGCGGTGACATAGCTAGAGCCCGTTTTAAACGGCCTTGGGTCAACTAGTATTTAATAACTGCACAGCATTACTATTGTGAAGCCAAACTATTTATTTCAGCGCCTTATGGTACTTCAAATATTCATTTCCACCACCATATCACCCTTCAGAGTGCAGGTTTACCAATTGCCAGCCAGACCCAGATTATAAGGTCTTTGCGTTTATTAAGCGCTTATTAAGTGCATAGACCTTATAATCTGGGTCTGACTGGCAATTGGTAAGCCTGCACTCTGAAGAGTGGTGGAAATGAATATTTGAAGTACCATAAGGCACTGAAGTTTTTGTGGATATAAGTATATGGAGGCTATCTGAGGACTTTTTGCTTCTGGGCAGCCTATGTGACTTTATCTTCTTTGCGGATATAATATTGTACATATATTTATTTATTGATTGATCGTATTTATAAAGTGCCAACATATTACGCAGCTACTAAACTGAATATAATGTCTTCTCTCTATGGACAGAGGAACAATTGTATGTAAAGGGGTTACACCGCTCCTATCCCATCATCATGAGCTATAAAATAATAAACATATAGAAGCTCCTTGGAGATCCATTATCAGAGCAGAGTTGCTGAAAGCCAACAGGAGAGGCATACAGAGGAACATTGAGGATGTCCATGCTGGTGGTATTATCTTCATTCATGAAGACTGATGAGGTTTGCAGTGTGTGTTCCCTGTAACAGGGACGCAATGGTAAAGCCGTGTCACACATTATCAACCAGTTGTGTCGTATAGTCAAAAATTCTGCTTCGCTGTCACTGGTCACATGCCCGTTTTGTGATAATGCAGTGCCTTATGATGCCACACGCAGTAACACCACAACTGTAAACCTTCCATAGGTGGCACAATGCAGTGCAGCAAAAACAACGTACAAAACTGCTGTTATGCCGCACCACAAAACACCACTGTACATGTAGTCTTACTGAGGACAAAGCCATTCTAATTTTGAACATAATTTTTAAAATGCAGATAACAAAAGGAGCTCACCAATGCTCCCCATTCACATTAACCGCTCAATCCAGCAAACTATCAACCCCTTCCCTATCAGACGTCCAGGGCTGTAGTGACCGAGTCTGCAGCTTGTTCAGCTCATAGTAACGATAAATACCATTGTAAAAGACGGGAAATAAAAAGATATTAATATTAAAAATCATTATGTAATTTAAAAATACATCATAACCCAACCCTACTCTCACACAGAACCCTCCCCTAGTGGCGCTTACCCTAACCACTTCTCCTCGTGGTGTCTAACCCTAACCACTCCCTCTGGTGGTGCCTAACCTTAACCTCTCCCTCTGGTGGTTCCTAACCCTAACCACTCCCTCTGATGGTGCCTAACCCTACCCACCCCCTCTGATGGTGCCTAACCCTAACCACTCCCTCTGCAGAAACACCCTTTTACACATAGAAATGATAGTATCTTTGATAAGGTAAAATCTGTACATACAAATAAAATAATATGATACAAACTATAACGATACAAGCTTCTAAAATGATAACATACTTCAAAAAGTAATGTTCTAATGTTGTTGATGATATTTATTGCGGCGCCCTTTTTTTTTTTTTGCTTTTTTCACCATATTAACGATAATTGCATTAGAGTCTATGGCGGCGCCCTTTTCGTCCACCCTCAGCTGCACCCTTTTTTTCCTGCTACCAAATCTATCAAGGGATATGTTTATTTTGTATGTACTCGTTCATCTCTGGTTTTCTTTAAACTGGCTAGATTTATTATTGACTATTAACTAATCGTATGTTACCGTGAAGAAAAAAATTATCAGCCAGGTTCTCGTTATATGTCAGTCTAGAGACAAAATCATATGCAGGGTTCATAAACTACATATTAATAAAGTGTAATAAAGTGAACATGAAGAAAAAAAGTAAAGTAAAAACTAATATCTTTCAGACTTGCAATCACTTCTATTGTATCACAGACTGCAAGGAGGCAATTCAAATGCAAATTAACCGTAGCAGTGTTTACTTTTCACAGTGTATACAAAACATGACCTGACCAATCACAGCACTTCCCAGCCTCTGCCTGCCCAAATCCCCTCCTATATAAAGGCCACCTCCTCTCTTCCTGTCTATTCATCCTCTAGTAGGAGACTTGCTGCTTTGCTGCACTTTAGCTGAAGGCTTGACCATATTTTGCTGCAGGATAAAAATGGAATCTAATTTTGAAGTGTTGGAAACCCTGGAAGGAATTATCAGCTTGGCCTCCCGAGGACTTCAGAAGAAAATTAAACTCCAGGAGAGGTTCCACATCATGAAGAGGCTCGGAGAAGGTGGATTTGGGTCAGTTCTGTTGGCGAAGGAGAAGACTACAGGTTAGTGGAATCTATCAATCTCATAATCCATACATTGCAATGGTGTTGCTTATGTCGTGCCCTCACCTTAACTACTTACACCAGTCATGTAGGGGATTTATCAGGGCCTTTTTCATTTCATCCAGTCAGTCCTGTAATACAGATAGCCCAGCCGGTATAGCCAGTTCTGCAGGCTACTAATTATTAAAATATTTGCTAAATATATCTAATTTAATACAGTTTAGATTTAACTTTTTTATATAGTTTGCATTTTGGAGTATTCAGTTACTGTTCCTCTATTCACAGTTGGGACATTTAAATATATTTCCCAGCAATTATTTACGTTTTTTTTCCCCATTTATGCCGTAGAAGTAATTTTTGGAATTGCATTGTGAGAATTGTTTTTAATACATTTCTGTCTGTGTACTGTTTCCCAGCTATCATGGCACAAACAATTTTTTTTTAAATGTTTTAATTCCTGTGTATTCAGAATAAATATGGTTTAATAGGCCTTTACTGAAAAGCTTTCTACACAGTGTAGGCTGTTTAAAATGCACCTATGCTTATGGTCCAACCAAACTTTAAATCTTTTTTTTAAAGGTATACATGGACTTATCTTTATTAGAAATGTATTTTTTTTTACTTATAATTTTTTTTTTTGTATCAAGTAAATGCTTGGGGCCTGATTCACAAAGCGGTGATAATCAAGTTATCACGCCTAAAAGACTTAAGCCGTGATAACCTTTGCACCGCTGAGTTAGCACCGCTTTGTGCTGGTGATCGCGCGCAAAGTTAATTCCGCGCGCAGCGCCCATAGGGTTTAATGGGCACATTGCGCTGCGCGATTGCGTGCGCAAAACTTTGCCCGCGGGAATTTTGCGTGAGTTTCTTCTTATCACGTCTAATCTGAGTTTAGGCGTGATAAAGGACTTTTCACTGGCGTGCAAACAGTTTGCACCGCTTTGTGAATCAGGCCCTAAAGATGCATACACACATGCGACTATAGTCGTTTGAAACGATCGTTCCCCGATAGTTTCAAACGATGATCGTTTAAAAAAAAAAAAGCAGCCAACGACCATTAAGTCTAACGACGGACGAGCTAGATCGTTAAAAACAAACGATCTAGCTTGGCGGATTTTTTCTAACGATGATCGTTTGCAAAAGTAGTACATCGTTGGAAATGGTCGTTCGTACTAGGCTTGACATGCGCATTTCACTATTTCTCCATAGAACTTTTTATTTTTATGCGCAGGCGCAATAGTTGCTTTTACGTGATGTAACGTTCGTTCTAATGATCTGATCGTTACACACCTTTTAAAACTAACTTTACTTAGGTCGTTCTTTCATCAATTAAAAGTTTGTTCGTCGTTGACAACGAACGATCGTTGTCGCATGTGTGTACGTAGCTTTAGTCTTAAAACAAAATCACATGGCATACATAAAATGTGTATTAAAAACAATAAACCCCCTTAGTACTTAGTTTGTGCTAAAATGCTTATGTATATATTTTTTTTCTTTTTGCACAGATAAGAAGATGGCACTAAAGATGATGGAGAGAGCTACAACAAACAAGAGGAAATTCCTTATGGAATTTGGAATTTCAGCCTACCTGTCCTCCCACCCAAATATCGTGCAAAGCTACGACATGATCTTCAAGACTGAGGAGTATTTCATATTTAGCCAAGAAGTGGCACCTCTTGGAGATCTCTTCGATTTTATACTACCCGATGTAAGTATTATGGCATCTCCTGATACCAGTATGATTCATGTTTGTACATATTTTGAGATAAGTCCTAATGATTCTTGTATGTCTTTCAGCTTGGACTTACAGAAGGCACAGTGAAGAATTGCATGGTGCAGATCTCGGATGCGCTACACTTCATGGCAGAGAAGGAGATAGTGCATATGGACTTGAAACCTGAAAATGTATTGGTGTTTGAACGAAACTGTCAACGTTTGAAGGTGACTGACTTTGGACTGGCTCGGATTAAGGGAACGATAATCAGAGGACAGTCTGGCACCATCTTTTATAAAGCACCCGAGCTATGCCAGCTTACAGGTAATGAAGAATTGTTTGTAGACTCGAGTATTGATGTGTGGGCGCTTGGAGTGATGATGATCTGTCTGATGACTGGGGAATTTCCATGGGAGAAGGCAACGCTTGAGGATCCCAATTTTAAAAGTTTTGTCGACTGGCAGAGCCATTCAAAATATGATGATCCTCCAGCACCATGGGACGAGCTGTCCTCCTCAGCGCTAAGTGTGTGTAGGAATCTTTTGGCCATAGACCCCCATCACAGATGTGACACAAGTGACCTTTGGCTGCTCATGGAAGAGCTATAGTTCTGCATTATAAGAAAATGATAAATCATCATCATCATCAAATCAAAGTCTTGTCTATCATATATTCTCTATAGGCAACCAACCGAGGCCAGCATCACTGAGGAGTTCTACTGGGAGCAATGAGTCATTTCTATATTTGGGTCCATGTGTTTCCCTCCCTGGCTCCACCTTTTCCTGTGCATCACAACATCATTCTCTGCAGAACAGGATTCCCTTCATTCTATACAGATAAGTACAGTTTAGATATTACAATTCTTAATTTTATACAATGTCTGTGGCTGGATAATGTACTAGTTAAGGGCTCTACCTTTCACATGGGCAACCAATACAATAATACAATACAATAACATTTCTATAGCACTTTTCTCCCATAGGACTCAAAGGATATGAACCAGGGTTCATATCCTGGCTAGGTTCAGTACCTATTCAGTAAAAAGTCCTTGGGCAAGACTTCCTAACACTGCAGGGTGGCGCCTTGAGCGTATCCCAGTGGCTGCAGCTCTTGAGTGCTTTGAGTCCAATAGGAGAAAAGCGTTAGACATGTTAGGCTTATTAATACAAAAACTGTAAAGTAACAAGGTTTGTGAGTCCATGGTGAAATGTATGGAAACGCCAGCACTAATTTTGAGAGGAATAGTTTCCTGAATCTTTTCTGATTACACTGCATGGTGTCCTTACTTGCAGGAATCACTTGCAGTTGCAGCCTACAAATTAGCAGGGCTGATGGCCGCCCACAAATGTTCCTAGAAAGTAAGATCATCAGGGGAAATGTAAGTTACAAGTGGATCCCAATATTACAGCGTCATGTAGCATGCTGGCTGAGCAAGGCTGGAGGACCATCTAGCTAGAAAATCAGGATAAAAGTTTACATGAACATTTAGTGTAGATCATTGATGTATTTGTATATTTAAAGTTTCTGCTCTGCCTACCAGCATACGTAACCAAAGCAAATAGCATATGCTTATCCAAAGTCATTATTGTGATATTAACCTTTTTATATATTTGTGTATTTTTAGGAAGGCCTAACTGAAACCACTGAAAGGAGAATCAAGACCCCACCAGGTGCATAAGGTTGTAACTGGTAGAGTTATATGCAGTTACACCTCCCATGCACCGGGTGGTGTTTTTGAAAATTGTCATCTGCCACAGTAATCAAGCCTGGAAGCAGTGTGGTTATTTAATAAAAACCAGTGTATTTTATAAATTTCTCTGCTGTCATTAGTATGCTTAAACGTAGCAAGTGTTATTAAACGTAGCAAGTGATATTAAAAGTGAATTTCTTTTATTTAGGTATTCCTGGCTGGGCCACTAAAATGAACAGGAAAGTTCCATTTGCAAGGCTGTAACTGGCAGATACTTGTATGTAATCTAGTTATATTCTTTAGACATATGCTGCCCAATTTGTCTGAGAGAATTTTATTTTCTATAGTCTGCTCTTGGAGACATACAGCCTATCGTATCGGATCAGCTGATTTTGGCGCGCGGCTCTGAGAGCTGAGCCCCGAAACTGGGCGCCCCATATCAGCAATGTTATGATGCGCGCCCCGCGTAGTGGTAATTCGGGGCTCCGCCGGCTGCCAGACCCTGAATTGCATCTCTCTCTGAGTTGCGACAACTCGGAAGGGGAATAGTATTTAACACCTCCTCAGAGTTTAGTGGCTGCGGTGAGAGACATTATTCGGCTCTCACTGCTCCTAACTGAGCAGTGCCAAAGTGATACGCACCTACAGCCTATCTATGTGGGGATAATGGTTGTTATAGCTCTAACATTCTAGCAGTGGTTGTTTGGGGGAGAAGACAGTACATGTATAGTCTATTTTATTACATCTCAGGTGGCTGTATGGCTATTATTATTTTTTTTTAATGCTTACACACTAAAATTACAACTCTCCCACAATTTACAGAACCTAACACTCAAAGTGAAAAATACATTCTCAAATAGGCACAACTATAAGCACATTGTCAGCTTCACACTTTTTGCAAAACTCTACACACAGTGATTTTCAAAACACTAAACACAATTTGTGTATATTTAACTCAAAAATCATTCATATAGACACTTCCTTGCAATATCAAAGCAAAGACTCTCAAATGAGCACACACATGAGCCAATTGGTTATACACAGTCACCAGGTGCGCACACACACAAGTGCATAATTATGCACACACCAATCACGTTTTTAAACACTATAAAAATGCAACAAGATGCCCATCTTCAACAAAAATGGAGGGTGTCAGAGCAAGAGGGAGAGTGCGGATGGGAGGAAGCATCCAGACAGAACAAGGTGGAGGTGGAGGCAGAGGGAGAGTGTGGATGGGAGGAAGCATCCAGACAGAACAAGGTGCAGGTGGAGGCAGAGGAAGAGGGAGAGTGCGGATGGGAGGAAGCATCCAGACAGAACAAGGTGCAGGTGGAGGCAGAGGAAGAGGGAGAGTGTGGATGGGAGGAAGCATCCAGACAGAACAAGGTGCAGGTGGAGGCAGAGGAAGAGGGAGAGTGCGGATGGGAGGAAGCATCCAGACAGAACAAGGTGGAGGTGGAGGCAGAGGAAGAGGGAGAGTGCGGATGGGAGGAAGCCTCCAGACAGAACAAGGTGGAGGTGGAGGCAGAGGAAGAGGGAGAGTGCGGATGGGAGGAAGCATCCAGACAGAACAAGGTGGAGGTGGAGGCAGAGGAAGAGTCAGAGGAAGAGGGAGAGTGCGGATGGGAGGAAGCCTCCAGACATAACAAGGTGGAGGCAGAGGGAGAGTGCGGATGGGAGGAAGCCTCCAGACAGAACAAGGTGGAGGTGGAGGCAGAGGAAGAGGGAGAGTGCGGATGGGAGGAAGCATCCAGACAGAACAAGGTGGAGGTGGAGGCAGAGGAAGAGTCAGAGGAAGAGGGAGAGTGCGGATGGGAGGAAGCCTCCAGACAGAACAAGGTGAAGGTGGAGGCAGAGGAAGAGTCAGAGGAAGACCCGGAGAAGGCATAAGACGTGGACAAAGAAGGCAACAAAATCTTTCAAATGAAATTCGTGCTACGCTTATGGACTATGTAATAAACCATGGACTTACAATGAGGGAGGCTGGGTTAAGAGTTCAGCCTAACCTAAGCAGGTACACAGTGGCATCAGTAGTTTGCGCATTTCGTCAAGAGAACAGGTGAGGAACCTATCTTCTGTCAGCAGTGTAGTAGTGTGTGTAGGAACCTTTTGTGAATACTTCCCATAAATCCATACTACTCACACTGGGTGATTGTCCAATTGCAACTGGATTTTTAGATTTTGAAGAAACCCATCGCCACCCAGGTCTTTACTGTAAAGGTGTGTACACACATCAGATAAAAGTCTGTGGGAAATGAAAGATCACAGACCAATTTTACCCCCTACCATGTATTATGAGAGCATATCTATACAGTCTATTCTATTGAGCTGAACTCCCCATCAGATAAAAATCTGTGCAAGATGCTGCACACAAAGATGCTGCACACATTCAACAGACCAGTTCCTGCAAATTGCATTCATAGTCTATGATAGCTGCAGATCCCATACACACAGACATTCATCTGCAGATTTGAAAATCCATCCTGGTGGATCTGATCTGCAGATGAATGTCTGTTACAGTAAACAAGGTGTGTATGAGAATCTGCAGATATTGTATTACTGTACTACAATCTGCAGCGCAATGCACTAGTGAGAACAAGCCCTAAGGGCCCATTTCCACCAAACCTAGTCAAATCTGCATATAAAAAACACCTGTGTGCATTTGCAGGCATCTTTTTCATGCAAATTCACATGTACGCAAATTTTTTTGTTAACATTTTTTTCCCGTCGCCATTCTTTACTATTGACTTTAGACAAAAAAACACGTATATGGGAAATTGTTACAGAGGCAGACGTTTTTTTTTCCACCTGCGGGATGCAAAATGTTGTCTGTAATGGAAACCGGCCCATTGAGGCTGGGGGCACACATAGCAGGTCAGGAAACATTGCGTTTTCTGTATTTGCACCTTGCATTTTTTTTTAGCGATTTCGATTAGCATTTGTAGCGTTTCCGGTTCGCATTTGAAACGCTCATGCGTTTGCAATGCGTTTTGAGCATTTGCGTTTCGCACTAAAAACCGCCTAAGCGTTTTTGATAGATTTTTGAAAACCATGCAACACAACCAGCGTTTTGCGAAAACGCATCCAAAAACGCATATAATGATAGTAATTGGAAACGCAATGATTTGCGTTTTTCAGTGCGTTTTTGGTGTTTTATGATGTATTTCCGCTTCCTGTTGTCTTCCTTGTGATTTGCCCCAAAACACGCATCAAAAACGCGTAGGCAGTTTTTAGTGCAAAACGCACACACATTCAAACACATGAAAACGCATTGAAAATGCATGGGCGTTTCAAATGTGAACTGGAAACGCTAAAATCGCTTCAAAAATGCTTATGCATTTTTATATGCAAATGGGAAATGCACAGAACACATGTCAATGCATGGGAACGCACCCCAAATGCACAAACGCAACGCAAGCGCGAAAAACACATTGTAAAATGCCTCAAAACCCTAAAACCGCTAACCACAAACGCTTGAAAAACGCATGCAAAACGGCCACCATAATTCCCTCCTCCCCCAGCAAGAGTAGTGACAATTACCCTCTTCCATAACAATTCTGCCACTATTTATCACCCCCTGTAAATAGTGCAGCTAACAACCACCCCCGACACGGTAATTGTGGCTGCAGAAGTACCCTCCTTCCCCACCTCATAACAAATGTGGGCAGTACAACATCTCTCTTAACCCGATGCAAATGTGGGCATTGCAACAAAAAGCTACACCTCTTAACATAGCAAAGTCTGGCCACTCCCCCCTTAGCAAGTGTGGTCTGTATAAACATTTCTTTCCCTCCCCTCAGCCTTTAGTAAGCCACCATAATGCTCCGACACCATGGGATGGAGGGAAGTTCAGGGGTTTGCCTCTCTTCCTCTATCTATCTAAGACAGGGCCGGCACTACCTTTGAGGCAAGGGCCCACAAGTTGTCTCCCTTTATCTTAACTGTTAGTTCCCGGTGCCTCTGCGGAGTCTTTGGCAGAGTGGCATCTCATCTGTGGTGGTGGGCAGCTGAGACAATACACTGCCAACAACTCTGCAGGGGCCCCAGGGAGCACAGGTCTGGGAAGGAGGGTCAGTAGCCGGCTCAGTGCCCCAGGAGGGAAATTTGGCTACAACAAAGGGCCCTAATGCCACTTTTTGGTAGTGGGAGTGTCTGCTGGTGGGCCCCCAGAATAACTTTGCCCTGGGGCCCTGTTGTTACAAGAACCGGCCATGATAGTAGAGCAGCACAGGGGTGAACAAATACCTGCTCCAGTGTCGGGTCCTCTCATCTCCTCGTCACTGCAGCTGGCTAGTGTGCAGCAGTGTTTCTCCTGTTCCAGAATGCATGTCATGTGACATCAGAAGCCTCATAGAGGAACTCTGTACCCTAACAGCAGCCCTGCCGAGGAGAGATAAGAGGATCTCATGCCACTAGAGAAGGCATTTTTAGTCATCTGTGTTGCTTTGCTATTCAGATGCAGAGTGAGAGGTGGGGCTCCTTATCCCCCACATGGTCCAGGGGATCGTGAGTGCTATAGTTACACCAATGCAACCAGAATACTGTAAAATACCATAACCAGTCTAGTTATACTCTCGCACTGATATGAGTGCCTCACTGAAATCTAAGGGATGTTTGGCTCCTTTACAGTAAATGGACAAAATGTGCAGTTTCTGTAAAGTTCTGTGGGCAACATGTCTGGCTTTGGAACTGGTTTATGGACATCTATGTAGTGTGTATGCGTAAAGCTTTACTGTAGATCCTAATTCTATCGATTTACATATAATTTATATAATGTATCATTTTACAATTGCTGGAACCACCTGTATTTTTTGGGGGCCTACATAGGATTGAACATCGAGAAAATCAAAGGGGAGGGGCCTCATATTCACACAGAAGCGAGAGAAAGATCATAAACCTTGTTTTGGCCAATAATGAGATCAGACAGATAAATTCAAGCCCATATTGTCAATGATCACATCATTTTCAATAATGTCCAACAAGTGTCCCTAACAACAATAGACCTCAAAAACATCAAGTTGTGATGAAGCAACTTTATAGAGTGTCATTCGAAAGAAATTCAGACGGTGAAAGTCCCGCAACATGAATATGTGGAGGTGAGTTTTGTTCACGGACTATGGCATTGTGCAATGCATACAACTTTGTATCTATATATGTAACTTACACAACATGATCTTTTACTGTATTTTAGAGAGTTTTGCAAAGGGATGCAGAGGAAGTTCAGCATGAATTCATATATGTTGATGAGGCTGGATTTAACCTGACAAAAGTGAGAAGAGGAAGAAACATCATTGGCACCAGGGTTATTGTCAGTGTACCAGGGCAACGTGGTGGTAGCATTACCCTTTGCGCTGCCATTTCACAGAATGGGGTCCTCCATTGCCATGCCACATTGGGTCCTTACAATACTGACCTCATTCTAACAGTTTTCAATAAATTAAAAAAAATAATATGACAGCAGCAAACCCAAGGGACCAGATGCAGTACATTGTGGTCTGGGACAATGTATCTTCTCATCATTCTAATGAGGTCCAAAACTGGTTTTGTCAACAGTCACAGTTTGCAGTCCAATATCTTCCACCATATCCCCCCTTCCTAAACCCCATTAAGGAGTTATTTTCTGCATGGCGTTGGAAGGTGTACGATCTCCGACCATATGTTCAGATGCCCCTCATTCAGGCTATGGTGGAAACATTGCCACATTACAATTATTTTCTAGTGAAACATTTCTACGTTACAATTATTTTCTAGTGAAACATTGCTGCATTACAATTGTTTTCTGGGGAAATACTGCTACATTAAGATAATATTATGGTGAGACAGCATCACATTACGATTATTATGGTGAAACATTGCAGCATTACGATTATTTTCATGGGGGGGACAGGTGACAGGTTCTCGCCTGGAGTAACAAAATGGCTAGAGGCTCCCCTGACTGTGGGAGTGAACAAAGCTACTGAGTTCCCTGGACTGCCAGAAGATCTAACCGGTGAAAAGGAGGGAGGGGGGAGGGTTAATCAAGCCCAACACATTTGAGAGTTTTGCATACAAAGTTAACCACTTGCCGACCGCGCACTCATACCGCGCGTCAGCAAAGTGGCAGCTGCAGGACCAGCGACGCAGTTCTGCGTCGCCGGCTGCAGGCTAATTAATCAGGAAGCAGCCGCTCGCGCGAGCGGCTGCTTCCTGTCAATTCACGGCGGGGGGCTCCGTGAATAGCCTGCGGGCCGCCGATCGCAGCTCGCAGGCTAAATGTAAACACAAGCGGAAATAATCCGCTTTGTTTACATTTTTACAACGCTGCTAACAGTAGCAGTGTTGTACCAGATCAGCGGTCCCCGGCCAATCAGCGGCCGGGGATCGCTGTCACATGACAGGCAGGAGCCTGTTAGAGGCTGCACAGGACAGATCCGTTCCTGTGCAGCCCCTGATCTCCAGGGGGAAGCTAGGTAGGAGAGGGAGGGGGGAATGTCGCCGCGGAGGGGGGCTTTGAGGTGCCCCCCCTGCAACACCCAGGCAGGCAGGAGCGATCAGACCCCCCCAGCACATCATCCCCCTAGTGGGGAAAAAAGGGGGGCGATCTGGTCGCTCTGCCTGGTGTTTGATCTGTGCTGGGGGCTGTATAGCCCACCCAGCACAGATCAGCTAAAACAGCGCTGGTCCTTAAGGGGGGGTAAAGGCTGAGTCCTGAAGTGGTTAAACACAAATAAGCCAAGCTCTGTGTTGCACAAAACTAATTTTACAAGAGTAAAGAGTTGTCTGCTGTAAATATTGTCTGGCTTGTTGAACATCTTCTGTTGATGTGTAATTTGTTTCCCCTCTACTTATACTCAAAGCTAAGGACAAAACTGACTGTTTACAGGCTATTCTCATACAGCCTGCAGTAGCACAATGTCCTCCTATCACAAGTGTGGCCACACTGACTCCGCCCCCTGCTGGGCAGCTCCATTGAAGAGGTTACTGACTCCGCCCTCCTGCTGGGCAGCTCCATGGAGAGGGCTCTGCCTATTCATATGGTAATGAGGTGATACCAGAGTAACTGCACAAGGTATGAATAGAGAGCAGTCATCCCCAGTATCACCACTTCCTGTGTATTGTCTACAGACACCCTATTGTGTATAATATACAGGAGAGGAGCCACACCCTGCCAAGTATTGTCTTTGTGATCAAAGTCTGTATGGAGATTTTCCCATGGATTCTGGTGACTCTTGAAGAGCTGGATTATTAAAATATTAAAAAAAAATAATAATAGTTCAGCTATCCTATGTAATAAAACCTAACTGTCCCTGCGTCCGTGTGTCCATGCATTTGTGCTACTGCGCATGTGCCGCACGGACAGCCGTTGGGACAGGAGCAGGACTGGCTAGGAGGCTGGCTGGGCATGTGCTCGCACAGCGGGTGTGCGCACATACACGCTGACATGTGACGGGGTGACATACCTGGAGCCCCGTTTCTAAATGGGCTTAGGTCAACTAGTATTTAATAACTGCACAGCATTACTATTGTGAAGCCAAACTATTTATTTATTGATCGTATTTATAAAGTGCTAACATATTATGCAGCAACTAAACTGAATATAATGTCTTCTCTCTATGGACAGAGGAACAATTGTATGTAAAGGGGTTACACAGCTTCCATCCCATCATCATGAACTATAAAATAATAAACATATAGAAGCTCTTTGGAGATCCATTATCAGAGCCAAGTTGCTGAAAGCTAACAGGAGAGGCAGACAGAGGAACACTGAGGATGTCCATGCTGGTGGCATTACTGCTGAAGATGTCCGGGTGAGGAGTGCAGTGTGTGTTCCCTGTAACAGGAATGCAATGGTAAAGCCGTGTCACATTATTAACCAGTTGTGTAACATAGTCAGAAATGCTGCTTCGCTGTCACTGTCACATGCTCGTATTGTGATAATGCAGTGAGTTATGATGCCCACACGCCGTAACACCATAACTGTAAACCTTCCATAGGTGGCACAATGCAGTGCAGAAAAAACAACGTACAAAACTGCTGTTATGCCGCACCACAAAACACCACTGTACATGTAGTCTTACTGAGGACAAAGCCATTCTAATTTTGAATAGCACAATAAAAAAGATACTCTAAACTTTCCAAAGTAAAAATCATATTTAATGCAGCCACAGAAGTAAGTTTTGTGTTGTGGTTTCGCTGAAACCAAGATGGCGCCGGACTCAGACGCCACGGCCACAGGGCTCCGGCCTTTTTAGGTTTTTTTTAGTACTCTCTCTCTCCTCCACTCACCTCTGAGAACCACTCTTGCTAAGTTAGGAGACGGAGGACATGGGCACTGCCGGTCCTGCTCCGCATCAGCCACGGATCACAGGCGGCGTGGGGATCAGCTGTTCGGCGTGAGGATCAGCTGTTGTGCGCAGGCATGGAGACGCAGCACGGAGTTCCGCTCATCAGCCGCCGCTGCCTCCAGATCATCACCGCCTCCACCTGCGCCGATGCCAGCACCGAAGCTCGTCACCCAGGACGGTTCCCAGCGGAGAGGCCCCCTGTGTGTGGCTGGAAGTTGCCGCTGTAGGAAATCAGGACGCCGCACGGAGGAGTCCACAGCCGTCCCCCCTGCCACCGATCACAGCTGCCGAGTAGATGAAGAGTACTGGGCCACCTCTTCCTCCTCGTCCTCCGCAGAGCCAGCGCCGAGTGGGACAGAGCCACCACGCGGACCGGAGAGAAGCAGGCTCCGGGGACCAGCGCCATCAAAATTCACAGAGCGGAGGCTGGAGGCCGGGCGCAGCTCTGCACAGCAAGAGCACCAGGTGGCCGAGCACTGCTCACCACATACGCTGCCTCCACCCCGATGCTGCACTGGTGAGAACCCACCAGCGGCACCGTGTCCTGCCACCGCTGCCTCTCCCCACCACTGTCCGGGTCTCCCCCGCACAGCCTGGAGACATCTGCACAGCTTCGGCTCCCTGGACTCCGATGCACCAACACAGCACACCACGTGGGAAGGTGTCCTCGGCCTCTGCAGCAACCATACCGGTCCTGCAGCAAGCATCCACGTAGCCACTCCGGAGACTACGGTCCAAGTCTGGGACCAGCACACGGGAGCTCTCCACCACCGCTGCCGAGACCAGGATCGGTGTCGGCCCTAGCTACAGGCACGGTAGGCTGCTGATCCCCTAGTCCCCAAGCCTTCCACCTTCTGTGGGCCTTCCACAGGAAGCATGCTCCTCTTTACCAGGGTCACTCTCCTCCATCTGAAGCTGCTGTCGGACACTTTGGGCATACGAAACCCACTGCATCGGTTCAACCTCACCACCAGTCTAGGCCACAAGCATGGAGGCTAACTCCTTCCAGCCCCAGAGGATTCTCTGACTCTGTCTCTTTGCCTTTTTTCACCTGGTTTTTTTTCTTCCTTTCTCTCTTCTTTTGTTCTCCTACACTATCCTGCTCTCTCTCTCTTCTCTGCACTATCCTTTTGCAGGGACGACTGCTGCGGGGCATCCGAATCGCTGCAGAGGTTTGAGCGCTGTAATGGAATGCAGCTGCCCCCTCAACATAGCACTTGGATGCCCCCTCTGGTCCTCTCTCCGATATACTGTCTATATGCCTACGCTTTATGTATGTCTTGCTGCATTATATTGTATTAACTGTACCATCACCGATCCTGTATGTGCCAAAAATAATTCCGGGTACAACCCCCGTTGTACTTGGCGAAATAAATGATTCTGATTCTGATTTTAAAATGCAGACGACAAAAGGAGCTCACCAACGCTCCCCATACACGAGCAACTAACAGCTCAATCCAGAAAACGATCAATCCCTTCCCTATCAGACATTCAGGTAGTGACTGAGTCGGCAGCTTGTTCAGCTCATAGTAAAATGTCCCCCCCCAGAAAATATTTAATTTATAATCAAATGTTTCAAAAACAAATCATAAAGTGTACCAGTACTACCAGAGATGGAGCACCCTACTGTAGTTTACCATATACATCATTGGGGACATAATAAACACTTACCTTGCTCTCTGTTTCATCCTACACTGCTCAGACTGCTTCTAATTAGCTCTGATAAAATCACTGACTGATCAGTCAGTCTTGGCTTTGCCCTGGAATCTCTATAGCTGTAAATAGCTGTGAGTCATGATTTCTCAAGCCTGCCCCCTTTGGCTCTACCTATGCGTTCTGTGCACAGCCGCATCACAGACAGCTGATGGGAGGAGCTGCTTGTGCTGGAGAAGGAGCTATTTCAGAGCCGTGTCTGCTGAGGCTGCAGAACCTGTATCTGCTGTATAACTAAGGTAAAGGGAATAAAAAAACACATAAAACTTCACTGCAGAGCAGCAAAAACAGCAGTAATAGCCTGTATTCTACTAAATCTATGCGTGTATGAAAAAAGGGCGCCATGAAAAAAGGGAACCCTCTGGATAAGGAAATGGTGCCATTGGATAACGACATCTAATAACGGTAAACATTGTTGTCAAACTTGGTTAACGATAAATACCATTGTAAAAACAGAAGGTAAAAAAATAACAAAAAGATATTAATGTTAAAAATCATTATGTAATTCAAAAATATATCTTAACCCAACCCTACTCTCACACAGAACCCTCCCCTAGTGGTGCCTAAGACAAACCACTCCCTCTGATGGTGCCTAACCCTAACCACTCCCTCTGATGGTGCCTAACCACTCCCCCAGCAGAAACACCCTTTTACACATAGAAACGATAATATCTTTGGTAAGGACCTGTACATACAAACAGAATAATATGATAAAAACTATAACGATACAAGCTTCTAAAATGATCACATACTTCAAAAAGTAATGTTCTAATGTTGTTGATGATATTTATTGTGGCGCCCTTATTTTTGCTTTTTTCACCATATTACCGATAATTGCATTAGAGTCTATGGCGGCGCCCTTTTCGTCCACCCTCAGCCGCCACCCTTTTTTTCCTGCTACCAAATCTATCAAGGGATATGTTTATTTTGTATGTACTCGTTCATCTCTGGTTTTCTTTAAACGGGCTAGATTTATTATTGACTATTAACTAATCGTATGTTACCGTAAAGAAAAAAAATATCATCCAGGTTCTCGCTATATGTCAGTCTAGAGACAAAATCAAATGCAGGGTTCATAAACTACATATTAATAAAGTGTAATAAAGTGAATGTGAAGAAAAAAGTAAAGTAAAAACTAATATCTTTCAGACCTGCAATCACCTCTATTGTATCACAGACTGCAAGGAGGCAATTCAAATGCAAATTAACAGTAGCAGTGTTTACTTTTCACAGTGTATACAAAACATGACCTGACCAATCACAGCACTTCTCAGCCTCTGCCTGCCCAAATCCCCTCCTATATAAAAGGCCACCTCCTCTCTTCCTGTCTATTCATCCTCTAGTAGGAGACTTGCTGCTTTGCGGCACTTTAGCTGAAGGCTTGACCATATTTTGCTGCAAGATAAAAATGGAATCTGCTTTTGAAGTGTTGGAAACCCTGGAAGGAATTATCAGCTTGGCCTCTCGAGGACTTCAGAAGATCAAACTCCAGGAGAGGTTCCACATCATGAAGAGGCTCGGAGAAGGTGGATTTGGGTCAGTTCTGTTGGCGAAGGAGAAGACTACAGGTTAGTGGAATCATTCAATCTCATAATCTATACATTGCAATGGTGTTGCTTATGTCATGTCTTCACCTTACCTACTACACCAGTCATGTAGGGGATTTATCAGGGCCTTTTTCATTTTGTCCAGCCAGTCCTGTGATACAGATAGCCCAGCCGGTATAGCCAGTTCTGCAGGCTACTAATTATTAAAATATTTGCTAAATATATCTAATTTAAAACAGTTTCGATTTAACCTTTTTATATAGTTTGCATTTTGGAGTATTCAGTTACTGTTTCTCTATTCACAGTTGGGACATTTAAATATATTTCCCAGCAATCATTTAGTTTTTTTTTCCCATTTACGCCATAAAAGTAATTTTTGGAATTGCATTGTGAGAATTGTTTTTAATACATTTCTGTCTGTGTACTGTTTCCCAGCTATCATGGCACAAACCATTTTTTTTTTATTTTTTAATTCCTGTGTATTCAGAATAAATATGGTTTTATAGGCCTTTACTAAAAAGCTTTCTAAACAGTGTAGGCACCTATGCATTTTAAATAGCAAATATAAACATAAATGTAAAATGCACCTATGCTTATGGGCCAACCAAGCGTTTAACTATTTTTTAAAGGTATACATGGACTTATCTTTATTAGAAATGTATATTTTTTTTTACTAATTATAATTTTTTTTTTATGTATCAAGTAAATGCTTAGTCTTGAAACAAAATCACATGGCATACATAAAAGGTGTATTAAAAACAATAAACCCCCTTAGTACTTAGTTTGTGCTAAATTGCTTATGTATATAATTTTTTCTTTTTACACAGATCAGAAGATGGCACTAAAGATGATGGAGAGAGCTACAACAAACAAGAGGAAATTCCTTATGGAATTTGAGCCTACCTGTCCTCCCATCCAAATATCGTGCAAAGCTACGACATGATATTTAAGACCCACGAGTATTTCATATTTAGCCAAGAAGTGGCACCTCTTGGAGATCTCTTCGATTTTATACTACCCGATGTAAGTATTATGGCATCTCCTGGTACAAGTTTGTTTCACATTTATATATATTTTAAAATAGAAAAGTCCTAATGATTCTTGTATGTCTTTCAGTTTGGACTTACAGAAGGCACAGTGAAGAATTGCATGGTGCAGATCTCGGATGCGCTACACTTCATGGCAGAGAAGGAGATAGTGCATATGGACTTGAAACCTGAAAATGTATTAGTGTTTGAACGAAACTGTCAACGTTTGAAGGTGACAGACTTTGGACTGGCTCGGATTAAGGGAACGACAATCAGAGGACAGTCTGGCACCATCTTTTATAAAGCACCCGAGCTATGCCAGCTTACAGGTAATGAAGAATTGTTTGTAGACTCGAGTATTGATGTGTGGGCGCTTGGAGTGATGATGATCTGTCTGATGACTGGGGAATTTCCATGGGAGAAGGCAACGCTTGAGGATCCCAATTATAAAAGTTTTGTCGACTGGCAGAGCCATTCAAAATATGATGATCCTCCAGCACCATGGGACGAGCTGTCTTCCTCAGCGCTAAGTGTGTGTAGGAATCTTTTAGCCATAGACCCCCATCACAGATGTGACACAAGTGACCTTTGGCTGCTCATGGAAGAGCTATAGGACTGCATTATAAGAAAATGATAAATCATCATCATCATCAAATCAAAGTCTTGTCTATCATATATTCTCTGTAGGCAACCAACCGAGGCCAGCATCACTGAGGAGTTCTACTGGGAGCAATTAGTCATTTCTATATTCGGGTCCATGTGTTTCCCTCCCCGGCTCCACCTTTTCCTGTGCATCTCAGCATCATTCTCTGCAGAACGGGATTCCCTTCATTCTATACAGATAAGTACAGTTTAGATATTACAATTCTTAATTTTATACAATGTCTGTGGCTGGATAGTGTACTGGTTAAGGGCTCTACCTTTGACATGGGAGACCAGGGTTCATATCCTGGCTAGGGTCAGTACCTTTTCAGTAATAAGTCCTTGGGCAAGACTTCCTAACACTGCAGGGTGGACCCTTGAGCGTATCCCAGTGGCCATAGCTCGAGCTCTTTGAGTCCAACAGGAGAAAAGCGTTAGACATGTTAGGCTTATTAATACAAAAACTGTAAAGTAACAAGGTTTGTGAGTCCATAGTGACATTTATGGAAACTCCATCACTAATTTTGAGAGGAACAGTTTCCTGAATCTTTTCTGATTACACTGCATGGTGTCCTTACTTTGGCAGGAATCACTTGCAGTTGCAGCCTACAAATTAGCAGGGCTGATGGCCGCCCATAAATGTTCCTAGAAAGTAAGATCATCAGGGGAAATGTAAGTTACAAGTGGATCCCAATATTACAGCGTCATGTAGCATGCTGGCTGAGCAAGGCTGTAGGACCATCTAGCTAGAAAATCAGGATAAAAGTTTACATGAACACTTAGTGTAGATCATTGATGTATTTGTTTAAAGTTTCTGCTCTGCCTACCAGCATACGTAACCAAAGCAAATAGCATATGCTTATCCAAAGTCATTATTGTGATATTAACCTTTTTATATATTTGTGTATTTTTAGGAAGGCCTACCTGAAACCACTGAAAGGAGAATCAAGACCCCACCAGGTGCATGAGGTTGTAACTGGTAGAGCAATATGCAGTTACACCTCCCATGCACCGGGTGGTGTTTTTGATAATTGTCACCTGCCACAGTGATCAAGCCTGGAAGCAGTGCTGTTATTCAAAAAAGCATTATATTTTATGCATTTCTCTGCTGTCATTAGTATGCTTAAACTTAGCAAGTGATATTAAAAGTTAATTTCTTTAACCACTTGCTGACCGCCCCCAGCCCGTGGGCGGTGGCAAAGTGGACACCTTAAGGACCGCAATATGCCCATCGGCAGTGTAGGTGTGTACTGCTGGCGATTGTGTCACTCGTGACTCGTGACACTCATTGCCGCCGGCAATAGGCTCCGCCCACCTGGCACAGTAACCCGCCAGCCAATTAGCAGCGCCGGTGGGTTTTAAAAGTGCGATCTGGCCAATAGAATTGTATAATACACTTTGTTTACAGTAACAAAGTGTATTATACAGGCTGCCTCCTCCCCTGATGGTCTCTTCATCAAGTGACCATCAGAGAGGACGGCATCCCTGTGAGTATAACTACACACACACATTTTTACACATACAGACCCCCGATCGCCCACCCCAGCCCTCAGGACCCCCCTGATCACCCCAGCAGACCACAGTTTGCACCCAAGCACCCCCTAAAAACCCATCAATCACCCCCTGTCACTATCTGTAAATGTTATCCCCTAGATTAGGTCCCTAACTGCCCCCTAAGGGCCCCTGATCACCCCCCCTACCCTCAGATACCCCACAGACCCCCCACTGTATAATGTATACATTTGTATACATATATCTTACCCACTGATCACCTGTCTATCACCCCTTGTCACCACCCCCCATCAGAGCAGACCCTAAACTGTCCCTTGGGGGCACCAGATCACCCGCCCAGACCCTCAAATTGCCCTTAGACCCCCCTCCTGATAATCCACCCAGTGCATTGTTTACATCTATTCTCCCCTGTAATCACTTACTGATCTTCCATCGGTCACCCCCTGTGTCTGCCACACATCAAATCAGGACTCAATCTGCCCCGTGCGGGCACCTAATCAACCCCCCTCAGATCGCCCTCAGACCCCCCCCCCCCCCCCCCATCACCTTCACAGTGCATTGGATTTGATTGTGCTGTAATTGGATTTGATTGTCCCGTGATCGGCTTTGATTGTCCCGTGATTGCCCTGTGATTGCCTTTGATTACCTTGTGATTGGCTTTGTTTTCTCGTGATTGGCTTTGATTTTTTCTGTTTGCTTCTGATTCCCCACTTGCCACCACCCCCCACCACAGATCACCCCCGTCACCATCCTAGTGATCTAAAAACAAACAGTGATCAGTGAAAACTGTCACTTTTTTAGTATCGCTAGTGTTAGCAGTTAGGCCAGTTAGCTAGGCCCCTTTGTTAGTGTCAGTTAGTGCTCAGCCCACTGCACCACAGTCACTAATTAGCGTCATCACTGTCGCTAATCAACATTGGTACTATATAGTATCCGTAAGTGATCATTACTGATCACAGTCAGATCTATATTAGGGTCACTAGGATCCACTAAAAACGCACTGTTTGCCTGATTAGGCCTGATCGGTCGCCTGCACTTGTGTTCAGCCCGCCCCTCCGCAGTGACAGAATTTTTTTTTCTGGTCACTGCAAAAAACACTGTACTATATCTGTGGCACTGTAAAGATCAGTTTTGATTTTTTTTTAAATCAAAACTCAGTGACCACAGCTTTCTGCTCCGCAAGTACTCCCTTTTGCTAGATAGGTGCTCTTTTTCCTGGGTAGTCTCAGAGGAATACCCCCTAAATTTAGCAGTCCACCATGGTAAGAAAGGGATATTCCGATGATGAGGTGTACAGGTACATGGCCCAGTTGGATGAGGACGATTGGGACGACTCATTCGACGAATCTTCTGGGTCAGAGTTTGAACCTGAATTGAGCAGTGGCTCACTGACCAATAGCGATGACAAGGTTGAGGTCCTGGCTAGAGCCAGGCGTACCACACCCCATGTCGTTGGACCGCAGGTGGCGCAGGATCAGCCTCAAGGGCAGCAGAGTGGTGCTAGTGCTGGTCTGATATTTCATGATTAGGAAGGCACAAGCAGCACAGCATCTCCTGGACCTAGCACCAGTGCTTCCTTATACCCTGGTGAAGTGGCAAGCACCAGCATGGAAGTTGAAACTGGTTCGGTGGCACATGCCGTAACACCCCGGTCGCAGCCACCAAGAAGACAGGCCCGTACTACCCCTAGTTTACCAGAGGTGCTGGCAAATCCTGATTAGCATTCCCCTGATTCCGCTGCACCTGTACTGCCCCCTTTCACCGCCAAGTCTGGAGTCCAGGTGGAGACAGATAATCTAGGATCGGCCCTAGACTTTTTTCATCTGTTCTTCACCCAGGATCTCTTAGACTTAAGTCGTGGCAGAGACCAACTGTAAAGCCACACAATTTATAACCGCCATTCCGAATAACTTCCTTGCCCAGCCTTTTCGGTGGAAACCAGTCCAAGTTTCCGAACTTAAAATTTTTTGGGGCCTTCTCCTTCACATGGGACTATTCAAACAGAATGTATTGCGGTCTTATTGGTCTACGGACCCAGCACATTCCCTTGTACTCTGCTGCCATGTCCAGGACACGATTTGAGAACATTACAAAAAAAAAATTCAAATGTATTAGCAAGGAATTGGAAGTACTTTTGAAGGGAGCAAAACAAGAAGGTATCCTTGCCACAAAGGAATACAAATATATAGATATCGCCCATTCTAGGCTGGCTGTGTTTTATCATTTGCCGAAGGTCCACAAGAATCTTGAGAGTCCTCCAGGTAGGCCGATCGTCTCTGGCATAGGGTCTATTACTTCAAATCTGTCCAAATATATTGATATCTTTTTACAGAAGTATGTCAGGGCGACCCCGGCTTACCTCAAGGACTCCAGACATGTACTTAATCTTTTGGATGAGGTGGTGTGGGAGAAGGGTTGGATCCTAGGGACCCTCGATGTAACCTCCCTGTACACTATTATCCAGCATGAGAGGGGTATGCAGGCGGTGAAGCATTTTCTTGATTCAGACATAGACCTGTAGGATGAGCAAAAGGAGTTTATTTTGAAGGCCGTAAGGTATATGTTGATGCATAACTTCTTTATGTATGAGGGTGAGTACTACCTCCAGACGAGTGGGACGGCAATGGGGACCCGGTTCGCCCCGGGGTATGCCAACCTCTCCATGGCCCATTGGGAGGAGTCCCATGTTTACGGGCGTGAGGGCCCCGGGGCGGACCTGGTCCTTTGGAGGAGATTCATTGATGACGTCCTATTCATCTGGAGGGGTACGGATTTGGCACTCCAAAAATGTTTGGAAGGGATTGAGATTAATGACAGAACCCTGAAATTTACGGCAGAAACTAGTTGTCAGCGGGTGAATTTTTTTGACTGAACCATATATGTAGAAGGAAATAAATTAAAAACTTGCACCTATAATAAACCTACGGATGTTAACGGTATATACTAGCCACCAGCTGCCATCTGCCCTCATGGCTGAATTATGTACCGAAGGGACAGTTTATAAGGCTTAAAAGGAATTGCACAGAGGAAAGTAAATATGCGTCAGAGAGAGAGGCACTGGGTAAGAAATTCCATGAGAGGGGGTATCAGCCTGAATTAATAGAACAAGCAATAGGGGAAGTGAATAGATTAGAGTGTAAAGATCTTTTGAAGGTGCATAATGTAGATCTTTTGAGGTGCATAATGTAGATGTGAACCACTTTCTTAAAATTAATCTTAAATACTGTGCACAGGCAAATGCAGTAAAAAAGATTATTAACAAACACTGGTCTGTACTGAAGGAGGATAGAATCCTCAATGAAATTTTACCAAGTAAACCCACCTTTATTTTCAGAAAACCGGGGAATATAGGTTTAAAGATAGCCATGGCAGCTGGTGACTACCAAAAGGGCGGAGAAGTGGACAAGGAGGGTGGATTTGTTAGATGTGGAAGGTGCAATAATTGCAGGAATACAAAAGGATATAGGAAAATGAAAACTGTGGAAGGACCGTCCGGAGTCCACGAGATTTGCCAGCTGATAACCTGTGATACTAAGGGGGTTATATATTGTTTAGTTTGCCCCTGTGCCAAAAAATATATTGGTCGTACTAAAAGGGAACTCTATAAGAGGATAGGCGAACACCTGAATAATATCAAGAAAGGGTGGGAGGAGCATCCCCTATCTAAACATTTTAAAAAGTTCCATGAGTGTCAGACCCAAAATGTAATATTTTTTTGGCATAGAGGTCATAAAGAGACATACGGGGAGGGGAATTCATTACTAAAATGTCCAGGAGTGAAAGCAAGTGGATCTTTGATCTGGAAACGATCGCACCAAGGGGTTTGAACAAGGGGATGGAAACTTTTGGTTTTATGAAATAGATAGGATTCACCATGCAGATAGGGATTTAGACTGGTTGTATGATGTGTAAATGGGGGACTACCTGATGTAATTGGGAAATGCCGGATGTGCAATCCATTCATGACTAGAGAGATATGAGTGTGGATTTGCAACATGTACATATAGTGGAAAAGAGAGAATTATTTTTTGCATTTATTTTTTATTGTTCATTATTTTTTATATTTTTTATTTATTTTATTAATTTTGTGTTTTTGTTTTTTATTGCATTTATTTTTCATTATTTTTTATTTATTTATTTTATTTATTTTTTGCTTTTTAATTGTGTGTGGGTATATATGCATATACATTTTTTATGGAGAAGAAAAAATGCATAGTTGCAATGTGTCTGTGATGAATAAGAAGATTTCATGACTAGGTTGCTTTAAGAAGGAGGCAGAGGAGGTGATCTGGATGTATAAATATGACAGCCAAGGAGGACCAAACCACTGATCCTGAGGAAGACGACTGCTGATCGTTGAAACATGTTGATCTAACTAGGATAGGCGCCCCATAAGATCCTAGTAACTTGCAGTGGTGGTCCTGGAAGCCATAGCCCTTATATAGGCCATTACCTTAACCAACGCCAAACTTTTGGTGGTGGAACGCAGCGAAGTGACCACCGCTCAGTCTAGTGGAACGCAGGAGGACGGAACCAGGAAGTGACGTCAGCAGGGACTGCAGATCCCGCCGGAGCTTATAGCGCATAGCCCAGCGATTGTATTGTGGAATATCCAACTGGTACAATTAACGGGGAGAGGATTTTGCTCCAGGAGTCTGGGCACCTGACGTTCTGACGGGTAAGAGGTTTATTGAAACCACGGATGGCAGCAGTGAACCCGGGGATTACTGTATAGAAGGTACTCAACGGTGTGCTATACAAGATATAGATAGAAGTGTATGGAGTACCAATGTGCGCAATCTAAGGAACCTGCTGAGTTAATCAAAACACAGTCACGGTGATTGATACTATACAGCGTCTGGAGGATTGTTTTTTAGATTCTTTCTTTTTCTGAACCTTGATTCATATAGGTACAATATATATATATATATATATATATATATATATATATATATATATATATATATATATATATATATATATATAAAAATTTTATGCAAGACGCTACAATAATAAATTTTTTAATGTTTTATTTTTGACACATCAGGTAGCCCCAAGAGAGTGTGTGGTGTGAGAGGACACATTGTGTGTATGGGCATTGTATTTTGCTTAAATAAACAAGCTGTATTTACTATTTCATTTATGTCCAGCACTCCTTTAATTTGCAATATACGATTTTAGAACATCCTGCGCTTCCTGCACTTCAATGACAACGAAACCTATCATGAAAGTGACCCTCCTGCTTATGACCAGCTCCACAAAATTCGGCCCCTCATAGACCACCTGTCATCCAAATTTGCAGATGTTTATACCCCTGAACAGAACATCTGCATAGACAAGTCCCTCATACGTTTTTCTGGGCACCTTGGCATCAAACAATACATCCCAAGCAGGCGCGCCCGGTATGGGGTGAAACTGTATAAGCTCTGTGAAAGGGCCACAGGCTATACATCTTATTTTAGGGTCTATGAGGGAAATGACTCAAAATTGGAGCCGGTCGGATGCCCTGACTACCTTGGGGAGCAGTGGAAAGGTTGTGGGGGACTTGGTGTCACCCTTGTTCCAGAAGGGGTACCATCTTTATGTGGACAATTATTACTCAAGTGTGGCCCTCTATCAGCACTTAAAGATAGAAGGAATCCGATGCTGTGGCACCGTGCAGCCTAGTTGCCGGGGCTTCCCCCAACTCAAGACTTCAACGGGGGCAGAGGGCCGCCTTGTGTACTGATGACCTGCTCGCGGTGAAATGGAAGGACAAGAGGGACGTTTTCTTTCTGGCCACCATTCACACAGACACGACAGTCCAAATTCAATGAGGGGCAACTGAGGTCATTGAAAAACACCTTGTCGTCCACGACTATAATACTAACATGGGAGGGGTGGACTTCAATGACCAGAGGTCAGCACCCTATTTACTTTCTCGGAAAACAAGACACGGGTATAAAAAAGTGTCTTTTTATCTCATTCAATTGGCAGTTTACAACAGCTTTGTTCTCTACAGTAAGGCTGGGAGAACTGGCTTGTTTCTTCAATTTCAAAAACAGATCGTTATGGAACTCCTGTATCCAGGAGCTGTCGTGGCTGGCTGCATGGAAGGCATTACACCTATAGGATTCTGAGTACCCCAGGTCATTGCATCTGAAGAAAACGTCGTGTCTGCAGCAGGGCTGAAATAAGGTGTGACACCACTGTTCACTGTCCCACCTGACCTGACCAGCCTGGCCTATGCCTAGGGGAGTGTTTTGAGAGGTACCACGAGCAGGAACACTATTAGAGAGTAGGGAACTCCAGACACAGCAGTAGGCACACAAGGGTCTCTTAGTGCTATTTCACACTGGTGCGATGCGTTAGGGCAAATTGCCTAGCGAAAGTCACACTTTGAGGTCCCCCCTACCCTGGAAGTGCTCGACTTAACACTAGTGCATGCCTACATTACTGCGTGACTTCTGCGGCAATTTAGGTCGGCCCGGAAGTCATGTTAGTCTATGGTGACGCAGTTCATTACTAGGCCGAATGCTACTCTTGTGGTATTCCCTGAAGGTCTGTTTTTGGCGATACGGTGCAGCAGGCTCGACCCACCAGATATGCCAATATGCAGTGTGAAACCAAGCATCTGGTTTCGAGAGACCCTTATACACACGGCTGAGAGAAACCTCTCCTTTCACTTAGGACAAAATGCGTAATGTACTTCGCCACAACTCTGTGTGATTTGCACTTCGCACATTGTCCCATGGGGGAGGAGAGGTTTGTCCTCGGAAGTTAAGTTTAAAAAAAACAGGTAAGCAAAAAAGTTAATGTTTGGTTCCCATGTTAAGGTTTTGTTTAAAAAAGTTCAACAAAGTTTATAAATGTTAATGAAGTTATTGCTTTGCTGCTTGCTTGTTAATATTTTCTCTCTATTTTTCCATCCATTAACCTTCCAGGTGGACCGAGCCAATGACCAACCAGCTGAAGTACTGATGGTGCATCCTGACAGAAGCATTGCACGTCTGTCAGGTTACACAAAATTGGTGCATGCAGCGCTGCAGGACGAGATTTCTCCTCCACAGTAAAAAAAAAGATAAGTTTGCCGAGGCATATGAGCTGAGGGGCGGTGGTGGAGTTCCTATGCTTTGGCAAGCACTTTGTATTAAAAAAACTCTGGCAATGATTTGTTCATCCACATCGATCAATGTGAATGGAGAAATCGGGTTTGCCAGGGCATACAAGCTGAGTGGGTTTAGACGTTTTTGGGTGGCAGCTCCTATGTCCTGGCAGACGCCTTCCCCTCTTTTTCACATTTTTGGGCAGATATTTTTTCATCCACAGCCCAGAGTGCATTACCCGTATGCCCAATATAAGGAGTATAGCAGAAACTCCTAATACTGGTCATACATGTAATGATTGCAGAGACCCTAAAATGCCAGGACAGACTCCATGAATGATGCAATTTTGGAAAGAGGACACCCCAAAGTATTCCGTGAGGTGCATGGTGAGTTCATAGATTTTATTTTTTGTCTAAATTGTAAGCACCCCTGTAAAGCCTAAAGGTGACTTTGGGCCCCTTAGTGCAGTTGGGCCGCAAAAAAATGCCACAGGTGGTATTGCCATACTCAGGAGAAGTAGTATAATGTGTTTTGGGGTGTATTTTTACACATACCCATGCTGGGTGGGAGAAATATCTCTGTAAATGAGATTTTTTTGATTTTTTTTTTTTTTACAAACAATTGTCCATTTACAGAGATACTTCTCCCACCCAGCATGGGTATGTGTAAAAATACACCCCAAAACACATTATACTACTTCTCCTGAGTACGGCGATACCACATGTGTGGCACTTTTTTTCACCCTAACTGCGCTAAGGGGCCCAAAGTCCAATGAGTACCTTTAGGATTTCACAGGTCATTTTGAGACATTTGGTTTCAAGACTACTTCTCGCGGTTTAGGGCCCCTAAAATAAATACAGTTGCAAGTACTTTATATTTCTCTCAACAAACATAATAGTATGAGTATTCACACACCTATTATGTTTGGAGAAATTTTTTTTCCATAAAAAAGACAGAACTTTTTGCATGTTTAATACTTATATTTGCATACTTATTTGTAATAGACACATTAATACCGTAATGTCTCAATACCACAATAATACAATTATATATTCTGCATGTATAAAAATTAGCATGTGGACTTCACTTTCAAGAAACGCAATCAAAATATGATTCCAGCAAAGCTGCATATGCCTAATGTACACAACCATACCAGGTTTCTGACAAAGATGGGGCTACCGTACTCTATGGCACTGCAAATTTAAAGTGTATGTATATATATATGTTATAATACATATACTTGAAATATGTTCTAATGCCCCCAAGGGATAATTACCTCTGTAAGGGGAACGACTAAGGATACCAATGAGGCTTCCTCCTCTGTAGCCTGGGAGATCCAGCTCTGGCTCCAACATAACTTCAACCAACAAGCAGTGAGCAGCAATATTAAACTACCACATCCCAGTTTAGGCACAGTAGCGGTGCTCCTTTTGGGCCGATTTGGAAATATCTGAGCTTAACCGATTCTACTCAATGGCTTTGGCGATTCCCACCTACGCAGTATAGCGAACCCAATTCGGCTTGGTTATTTCCACAGGAGCCTGAGTAGAAAGCCGCTATTGCACTTGTGCTTGATCACTATAGATAAATATATACCTCCGCAGTGTTCGGGTGGTGCCAGTGCTGGATTGAAGTAATGGACAAGGACAGAGAAGCCTCATTACAATCTAGAGGCTTACCACTCCCATGTTAAATATACATCAGAAGGGATATTTATCTTAAAGATCATGCTTTAAAGTAAGGGTGAAGGTGTTAGGAAAAAAAAAAACTCACCTAAGGAGGTGGAAGGGTCTGGGTCCAATAGAGCCTTCCTGTATGTCTCTTGTTCTGTTTGTTTCAGTGCAGAATGCCATGTTCAAATGACCCACCGCAGAAGGCTTTAGAAGTGTTTGGGAGCCAGAGTGCTCACAAACATGGACGGCTCCATACTGCGAATGTGCAAGGGCGTCAGAATGCGTGCTCGTGCATGCGCACTGTGAAGCGGTCCAGCTGTGGAACCACTGCAGAAGCCTCCTGCAGCAGCAGAAAGCAGTCTCTGACCCATCATTCATAGACTGCTAATGGTGGAGTCAGAGTTGGAACGGGTGGACCAGAAGGGGAACAGGAAGGCTCTATAGGACCCAGAGTTTTCCCTCCACTTTTTTTTTTTTTAATGGATTGAGACTCCCTTAAAAGGTGTGTACACAGGACAGCTGCCTGTTAATAGTTAAACTATTTTATTGTTACAGCCATGGCTGAAATTGTTGGCACCCCAGAATTTTTCTTCCAGAAAATCAAGTATTTCTCACAGAAATGTATTGCAGTAACAGGTTTTGATATACACATGCCCTTTGTCTATATTGAAACAAAACAAACAAAAAGAAATAGGAAAAAGCAAATTGGACAGAATGTCACACAAAACTCCAATAATGGGCTGGACAAACTTGGCACCATTTCAAAATTGTGGATAAATAAGATTTCAAGCATGTGTAGCTCCTTTAAAGTGAATGTTTACCCCTTAAAAAATCAAAAAGTCAGATACTCACCTAAGGAGAGGGAAGGCTCGGTCCTAATGAGCCTTTCCTCTCCTCTCCTCTCCTGGTGCCCGGTCCCGTGCAGGATCCCTTGTAGCAGTATTCGACCAGTTCGGTCAAATACTGCCACTTCCGCAGCCGAAGGGAGCTTTCGAAAGCCTTCAGGAGCACTCGGGCTCCCGAAGACGGGCTGCTCCATACTACGCATGCGCGAGCGCCCTCTATGACGCACTCGCGCGTGTGTAGTATGGAGCGGCCCGTCTTCGGAAGCCCGAGTACTCCCGAAGACCTCCAAAGTGCCTGCGGCGGCGGACGCGAACGGGGGAGCCAGCGCAGCACAGAGAGAGGAGAGGGAAGGCTCATTAGGACCGAGCCTTTCCTCTCCTTAGGTGAGTATCTGACTTTATTTTTAAAGTGGTAACCATTGGCTTTAAACTCACCTGGGGCAAGTAACAGGTGTGGGCAATTTATAAAATCACATCTAAAAGCATATAAAAAGGAGAAAAGTTCACTTAGTATTTGCATTGTGTGTCTGTGTGCCACACCAAGCATGGACAACATAAAGGGGAGAAGAGAACTGTCTGAGGACTTGGGAACCATAATTGTGGAAAAATAATCTCAAGGTTTCAAGTCTATCTCCAGAGATATAGATTTGCCTTTGTCCACAGTGCACAACATTACCAAGAAGTTTTTAACCCATAGCGCTGTAGCTAATCACCCTGGGTGAGAGCGTAAGATAAAAATTGCTAAAATGTTGCAACGCAGGATAGTAGAGATGGTGGATAAGCAGCGCCAAACAAGTTCCAAAGAAATTCAAGCTGTCCTGCTGGCTCAGGGAGCGTTAGTGTCAGCACAAACTATACATCAACATTTGAATGAAATGCTATGGCAGGAGACCCAGGAGGACCCCATTGATGACGCAGGCATAAAAGCAAGACTACAGTTTGCCAAAATGTACTTAAACCGAAATTCTTCTTGGAAATGGTCTTGAACAGATGAGACCAAGATAGAGAGTTTTGGTACAGCACATCATTCTACTGTTTACCTAAAATGGAATGTGGCCTATAAAGAAAACATAATACCTACAGTGAAATGTGGTGGTTCAATGATGTATTGGGGTGGTTTTACCGCTTCTGGCACTGGGTGCCTTTAACGTGTGCAAAGCCTCATGAAATCTGAGGATTACCACCAAAGATCAGGATAGTTACAGCTATGGTCTTACCAGTAGTAATTTATGGCTGTAAAAGTTGGATTAAAAATAAGCTCCTGCATAGAAAAAAAACTTGATGTTTTTGGACTGTGGCTGTGAAGATACTGAGAGTTGGACTGCCAGAAGATCTAACCGGTCAATACCAAAGGGTAATAAACCAAGCCCAGCACAGCAATTGAGAGTTTTTGCATACAAACTTAAAACAAACAAAAATAAGACAAACTATGAGTTGCAACTAACTAATTTCACAAGAGTAAAATAACTGAGTTGTCTGCTGGAAATAATATTGTCTGGGTTGTTTTACATCTTCTGTTTGTTTGTGTGTAGATTTGTTTTCCATTTACTTGTACTCAAACAAAGGACAATAAGGTCTATTTACAGACTATGCACAGGTGTGGCCAGACTGGCTCCGCCCTCCTGCTGGGCAGCTCCATAGAGACCACTGTTCACTGTCCCACCTGACCTGACCAGCCTGGCCTATGCCTAGGGGAGTGTTTTGAGAGGTACCACGAGCAGGAACACTATTAGAGAGTAGGGAACTCCAGACACAGCAGTAGGCACACAAGGGTCTCTTAGTGCTATTTCACACTGGTGCGATGCGTTAGGGCAAATTGCCTAGCGAAAGTCACACTTTGAGGTCCCCCCTACCCTGGAAGTGCTCGACTTAACACTAGTGCATGCCTACATTACTGCGTGACTTCTGCGGCAATTTAGGTCGGCCCGGAAGTCATGTTAGTCTATGGTGACGCAGTTCATTACTAGGCCGAATGCTACTCTTGTGGTATTCCCTGAAGGTCTGTTTTTGGCGATACGGTGCAGCAGGCTCGACCCACCAGATATGCCAATATGCAGTGTGAAACCAAGCATCTGGTTTCGAGAGACCCTTATACACACGGCTGAGAGAAACCTCTCCTTTCACTTAGGACAAAATGCGTAATGTACTTCGCCACAACTCTGTGTGATTTGCACTTCGCACATTGTCCCATGGGGGAGGAGAGGTTTGTCCTCGGAAGTTAAGTTTAAAAAAAACAGGTAAGCAAAAAAGTTAATGTTTGGTTCCCATGTTAAGGTTTTGTTTAAAAAAGTTCAACAAAGTTTATAAATGTTAATGAAGTTATTGCTTTGCTGCTTGCTTGTTAATATTTTCTCTCTATTTTTCCATCCATTAACCTTCCAGGTGGACCGAGCCAATGACCAACCAGCTGAAGTACTGATGGTGCATCCTGACAGAAGCATTGCACGTCTGTCAGGTTACACAAAATTGGTGCATGCAGCGCTGCAGGACGAGATTTCTCCTCCACAGTAAAAAAAAAGATAAGTTTGCCGAGGCATATGAGCTGAGGGGCGGTGGTGGAGTTCCTATGCTTTGGCAAGCACTTTGTATTAAAAAAACTCTGGCAATGATTTGTTCATCCACATCGATCAATGTGAATGGAGAAATCGGGTTTGCCAGGGCATACAAGCTGAGTGGGTTTAGACGTTTTTGGGTGGCAGCTCCTATGTCCTGGCAGACGCCTTCCCCTCTTTTTCACATTTTTGGGCAGATATTTTTTCATCCACAGCCCAGAGTGCATTACCCGTATGCCCAATATAAGGAGTATAGCAGAAACTCCTAATACTGGTCATACATGTAATGATTGCAGAGACCCTAAAATGCCAGGACAGACTCCATGAATGATGCAATTTTGGAAAGAGGACACCCCAAAGTATTCCGTGAGGTGCATGGTGAGTTCATAGATTTTATTTTTTGTCTAAATTGTAAGCACCCCTGTAAAGCCTAAAGGTGACTTTGGGCCCCTTAGTGCAGTTGGGCCGCAAAAAAATGCCACAGGTGGTATTGCCATACTCAGGAGAAGTAGTATAATGTGTTTTGGGGTGTATTTTTACACATACCCATGCTGGGTGGGAGAAATATCTCTGTAAATGAGATTTTTTTGATTTTTTTTTTTTTACAAACAATTGTCCATTTACAGAGATACTTCTCCCACCCAGCATGGGTATGTGTAAAAATACACCCCAAAACACATTATACTACTTCTCCTGAGTACGGCGATACCACATGTGTGGCACTTTTTTTCACCCTAACTGTGGTAACCATTGGCTTTAAACTCACCTGGGGCAAGTAACAGGTGTGGGCAATTTATAAAATCACATCTAAAAGCATATAAAAAGGAGAAAAGTTCACTTAGTATTTGCATTGTGTGTCTGTGTGCCACACCAAGCATGGACAACATAAAGGGGAGAAGAGAACTGTCTGAGGACTTGGGAACCATAATTGTGGAAAAATAATCTCAAGGTTTCAAGTCTATCTCCAGAGATATAGATTTACCTTTGTCCACAGTGCACAACATTACCAAGAAGTTTTTAACCCATAGCGCTGTAGCTAATCACCCTGGGTGAGAGCGTAAGATAAAAATTGCTAAAATGTTGCAACGCAGGATAGTAGAGATGGTGGATAAGCAGCGCCAAACAAGTTCCAAAGAAATTCAAGCTGTCCTGCTGGCTCAGGGAGCGTTAGTGTCAGCACAAACTATACATCAACATTTGAATGAAATGCTATGGCAGGAGACCCAGGAGGACCCCATTGATGACGCAGGCATAAAAGCAAGACTACAGTTTGCCAAAATGTACTTAAACCGAAATTCTTCTTGGAAATGGTCTTGAACAGATGAGACCAAGATAGAGAGTTTTGGTACAGCACATCATTCTACTGTTTACCTAAAATGGAATGTGGCCTATAAAGAAAACATAATACCTACAGTGAAATGTGGTGGTTCAATGATGTATTGGGGTGGTTTTACCGCTTCTGGCACTGGGTGCCTTTAACGTGTGCAAAGCCTCATGAAATCTGAGGATTACCACCAAAGATCAGGATAGTTACAGCTATGGTCTTACCAGTAGTAATTTATGGCTGTAAAAGTTGGATTAAAAATAAGCTCCTGCATAGAAAAAAAACTTGATGTTTTTGGACTGTGGCTGTGAAGATACTGAGAGTTGGACTGCCAGAAGATCTAACCGGTCAATACCAAAGGGTAATAAACCAAGCCCAGCACAGCAATTGAGAGTTTTTGCATACAAACTTAAAACAAACAAAAATAAGACAAACTATGAGTTGCAACTAACTAATTTCACAAGAGTAAAATAACTGAGTTGTCTGCTGGAAATAATATTGTCTGGGTTGTTTTACATCTTCTGTTTGTTTGTGTGTAGATTTGTTTTCCATTTACTTGTACTCAAACAAAGGACAATAAGGTCTATTTACAGACTATGCACAGGTGTGGCCAGACTGGCTCCGCCCTCCTGCTGGGCAGCTCCATAGAGAGGGTTACTGACTCCGCCCTCCTGCTGGGCAGCTCCATAAAGAGGGCTCTGCCTATTCATATGGTAATGAGGTGATACCAGAGTAACTGCACAAGGCATGAATAGAAAGCAGTCACCCCCAGTATCACCACTTCCTGTGTATTGTCTACAGACACCTTATTGTGTAACAGGAGTGTGGAGTCTGTGTGGAGATTTTCACATGGATTCTGGCAACTCCAATATATTTTAAAAAGAGATACATTTAATATCTGCAGTGTCATTATAGTGAAGTCCATCTAAACTGAATGTAACGTCTTATCTCTATGGACATAGGAATGATTGTATATAGAAGAGGTTACACCTCTATCCCAGCATCATGAACTACAAAACAGAAGCTCCTTGGAGGTCCATTATCAGAGAGCCACGCAGAGGAACACTGAGGATGTCCACGCTGGTGGCATTATCTTCATTCATGGATGGTGAAGGATGGGACGTTTAAATTTGAAAGCTCTACAATAAGGATCCAGCACAATATGCTTAAAACTTGTTATCAACATGAAGATGTGAACTGCAGAAGTAAGAAACCACAAGATACCAAGCATGATTGGGAAGGCGGGGTTTGCAGTAAGTGTTCCCTGTAACAGGAATGCAATGGGAAAGCAGCGACACACATTATCTGCCTGTTGTGTGGCATAGTCAATAAAAATTATGCTTACGGTAACTGTTACGTACATTTTTGGATAATGCAGTGCAATGCCGCAAGCTGTAATACCACAACGGCAAACCTTGCATAGGTGGCCCATTGCAGTGCAGCAAGCCACGTTACAAAACGGTCATTATATCGCACCACAAAACACCACTGTACATTTAGCCTTATTGCATACCTAGTTATTCTATTTTGAAAACATTAATAAAAAATACTCTGAAATTTTGTAAAAAAGTAAACACACTCACACATTAAAGGGCAATTTCAAGAAGAGGGATGTGGAGGCCGCCATAGTTATTCCTTTTTAAACCATACCAGTTGCCTGGCAAGTTCTGCTGTTCCCCTGCCTCTAATACTTTAACTGATAGCCCCTGAACAAGCATGCAGCAGATCAGGTGCTTCTGACATTGTCAGATCTGACTACAGTACTTCCCCTGCTAGTTTCAGGAGTTATTAAGACACTACTGCAGCCAAAGAGCTCACCGTTCATGGGCCACTAACCGCTCAATCCAGCAAACTATCAATGCCTTCTCTATCAGACATCCAGGGCTGTAGTGACCGAGTCTGCAGCTTGTTCAGCATATAGTAAAGCAGAGTTCTAATAACCAGTGTAACCCTCCATGCAGGATCCACTATGTGGACGTACGTCCCCCTTCCCCTCTCCCAAATTTAAAACTTTATAACCAAAATTTTCCCACATGCCAGATCACACTCATAAGCTAGAAAAAAAAGTCCTCTAATACAATTAATAAGCTATTCTTAAATGGGAATTTTTTTTTCTGGAAATATTTCATCTATAATCAAAAAGGTTTATTAACAAAATTGGCTAGATTTATGACTGATTAATAGCATGCTCCCTTAAAGGAAGTTTATCAGCCAGTCATACAGATACCGTGTTACTATAGGTCAGTCTAAAGAAAATCAAATGCAGGATTCATAAATTAAAACATTAATAAAGTGAACAAGAAGGGAAAAAAACTAAAAAAAAAATATTTCAGACTTGCAATCATCTCTATTGTATCACAGGCTACAAGGAGACAATTCAAATGCAAATTAACAGTAGCAGTGTTCTTTCACAGTGTATACAAAACATGACCGACCAATCACAACACTTTCCAGTCTCTGCCTGCCCAAATCCCCTCCTATATAAAGGCCACCTCCTCTCTCCCCGTCTATTCATCCTCTAGTAGGAGAGTGGTTGCATTGCTGCACTATTGCTGAAGGTTTGACCATAATTTTGCTTCAAGATAAAAATGGCCTCTGCTTTTGAAGTGTTGGAAACCCTGGAAGGAATTATCAGCTTGGCCTCCAGAGGACTTCAGAAGATCAAACTCCAGAAGAGATTCCACATCATGAAGAGGCTCGGAGAAGGTAGATTTGGGTCAGTTCTGTTGGCGAAGGAGAAGACTACAGGTTAGTGGAATCATTCAATCTCATAATCTATACATTGCAATGGTGGTGCTGATGTCATGCCCTCACCTTACCTACTACACCAGCCATGTAGGGGATTTATCAGGGCCTTTTTCATTTTGTCCAGTCCGTCCTGTGATACAGATAGCCCAACCAGCATAGCCAAGCCTGTAGGCTACTAATTATTCAAGTACTACTTACTAAATATATTTTTAGTGAATAAAGTTTAGCTTTAACCTATGTATATAGTGTACAGTTTGGGATATTTATACATTTACCATTTCTCCATTCACATTTGGACATTGAGATGTACCGATTATGCTGTAGAAGTCATTTTTGGAACTACATTGTGAGAACTGGTTTGTGTAAATTTTCACAGCTATCATGTCAAACTAAAATCACTTAATTCTTAAAATTCTGGTGTTATGGTGCATATTGAATATAAATGGTTTGGTAGGACTTTACTAAATCTGAATCATGACTCATTGGGCCATACACAACTCACTTTTTCTCTTGAGTTCTCTACTAGAATATTTTTTATTTTTTTCTTTACAAAACTTTTAATATTTTGCAATTTTTAAAAGTATCAAAAAGTGGGTGAAAAAAAGTACCATCAATGTTAGATTTGACTATTTTCCTGCTTGCATTATAAATTGAAAAGGTGTGAAAATATCACCTGGGAGAAAACATTACACACGGGCCCTTGTTTCTGCAATGCATATCAAGAGTTTTCTTAACTTTTAAAGCGGAATATAAGCCTGCATTTCAACTTTGCTCTAAAACATTATTTACAGTATATTATATGCAACCAGCATTGGAAGGGTTACACAGTGCTTTAAAGTTCCTGGAGATTTCTGCAGACGCATCCGAAGCTGACATAGATACATTTTGTTTACATAAATGTATCTAAGGCCTGGTGCACACCAGAGGAGTTTTTCTGAGCGTTTTGAGTTTTTAAATCTGCTGCTAATGTTATCCTATGTGTCTGTGCACACTGGAGCAATGAGGTTTTGTAAAAAAAAAACATAGCATTACATTGGGAAGAGCTTTTGAAACCTCTAAAAGCTCTTCCCAATGTAATGCTACAGGTTTTTTTTTACAAAACCTCATTGCTCCAGTGTGCACAGACACATAGAATAACATTAGCAGCAGATTTAAAAACTCAAAACGCTCAGAAATCTCCTCTGGTGTGCACCAGGCCTTAGTGTTGAATGTGACTCACTCTCTCTCACTGAGAAGGAGCTGGAGGACTGCCAAAGAGTGTGTAACATTTCTCAATAGATACATTTAACTAAATAGAATGTAACAATCTGATCTTCTGCATATCTCTCCACGGAACTTTAAACCTCTGTGTTTAACCCTTCCAATGCTGGTCTAGTAAAAAAAAAATGCTTTTTGCATATAATATGCTGTAAATAATGTTTTAGAGCAAAGTTGAAATGCAGGGTTATATTCCGCTTTAATGCTGAGTGGTAAATGGGATCCAGATTTGCAATCAAATTGTATAGTATTTTCTAGATAAAAATCTGACTTTAAAAAAATATACTAAATGTAAATCCCAAACAAGTAATGGAAAAAACTCTTGCGCCTGAGCCAACGACAGCTAAAATCAATTTATTAAAATGAGCAGTATAGTACAATATTGCACATAAATATTAGTTCATAAAAATAGTAAAAGCCCACTGAATTTAGCTGTCATTGGCCCAGGCGCAAGAGTTTTTTCCATTACTTGTTTGGTTCTTTTGATGGGTCAAGGAACGCCAGCCCATTTTCTCTTTGCAGCCTAACGTTAATTTAAACCCCTAACTCTAGTGCTGCGATCTTCTTTCTACTTAAATGTAAATCACAATTTGTTCTGGTTTGTACAGATCAGAAGATGGCACTAAAGATGATGGAGAGAGCTACAACAAACAAGAGGAAATTCCTTATGGAATATGGAATTTCAGCCTACCTGTCCTCCCATCCAAAAATCGTGCAAAGCTACGACATGATCTTCAAGACTCAGGAGTGTTTCATATTTAGCCAAGAAGTGGCACCTTTTGGAGACCTCTTTAATTTAATACTACCCGATGTAAGTATTATGGATTCACTTGATACCAGTTTGTTTCGTTTCAAGGGTGTTTATTGTGCAGAAATCAAGTTCACAGTACAGAGAATCAAACATAAAATCCCCCGTAGGGGAGTCATAATAATTAACACAATAATGAGAATTTTCTAATAAACATTGAACATTAGGTAATAAACAGAAGAACTTATGTTCCTACACTAATTTATGCATACAGTGCATAAGTGAATTTTAACCCAGCTTTTTTAATGTTTAATTTGGGGGGTAAATAGGGAGGAGCGAGGGATGGGCAGGAGGGGGGAAAGAGGGAGGATGTAGGGGACGGGATGCAAGGAGGGCCCAGGAGTGGGGCTGCCACAACATGCCACTGGGACACCTCCAGGTGTGCAGCAGAATAAGGGAAGGGGGGTATCGAGGGGGGGGAACATGGAAGGCCCAGGTGTGGGCATATCACTTCATGCCTCTGGGTCATTTCCATTTGGGAAATGGGTGGGGAGGGGAGTGGGGAGATGGGGAAGGGAAGGGTAAACACAGTTCAGTGCCAGAGTAAATTCCTTTAGCGATATAAAGCAGAATAGAGAAGAGTATCTTTATATGTAGTGATTAACTCCACCGAATTCCTCGACCTCGTAAGATTTGAAACTCAATGTGATCAGCAGAACGATTATTACACACAACGCCTGAGAGTCCCCCAGGGTAACACAGAAGGAGAACCTTAATAAGAGCGTAAGGTATATTCCAGACCTTCGTTATTTTGAGTATCTATCCAAGGGGACCATATCTTCAGAAAGGAGTCCATCCTATCATGGACCTTAGCCAGGATATGCTCTGAAAGCATAGCATCATTAAGCTTTTGAAATACTTGGTCTACATTTAAATTTCTTGATTTCCAATTATAGGCAATGTGCCTCCTGGCCAGGGCCATAACATGATGGAGTAATTTGTTCGAAGATGGGGAAGCCTCTCGAGGTCTGTTGCCCAGTACAGCTATGGTTGGACTCAAGGAGGAATGAATAGTGAGAAGAAGAGAGATGCGTCTCCATATGGCTCCCCAAAAGTTCTTTACCACGGGACATTGCCACCACATATGCCAGAGAGTGCCTTTTTGTCTACAGCCTCTAGGGCATAGATCCAATTGTGATGGGCAGAATGCATGAACCCTAGCGGGAGTAAAATAGACTCTATGTAGTAATTTTAATGATGTTTCTATTGAAGAATAGAAAAGGCTATTTTTCAGTAGCGTGGAACAGCAGTGTGCCCATTTTGCCATTGACATAGAGGTCCCGCATTCTGCCTCCCAATCTAATTGGAATTTAAGTTTCTCTTCATTGGTTTCTCTCGTGAGCATACCATAGATAACAGAGATAAGGCCTTTTTCCAGCGGGCCTTGTCTGCATCGTACTTCAAACGTGGTATATATAAGTATGTCTTCAGTTTTATAGATTTTTGTTAAATATTTAAATATCTGTATGGCTCTGGAGTGTTCAGATGTAGGCACATCTCTCCCTGCATAAAACTCTCCTAAATTCATTAATCTAAAGGCTCTAGTGAATTTGCCTATTCTTATAAGATCCTTGGATTTTCACCAGTTAAAATGTTGAGGGCTCAGACCAGGAGGAAAGTCAGGGTTCCCAATTAGACTAGACATCAAACTAATCAGAGATTGTAAGTTATATACAAATCTACATCTGGTCCATAATTTTAAGGAGAAGGCCAAAATTGGAGACAAGGCCATAACTTTATTCACCGGGATTTTGGAAGCCCACATAAGTCCTACTGGGGTGAATGGATATATTAGTTTCGCCTCAATCTCAACCCACAGAGGAGCATTGTTTCCAGAGTTCACTGCCACCAATTGGGAGAGTCTGGCCGCCCTAAAGTATGACAAAAGGATAGGGAGGTTAAGACCCCCTCTCTCCTTAGGCCTTGCTAACGTGGAATATTTTAATCTTGCTTTCTTCTTGGACCATATAAAGATATGAATCTGCTTTTGAAGTGCCATAAGGTGCGAGATCTTTATCGGAATTGGCAGGACTCGAAATAAATAGAGTAGTCGTGGGAACAGGGTCATTTTCACTGAGTGTATTTTGCCTAGGAGAGAAAGGGGAAATTTTGACCATTGTTCTAGGTCCGAGGACAGTTTTCTATACATTGATGGGTAATTGACATCATAGAGTTTATTTGTATCTAAGGGGAGATTTATTCCTAAGTATTTGATATATGTAGGCTGATATTGAAGGCCCAAGGATTCAGCTAAATATTTTACATCTTTAACAGGCATCTTGGATATCATTAATTCTGATTTGTCTATGTTTAGCTTGAATCCTGAGAATGCTGAGTAGTTATCAATGATTTGAAATAGGTTGGGAATTGATGTATGGGGGGAGATGAGCGTTAAAAGGATGTCATCAGCGAAAAGATTTAGTTTATATTGTTTATTCCCAAGTTTAACCCCTAGGACCTCGTTAGCTTTGCGGATTTTAATAGCTAGCGGCTCAATGATCAAAGCAAAAATGCCGGGAGAAAGTGGGCAGCCCTGTCTGGTACCTCTACATATTGGGAATCTTGTCTGGGAGTAAGATGGGAGTTTAATATATGCCGATGGGGATGAATATAGGGTCTTAATAGCATTTAAGAAATCACCCGAAAAACCAAACTTTGTTAAGACGGAGAAGAGGTAAGGCCATTTTATCCTATCAAAAGCCTTTTCCATGTCTAGGGACAGTAAGGCTAAACTTTGGGAAGTTTTAATACAGTGGTGTTGTAGATCTAGTACTTTTCTAATGTTATCGGGAGCTTGTCTTTGTGGTATAAAGCCGACCTGGTCTTTGTGGACCAGTGCCGGCAGTACCCAATTCAACCTAGTAGCTAAAATTGAGGTGAAGAGCTTATAGTCCACTCCAAGTAGGGAGATAGGCCTATAGTTCTTCGTTAGTAAAGGGTCTCTCGGGGGCTTGTGTATGACACATATAGCAGAGGCTAAAAATTCTTGTGGGGGGGTCTTTCCTTTCATTAAGAAATTAAAGAATCGTAAAAGATGGGGGGTTAATATACCTTCAAATTTTTTATAGTAAGATGATGAGAAGCCATCAGGGCCGGGGGCCTTAGACCTTTTAAGCCGCTTTATTGCATCATGAAGCTCTTCATCATTTATCGGGGCGTTAAGAGATTTTACAGTTTCCTGTGTGAGTTTGATACCAATAGTGTCTTGAAGGAACTTTTCTCTTTCATCTGAGGCTCTATCTGGGGAGAGGTCACTATATAGTTTTGAGTAATAATCAAGGAAAGTTTGATATATTTTATCTGGGTTTGATGTTACCTTACCTTGATTGTCACGTTACCAGTTTGTTTCATGTTGGTATATGTTTAAAATTGAAAAGTTCTGATGATTCTTGTCTGTCTTTCAGTTTGGACTTGTAGAAGGCAGTGTGAAAAATTGCATGGTGCAGATCTCTGAGGCACTAAACTTCATGGCAGAGAAGGGGATAGTGCACATGGACTTGAAACCTGAAAATGTGCTGGTGTTTGACCAGAACTGTGAACGATTGAAGGTGACTGACTTTGGACTGGCTCAGATTAAGGGAACAACAATCAGAGGACAGTCTGGCACCATCTTTTACAATGCACCGGAGATCTGCCGACTTACAAGTAAGGAAGCATTGGTTGTAGAATCTAGCATTGATGTGTGGGCACTTGGAGTGATGTTGTTCTGTCTGAAGACTGGACAATTTCCATGGAAGAAGGCAATGCTTGAGGATGACCATTTTAAAAGATTTGTTGACTGGCAGAGCCGTTCAAAATATGATGATCCTCCTGAGCCATGGGAGGAGCTGACTTCCTCAGCACTAAGTGTCTGTAGAAGTCTTTTGGCCATAGAACCTCATAATAGATGTGACACCAGTGACCTTCAGCTGCTCATGGAAGAGCTGGTATAAACAGGACAGCATCGTGAGAAGAGGATAGATCGGTTGTGTCTGTCTTATATTGTCTGTAGGCAACCAACTGAGGCCAGCATCACTGAGGAGTTCTACCAGGAACAATAAGTAATTTCTATGTTATTCCCGAGACCCCCTCTTCCTCTGCATCTCAGCATCATTCTCTGCAGAACTGGATTATCTTCATGATATACAGATAAGTAAAGTTCTGATATTGGTATTTTTCATTTTAAACAATGTCTGTGTGAGAAGCTATGAAGTAAGGAGGTTTGTGGGTCCATAGTGGAATTTATGGAAATTAGCTTCTTCATTCCATTTTAAAATTGTCTATTTTTAGCAAACCTCTTCTGGTTACACTCCATAGTGTCCTTAGCTGCAGGAATAACTTGTAATCTGACATTTGCTGCTTATAAATCAGCCGTGGCTGATATCCACCTACAAAATGTTCCTAGAAAGTAAGAATATCAGGGGAGCTGCAAGTAATCCCCAAATTTACAGCATCATGTAGCATACTGGCTGAGAAAGGCTGTAGGACCATCTAGCCAAAACTTTAGGATAATAGCTTACATGAATGCCCTGTAGACACAAGAGAAAAAAACCATAGAGCGTCATTATTTAAGTTTAAAATGTATTTCTGCTCTGCCTACCAGTATAAAGTGTAACTGTTGGGCATAAAATCAAAAATCAATTGTTTATTTTTATCTGGTAAACAAGTAATTAGGATGCTAACCGGGCAATCCAAAAGTTAAAATCACTATTACTTTTCTTGCCGATAAATGATCATTCCCCAGTTTACCTGACTCTTATTTGGTACGTTGCCACACAAAGGAAGTTGCAGGGCATGCTCGATTGTCCTTTTTTGCTTCTGTATATTAGTTTAGTCTAAGGGGAAATAAAGAAGCAAAAAAAGACAATCCAGCATGCCCTGCAACTTCCTTTGTGCGGCAACGTACCAAATAAGAGTAAGGTAAACTGGGGAATGATCATTTATAAACAAGAAAAGTAATTGAGATTTTCAATTTTGTATTGCCTGGTTAGCAGCCTTATTACTTGTTTACCAGATAAAAATAAAGAATTGATTTTTGATTTTATGCCCGACAGTTACACTTTAACCAAAGCAATTATTATATCCTTATAAAAACAAATCACCACAATGACTTTCGATTTTTATTTTTTTTTATTTTTAGGAAGTCCTACCTGAAACCACTGAAAGGAAAAAAAGCATAAGGTTGTAACTGGTAGAGTTATATGCAGTTACACCTCCCATGCACAGGGTGGTGTTTTTGAAAAAATTGTCACCTGCGGTTACACACCGCCACAGTAATCAAGCCTGGAAGCAGCATTATAGAAACACATTGTACTTAAATGTATCTGCTGTGCATTAGTATGCCTAAACATAGCAAGTACTGCAATATTAAGTTCTTTTCTTCATTTTAGGGGATGCCTGACTTGGCCACGGACAGGAACAAGTATCTGACTGGCAGAGATGCTTGTAGTTGATCTAGCTATATTTAGATATATGCTGCCTTAACATTCTTTGGATATGCGCTGCTCATTTTTCTGAGAAAACTTTTTTCTATATCCTGTTTGTGGAGACGGTGCATAACTCTGTGGGGATTATGGCGGTCTTAGCTTTAAAAAATTCTAAAACAAATTTGTTGTATGGGGGGGAAAATAGTTCCTTTATAGTCTATTTTATTATATTTCAGATGTCTGTCTGTATGGTATTCGGGGTGTATTTAAAATTTTGCAAACAAGGGTTAAAAACATCAATAGTTTTACCCCCTGTCACGGAATAGCCGTGAGAAGCGCAGGTGAATCTAGAGAATTCACAGTCGCTTTCCTGATCGCTCCCTGTCGGATCTGAGCAGTCGTGCAAGCGATCCGAAAATGACATTTTGTGTTATTTTAAATCCAGAGATATGTTCCCCTGTGAGCCAGAGCAGTCCCCTCACCCCTCCGGAATGTCGCACGTGGCTGGACTCCCTGCAGGGCCCAGCTCATTCCCCCTACAGCAGATGTCCCCATGAAAAGGACCAGGAAACTGGCTCCACAGGGGGGCCATAGAAAGCCAGCCGATCCGGCACCGAGCATGGGTCATAAGGAAAGCATGGGTGATATGATTTCCTGTCGGCATACGAAAACCGTATGTCGCACAGCTATAAAATTCATATCGTCTTGTCCGGTAAAATCTGGCCATCGTGCTGATATGAAATTCCTTGGGATAGACCGTCCGGTTATCGAGATATGAATCTTCTCAGGAGCCTGACCCGCAGACTTAGCCGTGTCTGATGTCATATTAATCTGTATTTTCCAACAAGTCTGAAGCTGTTACCCCCCTAAATATAACGTGTATGGTTCAGGAGTTACAGCATTTCATAAGTTTAGCCCTAAAATCTCTCAGAGGGAATGAACTGTCATTGGTGGGTGACTCAGAGGGGCCGGCATTGCCACACCCCCAAACCAGCTTCATCAAAAGCACCTGGCCAGCAGGAGGGCATCAATTCCTCCCTTTACCATCTTCATGACACACGGCCACTATGAGGAACAAGTGGTGGCCATCTTGACAGAGCTGAAACAAAGGACATCCTCCATTTTGTTTGGATTTTAAATCTTGCTGAACTTTACTCTGAAACAAAGAACTCTAAGAACTTGAAACCGTTTTGCTTGAACTGATGATTTTCCCACAAAAAGGACATCTTTCCAGGAACTAAGTATTTTTCTCCCTTCTTTTATCTTTTATACTGGCTATTACCGTCTTAATAATTGTGATTTTAATAATTGTCTGTATATATTAATTATTTATATTGTGTGAATAAAAGACTTCCTCCAAGTCATTCACTGTTCCGCTACCCTGCTTATCAGCACACACAGAACTGATCCCGGGTCTCTGAAGATACGCTACCGTTTGTTTGTTGTTGGCTAGACAGAATATCGTGTGTTTAACCGTTTTATTCGCAGGACTAGTCAGTTAGTGGGCTCCACGGTCCCATGATAACCGCGGTGGTGGCAGTTTACTCTGAACCAGTGGGTGAAGTTGTAATCACCCGTGTCTCACAGGCTCCCTTCTGAGTTGTCTGCGGCTAATTCTTAACGGTTCCTGCGCATTGACTGCGACCAGAGTTCGCACGATCTGTGCGCTGGCACCGTTTAGAAGGCTAAGTGCGGTCAGCCACTAGGGCTCCTGTGACACCCCCGCTAAATTTATATGCATTATATGGCCATAATAATGAACATATTTTTGTCCACCATATAATTCTACCTCATTTGATGCCTGGTGATTTCATCTGTGTGTATGTGTATACAGTATACAGTGGTGTGAAAAACTATTTGCCACCTTCCTGATTTCTTCTTCTTTTGCATATTTGTCACACTTAAATGTTTCTGCTCATCAAAAACCGTTAACTATTAGTCAAAGATAACATAATTGAACACAAAATGCAGTTTTAAATGATGGTTTTTATTATTTAGTGAGAAAACAAACTCCAAATCTACATGGACCTGTGTGAAAAAGTGATGCCCCACTTGTTAAAAAATAACTTAACTGTGGTTTATCACACCTGAGTTCAATTTCTGTAGTCACCCCCAGGCCTGATTACTGCCACACCTGTTTCAATCGAGAAATCACTTAAATAGGAGCTATCTGACACAGAGAAGTAGACCAAAAGCACCTCAAAAGCTAGACATCATGCCAAGATCCAAAGAAATTCAGGAACAAATGAGAACAAAAGTACTGTAATTGAGATCTATCAGTCTGGTAAATGTTATAAAGCCATTTCTAAAGCTTTGGGACTCCAGCCAACCACAGTGAGAGCCATTATCCACAAATGGCAAAAACATGGAACAGTAATGAACCTTCCCAGGAGTGGCCGGCCAACCAAAATTACCCCAAAAGCGCAGAGAAAACTCATCCGAGAGGCCACAAAAGACCCCAGGACAAAGTCTAAAGAACTGCAGGCTTCACTTGCCTCAATTAAGGTCAGTGTTCACGACTCCACCATATGAAAGAGTCTGGGCAAAAATGGCCTGCATGGCAGATATCCAAGGCGCAAACCACTTTTAAGCAAAAAGAACATTAAGGCTCGTCTTAATTTTGCTAAAAAAACATCTCACTGATTGCCAAGACTTTTGGGAAAATACCTTGTGGACCGACGAGACAAAAGTTGAACTGTTTGGAAGGTGCGCGTCCAGTTACATCTGGTGTAGAAGTAACACAGCATTTCAGCAAAAGAACATCATCCCAACAGTAAAATATGGTGGTGGTAGTGTGATGGTCTGGGGTTGTTTTGCTGCTTCAGGACCTGGAAGGCTTGCTGTGATAGATGGAACCATGAATTCTACTGTCTACCAAAAAATCCTGAAGGAGAATGTCCGGCCATCTGTTCGTCAACTCAAGCTGAAGCGATCTTGGGTGCTGCAGCAGGACAATGACCCAAAACACACCAGCAAATCCACCTCTGAATGGCTGAAGAAAAACAAAATGAAGACTTTGGAGTGGCCTAGTCAAAGTTCTGACCTGAATCCTATTGAGATGTTGTGGCATGACCTTAAAAAGGCGGTTCATGCTAGAAAACCCTCAAATAAAGCTGAATTACAACAATTCTGCAAAGATGAGTGGGCCAAAATTCCTCCAGAGGGCTGTAAAAGACTCGTTGCAAGTTATCGCAAACGCTTGATTGCAGTTATTGCTGCTAAGGGTGGCCCAACCAGTTATTAGGTTCAGGGGGCAAATTCTTTTTCACACAGGGCCATGTAGGTTTTGAGGTTTTTTTCTCATTAAATAATAAAAAACATCATTTAAAACTGCATTTTGTGTTCAATTATGTTATCTTTGACTAATAGTTAACGTTTTTTGATGAGCAGAAACATATAAGTGTGATAAACATGCAAAAGAATAAAAAATCAGGAAGGGGGCAAATAGTTTTTCACACCACTGTATGTAGTGTTCCTCACTGGGATAGCATGCTCACAACTAAGGGTGCCCTATCACCTCTCCATAGTACAATAGCATAAGAAACAAGTCCAGGAGTTGCGGCACACACAGCTCCTGTTTGAGAAGAATGCTATTATAACTTTAGAGCTGTGTACCACGACTCCTGGACTTATTATAAGGCCTTTGACAGAGGTCATTGGAGCTCTAGGGAATGAACTTTAAAGAGACACTGAAGCGAAAAAAAAAATGATGATATGATCAATGATCAATCAATGATATGATTTGTATGTGTAGCACAGCTAAGAAATAAAACATTAAGATCAGATACATCACTGTAATTGTTTCCAGTACAGGAAGAGTTGAGAAACTCCAGTTGTTATCTCTATGCAAACAAGCCATTAAGCTCTCCGACTAAGTTAGTCATGGAGAGGGCTGTTATCTGACTTTTATTATCTCAACTGTTCCTGGACTATTTACTTTTTCTCTGCTAGAGGAGAGTTCATTACTTCACAGACTGCTCTGAAAGACTCATTTTGAATGCTAAATGTTGTGTAATCTGCACATAATATAGAATGATGCAATGTTAGAAAAAAACACTATATACCTGAAAATAAAAGTATGAGAATATTTTCTTTGCTGCTAATCTTCTAGTAATTATTCATAGTACACAACCAATTCAATATATCATATTTTTTTTTTCGCTTCAGTGTCTCTTTAAGCAAAAAAAAAAAAAAGTATAGGCCAGAGCTTTTTAAGAGCAACTACGACTTGATATGCTCTGCTCTCTGCAATACTTAATTCATCAGGCTCCACTACATTCCACGTGAATGGCATGTGCTAGGGATGCCCACTCCCCCCCCCCTAATTTTTCTACAATGGTCATAGAAACCATAGCTGAATTCATCAGCTCTAATCCCCTTATACGGGGCATACACTTTCTTGGCAAGCAGCAGACAATTGAACTTTTTGCAGATGACATTCAAGTCCCCTCATCACATCCTCTACAATCTCAAGCATGGCCTGCCTTAAAATGTTTCACCTTATCATATTAAAAAAAATGTTAATGAATGAAAGCCCTTCCTGCTTTGTACACATATACCAGACACCCCTCGAAATCATCCCCTTTCAATTAGCCTCCAAATCTCTCCCTTTAAAATACTAAAACAATTTCAAAGACATTTACGCGGTGAGCTATCCTGGCTTGGAAAAAGTGCGGCATTCAAAATGAACACATTACCAAAAATACTTTACACATTCAGAACCATTCACATCCTTTTACCTGAATGTGTTTTCTCTACATTGTGCAGATTATTAATACATTTTGTTTAGAATGGCAAAAGACAAGCTTACAAAATGCTCACCCTTCCCAAAGCAAAAGGTTTACCATGTCTCATATCTTTTTACTTGGCAACTAATGTCTCATATCTTTTTACTTGGCAGCTAATTGAGATAAATGTAAAGCATGGTGGACATCGACTACCGGCAAAATCTTGGCACAGATGGAATCTAGAATTTTATACCCAGGCACAAAAAGAGAGAAGCCTATACCTACTAGGCCAAGAAGTGGCATCTCTTGGATATCTCTTCGATTCAATACGACCCGATGTAAGTATTACGGCTTCACTTGATACCAGTTTGTTTCATCTTTGTATATAAATAAAAATAGAAAAGTGAAAAAATTGAAAATGTGTTGGTGTTTGACCGGAACTGTCAATGTTTGGAGGTGACTGACTTTGGACTGGCTCAGATTAAGGGAACAATAATCAGGACAGTCTGGCAACATCTTTTACAAAGCCCCCAAGATATGCCAACTTACAAGAAATAATTGGTTGTGGACTTTAGTATTGATGTGTGGGCACTCAGAGTGATGATGTCTGATGACTGGGCAATTTCCATGGCATAAGGCAATGTTTAAGGATAACAACTTTAAAACTTATTGACTGGCAGAGCAGTTCAAAATGATGATGATCCTCTAGCACCATGGGACAAGTGGTCTTTTGTAGTGCCAAGTGTGTGTAGGAGTATTTTGGCCATAGACCCCCCCCCCCCCCATTACCAATGTGATGCCAGTGACCTTTGGTTGCGCATAGAAGAGCTATAGGTTAGCATTATGAGAAAATAGATCAGTTGTGTCTGTCCTATATTCTCTGTCGGTAACCAAGGCCAGCATCACTGTGGAGTTCTACCAACAACAATGGTCATTTCCATATTCATGTCCATGTGTTTCCTCTCCGGCATCTCATAATTCTCTGCAAAATTGGATTTTCTTCATTATATACAGATAAGTTCTAAGACATTTTTATTGTACGCACCATGTGAGAAGCTGTAAAGTAAGGAGGTTTGTGGGTCCATAAGTAAAATTTATGGAAACTAGCTTTTTCCTGCCATGTTAAAATTGTCTATTTTTAGCTAATTCTCCTTGTTAGACTGCAAGGAGCCTTTAGTTGCTGGAATCACTAGCAATCTGATGTGCTGGCTATAGATTAGCTCGGTTGATGTCCACCTATAAAATATTCCAAGAAAGTTAGATCAGGGGAGCTACAAGTTGTCCCCAAATTTGCAGCGTCATGTAGCATGCTGGCTGAGAAAGCGGACCCAAACCAAACATTTTTTTAATTCAGAATATTTAGTTGCACCACTCTGACACATACAAAGATAAATAAACTCTCCTTCAAGCCTATGAGCATTTCAGTGCATGCTTTTCACCCTTCTCTTAGCATAACTAGGGTTATACAGGTGGCAGCCATTAGCAATTCCTCCATTGCCAGACACCACCTAATCCAGCATTTTGCCGGATTCTGTCCTGGCAATTTTAAAGGAGGGGGGGGGGGGGGTTCCTCCAATAAATTTAAAATATTTTATATTGGTCATCATGCAGCTGAAAAAAGGCTGCTATTTATTAATATAATTTAGAAAATAGATTTTATTTCTAAAATCTTGTATTTTTAAGTTTGGGTCCACTTTAAAGAGACTCCGTAACAAAAATTGCATCCTGTTTTTTATCATCCTACAAGTTCCAAAAGCTATTCTAATGTGTTCTGGTTTACTGCAGCACTTTGTACTATCACAGTCTCTGTAATAAATCAATGTATCTTTCCCTTGTCAGACTTGTCAGCCTGTGTCTGGAAGGCTGCCAAGTTCTTCAGTGTTGTGGTTCTGCTATGCACTCCCCCCTCAGGGGGGAAAGAAACACACAAATGATCTCTTGAGATTCAAAAGGAATGCTGTATACAGCCTGCTTGTGTATGGATGTATTTTCTATGTGTGGACATACTGTACATCAACCTACTTCTTGTTTTGGTGGCCATTTTGTTTGTTTATAAACAAACTTTTTAAAACTGTTTTTAATCACTTTTAATGCGGCTGGGAGCGGCGAAATTGTGACAGAGGGTAATAGGAGATGTCCCCTAACGCACTGGTATGTTTACTTTTGTGCGATTTTAACAATACAGATTCTCTTTAAGATAAAGGTTTTGATGAATACCTTGTAGACTCAGTAGGAGGAATACAGCTTCCTCCGCTAGGTCTATGAATAAGGTTGTAACTGGTAGATCCAGTAACTGGTAAAGTTTGGTTAATGGCTGTTACAGTATAATTTATAATCTGGTTAAAACTATGTTGATAACATCTTGCCAGCCATTATTATTTACATGCACTGCAGCACCACATTCTTTTGTGCCTCCCCATCCTTCCAGTGAACTTTCTGCAGCCTATTGCAGGAAGGCCCAGGGGCACTTGAGATTTACCTGATCTGGACACAGGATGGGCTTTACTCTCAGCCCGGGATAGCCGGCTGCAGCAGCCCTGCCCCAAGTCATCGTACACAAGATAGCTCGTTCATGGCTGCTAATAGTGAAACTGATAAAGAAAAAATTCATGTATTTCATACTAGCTGTGTGCGTGTGAGTGTGTGTGAGTGTGTGTGTGAGAGTGTGTGTGTGAGAGAGTGTGTGTGTGTGTGTGTGTGTGTGTGTGTGTGTGTAAGTGTGTGTGTGAGAGTGTGTGTGTGTGAGTGTGTGTGTGTGAGAGTGTGTGTGTGTGTGTGTGTGTGTGTGTGTGTGTGTGTGTGTGTGTGTGTGTGTGTGTGTGTGAGTGTGTGTGTGAGAGTGTGTGTGTGTGAGTGTGTGTGTGTGTGTGTGTGTGTGTGTGTGTGTGTGTGTGTGTGTGTGTGTGTGTGTGTGTGTGTGTGTGTGTGAGAGAGTGTGTGTGAGTGTGTGTGTAAGTGTGAGTGTGTGTATAAGTGTGAGTGTGAGTGTGTGTGTGTGTGTGTCTGTCTGTGTGTGTGTGTCTGTGTGCGTGCGTGCGTGCGTGTGTACACATATGTGAATGCTCTGCAAGTTACAAGATTTGCAAAGGTCATTTTCCCTGTTGCTTTTAAATTGCAAGTTAAAGAGACACTGAAGCGAAAAAAAATATATGATATAATGAATTGGTTGTATACTATGAATAATTACTAGAAGATTAGCAGCAAAGAAAATATTCTCATACTTTTATTTTCAGGTATATAGTGTTTTTTCTAACATTGCATTATTCTATAATATGTGCAGATTACACAACACTCAGCATTCAAAATGATTCTTTCAGAGCAGTCTGTGAAGTAATGACATCTCCTCTAGCAGAGGAAAAGTAAATAGTCCAGGAACAGTTGAGATAATAAAAGTCAGATAACAGCCCTCTCCACGACTAACTTAGTCGGAGAGCTTAATGGCTTGTTTGCATAGAGATAACAACTGGAGTTTCTCAACTCTTCCTGTACTGAAAACAATTAGACTGATGTATCTGATCTTAATGTTTTATTTCTTAGCTGTACTACACATACAAATCATAATATCATCATTTTTTTTCGCTTCAGTGTCTCTTTAATACACTCAATGTGAAACATCTGTGCACTTCACTATTGATATTAGAGTTCTCAGTGAAACTTGCCCTTGCCCAAAAAGAGCAAACATGTTCCGGCCAGGCAGAGACATCTACATCGTCCAATCATGGACAAGGACAAGGTCTACCAGGTTCCATGCATAGTGATGATGAATTGTCAGTCTCTGCACAAGACAAACAAGAAGTGTTCTTAAGGCAATTAGGTAAGAGAGATGTTCATTTCTGCAGCCTTCAGATTGTAGAGAAACATAAGAGCCCTCTGCAGCCAAAAATGTCAAAGTACCCTTCAGAGCAGAATGGCTTGAAGAGAATCTTAAGCATTGGCGGTTTGCATCACTGGCTGGATTATTCCAAAAAGTCAAATAGTACCTTTTGTTTTCCATGCTAAAGTTTTAGACTGGTTCAAAGGCAATAGTAAGGAGGCTTTATGTTCAGGGGGTTTTAAAAACTCGTTTATTTTACAGACCATAAGAAATCTATAAGTTGTTTGGCTGCCATTGTTGCATGAACTAATGTAAAAAGGAACCTGATGTGAAAGGGATATGGGGGCTGATATATTTAGTTGTACACAATGCAGATTGCTAGGCTGTCCTGCTGCTCCTCTGCTTCTAGTACTTTTAGCCATAAACCATGAACAAGACGGATCCAAGATTAGCTGCATGCATTTAGCTGCATGTGTTTTTCAGGTCTGTGATTCAGACACTATTGGAAACAGAACAAACATCAAGATGCGAGGAAAATGGTGTTTAACCACTTCACCTCCAAGGTTTTTCCCCATAAACACCAGAGAAATAGCACGCCTTCAAGTAATTCACCTATAACGATATTACTACTTTTCACATTGAAACAATGTATATTGGGTTCTTTTTGCCACCAATTAGGCTTTCTTTGGGGGGGGGGGGGGGGTACTTTTTGCTAAGAATTATTTTATGACAAATCCATTTTAACAGGAAAAAGAAAAAAAATGGAAAACCCTAATTTCTCAGCCATTACGGTTTTAATATAATACATGTTAAATTAAAACCCACAGATTTGCCCATTTGCCTCCATTATTGCAAAGCTTTCAATTTTTCCCTATTGCAATGTATGACGCCAATATTTTATTCGGAAATAAAAGTGCATTTTTTTTTCACTTTTGCATTCATCCCTAATTACAAGCCCATAATTAAAAATATACCCTCTTGACATACATACTAAAAAGAGTTCTTTCCCTAAGTTAACTTTAATTTTTTAAATGTATTTTTTATCTTAAACTATAGGGGAGTGTGGGAGGTCAGGTGTTAATTTAAAATGTTTCAAAGAAAAATTATGTATTTTATTGATAAAAAAACAAAACAAAAACAATAGATGTAATTTTACTTTTTTGGGCCACAAAATGTCCTCGCCGCACACTTTCTAAGGAAGTACTGCATGGACGGGCTTTGTGAATGGCGGTGCCGTCTCATGGACGGCTGCATCCATTCACACGGGGACTTGGATTAATGAATGGGAACCGCGTTCCGCTTCATTGATCTCCTGGTTAATGAACAGTGGCAGTAACAAGCCTGGGAGGCCTAGCGGGAGCGTGCAGCTGTATCTGCAAGACAAATAAAAGAAAAAAATCTGAACATTTCCTTGGGTTAAAACAAAAAAAAGAGAAAGTTTAAGCACAGATACATTAACTGAGACAACTGAGAACTCTGTAAGACCTTATGGGTTGTAAAATGTGTGTTTTGTCATTACCTGCCAACAAAAATCAGCTACTTTTAGAGACTTTAGAAACATTATACAACTTCTCCATCCCACTTGTGCATCACAAATTCAATGACACACAATTACATATTGGATTAAAAGAGAATGAACTTGTTCAGCCTTCACCAACCAGTTGGGCTTGCCAGGATCATTCTGTAAATGCCGTTACAAATTATTTCAGCCGTTAACCAGTGTCTAGCTGGAATTCAGTCTCCCGGGGCAAGAGGCCTAGAAACAAATCTGAAAAATGAGTACCATTTTTTCACTTTTCATGTTTCAGTCATTATTGGGCATTGAGTGGTTCCATCAACTTCTCAAAATAGAATGTTGAAATAGTAAAGACAGTAGAGTATAAACCAACAGTGTTGCACAGATGTGCACAGAATACAGAGTTCATGAACTCTATGTAAAGGTGTTAAAATAATGGAATATTTTCTGGTTGAGCTGCTCAGTGCTTGAAGGTATCAGTTGAAAGGATCCGCACCGTCTAAAACATAGGTATTTATTGAAGCTCTTTAAAATGACATGTAAGAAGTCAAAGTGCGCTCTGGATCACCATTGACGCACAGCGTTTCGGATATAATCCTTCCTCAGAATGGTTCCAGTATACACTGTCATAATCTCACGCTATGTTACTTAAATACACAGGTAGAGGACCTGATGGGAAACTGCAACCTGTCTCAACAATTTGCATATATACATATTCATGTCCGCAGGAGCCAATGAAAATGCACCTAAATGTCAACAAAGGAGATATCACACATAGGAGAACAGCTCAACCAGAAAAACTTACATCAGGCAGATCAAACAATAGGAGTACCTCCAGAGGTTCCCTGCATTGAAGGCACTTCCTCATTCTCCCAGGATATGTGATACACATCCCATGGTTATTCAGGTCATCGTGCCCCAGTTGCTAGGTAGCGGTGTCGGCTGATCCCAAGCCCTGCCGACCAATCACCGCTCTGCCTCTATATCAGTACACCCCCTCTTGTTTTCACTGCCCATCCGCAAGCTCCCCATATCTGCTCATAAAGTAGCCTATCCCTGGAACGCCGACAGCGTCCGCTCGTGTGATTGACTGAACTCCAGCCAATCAATGTAGCGCCTATACTCCGCATGCACTTCCGCATGTACGGATGAATAGCAACTGGGGCACGATGACCTGAATAACCATGGGATGTGTATCACATATCCTGGGAGAATGAGGAAGTGCCTTCAATGCAGGGAACCTCTGGAGGTACTCCTATTGTTTGATCTGCCTGATGTAAGTTTTTCTGGTTGAGCTGTTCTCCTATGTGTGATATCTCCTTTGTTGACATTTAGGTGCATTTTCATTGGCTCCTGCGGACATGAAAATGTATATATGCAAATTGTTGAGACAGGTTGCAGTTTCCCATCAGGTCCTCTACCTGTGTATTTAAGTAACATAGCGTGTGATTATGACAGTGTATACTGGAACCATTCTGAGGAAGGATTATATCCGAAACGCTGTGCGTCAATGGTGATCCAGAGCGCACTTTGACTTCTTACATGTCATTTTAAAGAGCTTCAATAAATACCTATGTTTTAGACGGTGCGGATCCTTTCAACTGATACATGTGATCCCTGTGACTCCAGGGGTGATCCCGGCACGTCGCTCAAACCATCGGTGCAGATGTAACTATACCACTTGACAGTGCTTGAAGGTAGGAGCACAATACTGTGGATGACTTGAGGAAGAATGTGTTATTCACATGCTTGGATAGAATGCTTTTGAACAGGACAAGGATTTTTTACCATACATAACACATTGATGAAAGGTATTCAGGCATGCAGTCCACATTCTGAAAGCTTCCTTTCTGATGACTTACAAGTGCTAGCAGATCAAGAATTTAACTTTATCCCAATCAGTAGCTGATACCCCCTTTTACATGAGAAATCTATCACTTTTCACAAACAGACCATCAGGGGGCACTGTATGGCTGATATTGTAGTGAAACCCCTCCCACAAGAAGCTCTGAGGACCGCGGTACTTTTGACAGTTTGTCACAATGTAACAAGGTTCACAGACAGGAAATGGCTGTTTACAGCTGTCTGTAACAGCCAAAACAGCTAGGAGCAGCTACATAACCTGCCCACAGTAACAATGTCACCATGTAATACATGTCAGAATGTAAATCGGGGAGAGGAAAGATTTTAAAATGAGCAAACTCTGACTAAATCATTTATACATAAATTATTGTAAAAATGAAGCACTTTTTTATTACACTATTTTCACTGGAGTTCCTCTTTAAATCAAGCCCAGCACAGCAATTGAGAGTTTTTGCAAACAAAGTTAAAACAAACAAAAATAAGCCAAACTATGAGTTGCAACAAACTCATTTTACAAGAGTAAAATAACTGAGTTGTCTGTTGCAAATAATATTGTCTGGGTTGTTTTACATCTTCTGTTTGTGCGTAGATTTGTTTTCCATTTACTTATACTCAAACAAAGGAAAATAAGGTCTATTTACAGGCTATGCTCAGGTGTGGCCAGACTGACTCCGCCCTCCTGCTGGGCAGCTCCATGGAGAAGGTTACTGACTCCACCCTCCTGCTGGGCAGCTCCATGAAGAGGGTTAGTGACTCAGCCCCCCTGCTGGGCAGCTCCATTGAGAGGATTACTGACTCCGCCCTCCTGCTGGGCAGCTCCATGGAGAGGGCTCTGCCTATTCATATGGCAATGAGGTGATACCAGAGTAACTGCACAAGGTATGAATAGAGAGCAGTCACCCCCATTATCACCACTTCCTGTGTATTGTCTACAGACACCCTATTGTGTAAAGGGAGTGTGGAGTGGAGTGTGGAGTCTGTGTGGAGATCTTCACATGGATTCTGGCAACTCCAAGATATTTTAAAAAGAGATACATTTAATATCTGCAGCGTCATTATAGTGAAGTCCATCTAAACTGAATGTAACGTCTTCTCTCTATGGACATAGGAATGATTGTATATAAGGGGTTACACCTCTATCCCAGCATCATGAACTATAAAACAGAAGCTCCTTGGAGATCCATTATCATGGCCAAGTTGCTGAAAGCCAACAGGAGAGGCAAACAGAGGAATACGGAGGATGTCCATGCTGGTAACATTATCTTCATTCATGGATGGTGTAACACAAAGTTTTAACTTGAAAGCTCTACAATAAGGATCCAGCACAATATGCTTAAACCAAGTTATTCTATTTCGAAAACATTAATAAAAATACTCTAACATTTTGTAAAAAGTAAACACACCCACACATTAAAGGACAACTTCAAGAAGAGATATATGGAGGCTGTCATATTTATTCCCTTTAAAACAATACCAGTTGCCTGGCAAGTTCTGCTGTTCCCCTGCCTCTAATACTTTAACCGATAGCCCCTGAACAAGCATGCAGCAGATCAGGTGCTTCTGACATTGTCAGATCTGACTACAGTACCTCCCTGCTTGTTTCAGGAGTTATTCAGACACTACTGCAGCCAAAGAGCACACCAATGCTCACCATTCACGGGCCACTTACTGCTCAATCCAGCAAACTATCAATGCCTTCCCTATCAGACATCCAGGGCTGTAGTGACCAAGTCTTCAGCTTGTTCAGCTTATAGTAAAGCAGGAGTTCTAATTACCAGTGTAACCCTTCATGCAGGACCCACTATGTGGACGTACGTCCCCCTTCCCCTCTCCCGAATTTAAAACTTTATAACCAAATTTTCCCACATGCCAGATCACACTCATAAGCTAGAAAAAAAAGTCCTCTAACACATTTAATAAGCTATTATTAAATGGAATTTTTTTCCAGGAAATATTTAATTTATAATCAAAAAGGTTTATTAACAAAATTGGCTAGATGTATAACTGACTAATAGCATGCTCCCTTAAAGGAAGTTTATCAGCCAGTCATACAGATACCATGTTACTATAGGTTAGTCTAGAGAAAATCAAATGCTGGATTCATAAATTAAAACATTAACCACTTCAGGATTCGGCGTACGCTTAACTACGCCCCTGAATCCTGAAGTGGATTGCATGGAAACGGCCGCTCGTATGAGCGGCCGTTCCATGTCAGTTCACGGAGGGTGTCTCCGTGAACACCCTGCGAGCCGCCGATCGTGGCTCGCAGGGTAAATGTAAACACACGGGGAAGATCTTCCCCGGTGTTTACATGTATACGGCGCTGCTGCGCAGCAGCGCCGTGGCGGAGATCGGCGATCCCCGGCCTCTGATTGGCCGGGGACCGCCGGCACCTGATAGGCTGAAGCCTATCCTATCCGGCGCAGGACGGAATTCCGTCCTGCGCCGCTCACAGGGGGAGGTAGAGGGAGGGAAGGGGAAGGCGGCCAGGAAGCGCTGCGGAGGGGGGCTTTGAAGAGAGCCCCCGCAAGCACAAGCAGCCGGCGGCGATCAGACCCCCCCAGCAGGACATCCCCCTAGTGGGGAAAAAAAGGGGGGAAGTCTGATCGGCCTGGCTGCTAGCTGATCGGTGCTGCGGGCTGGAGAGCCCACGCAGCACCGATCAGCAAAACCACCCGGTATCCGGAAGTGGTTAATAAAGTGAACAAAAAGGAAAAAAAAAACTAAACAAAAAAAAATCTTTCAGACCTGCAATCACCTCTTTTGTATCACAGGCTACAAGGAGACAATTCAAATGCAAATTAACTGTAGCAGTGTTCTTTTCACAGTGTATGCAAAACATGACCTGACCAATCACAGCACTTCCCAGCCTCTGCCTGCCCAAATCCCCTCCTATATAAAGGCCACATCCTCTCTTCCTGTCTATTCATCCTCTTTAGTAGGAGAGTCGTTGCATTGCTGCACTATTGCTGAAGGCTTGACCATAATTTTGCTTCAAGATAAAAATGGCCTCTGCTTTTGAAGTGTTGGAAACCCTGGAAGGAATTATCAGCTTGGCCTCCCGAAGACTTCAGAAGATCAAACTCCAGAAGAGATTCCACATCATGAAGAGGCTCGGAGAAGGTAGATTTGGGTCAGTTCTGTTGGCGAAGGAGAAGACTACAGGTTAGTGGAATCATTAAAGCTCATAATCTATACATTGCAATGGTGGTGCTCAGGTCATGCCCTCACCTTACCTACTATACCAGCCATGTAAGGGATTTATCAGGGCATTTTTCATTTTGTCCAGTCCGTCCTGTGATACAGATAGCCAAGCCGGTATAGCCAGTTCTGCAGGCTACTAATTATTCAAGTACTACTTACTAAATATATTTTTAGTGAATAAAATTTAGCTTTAACCTATGTACATAGTTTACAGTTTGGGGTATTTATACATTTACCATTTCTCCATTCACATTTGGACATTGAGATGTACCATTTATGCTGTAGAAGTAATTTTTGGAACTACATTGTGAACTGTTTTGTGTACATTTTCACAGCCATCATGTCAAACTAAAATCACTTAATTCTTAAAAATTCTGGAGTTACTGTGCATACTGAATATAAATGGTTTGGTAGGACTTTACTAAATCTGAATCATGACTCGTTGGGCCATACACAACTCACTTTTTCTCTTGAGTTCTCTACTAGAATATTTTTATTTTTTTCTTTAAAATACTTTCAATACTTTGCAATTTTAAAAGTATCAAAAAGTGGGTGAAAAAAGTACCATTAATGTTAGATTTGACTATTTTCCTGCTTGCATTATACATTGAAAAGGTGTGAACATATCACCTGGGAGAAAACATTATACGGGCCCTTGTGTTTCTGCAATGCATATCAAGAGTTTTGTTAACTCTTAAGGCTGAGTGGTAAATGGGATCCAGATTTGCAATCAAATTGTATAATATTTTCTAGATAAAAATCGGACTTTAAAAAAATATACTAAATGTAAATCCCAAACAAGTAATGGAAAAAACTCTTGTGCCTGAGCCAATGACAGCTAAAATCAATTTATTAAAATGAGCAGTATAGTGCAATATTGCACATAAATATTAGTTCATAAATAGTAAAAGCCCATTTAAATGGGTCAAGGAACGCCAGCCCATTTTCTCTTTGCAGCCTAACGTTAATGTAAACCCCTAACTCTAGCGCTGCAATCTTCTTTCTACTTAAATGTAAATCCCAATTTGTTCTGGTTTACACAGATCAGAAGATGGCACTAAAGATGATGGAGAGAGCTACAACAAACAAGAGGAAATTCCTTATGGAATTTGGAATTTCAGCCTACCTGTCCTCCCACCCAAATATCGTGCAAAGCTACGACATGATCTTCAAGACCCACGAGTGTTTCATATTTAGCCAAGAAGTGGCACCTTTTGGAGACCTCTTTAATTTAATACTACCCGATGTAAGTATTATGGATTCACGTGATACCAGTTTGTTTCATGTTGGTATATGTTTAAAATAGAAAAGTTCTGATGATTCTTGTATGTCTTTCAGTTTGGACTTGTAGAAGGCAGTGTGAAGAATTGCATGGTGCAGATCTCTGAGGCACTAAATTTCATAGCAGAGAAGGGGATAGTGCATATGGACTTGAAACCTGAAAATGTGCTGGTGTTTGACCAGAACTGTGAACGATTGAAGGTGACTGACTTTGGACTGGCTCAGATTAAGGGAACAACAATCAGAGGACAGTCTGGCACCATCTTTTACAATGCACCGGAGATCTGCCAACTTACAAGTAAGGAAGAATTTGTTGTAGACTCTAGCATTGATGTGTGGGCACTTGGAGTGATGTTGTTCTGTCTGAAGACTGGACAATTTCCATGGCAGAAGGCAACGCTTGAGGATGCCAATTTTAAAAGATTTGTTGACTGGCAGAGCCCTTCAAAATATGATGATCCTCCTGAGCAATGGGAAGAGGTGTCTTCCTCAGCACTACATGCATGTAGGAGTCTTTTGGCTATAGAACCCCATCACCGATGTGACACCAGTAACCTTCAACTGCTCATGGAAGAGCTGGTATAAACAGGAGTGAATCATGAGAAGATGATAGGTCAGTTCTCTGTCCTATATTGTCTGTAGGCAACCAACTGAGGCCAGCATCTCTGAGGAGTTCTACCAGGAACAATAAGTCATTTCCATATTCATGTCTATGTTATTCCCGGCACCCTCTCTTCCTCTGCATCTCAGCATCATTCTCTGGAGAACTGAATTATCTTCATGATATACAGATAAGTAAAGTTCTGATATTGGTATATTTCATTTTAAACAATGTCTGTGTGAGAAGCTATGAAGTAAGAAGGTTTGTGGGTCCATAGTGAAATTTATGGAAATTAGCTTTTTCATTCTATTTTTAAAATTGTCTATTTTTAGCAAACCTCTTCTGGTTTCACTCCATACTGTCCTTAGCTGCAGGAATAACGTGTAATCTGACATTTTCTGGTTATAAATTAGCTGTGGCTGATGTCCACAAAATGTTCCTAGAAAGTAAGAATATCAGGGGAGCTGCAAGTAATCCCCAAATTTACAGCATCATGTAGCATGCTGGCTGAGAAAGGCTGTAGGACCATTTAGCCAAAACTTTAGGATAATAACTTACATGAATGCCTTGTAGACACAAGAGAAAAAAAAACAATAGAGCTTCATCATTTAAGTTTGAAACTTATTTCTGCTCTGCCTACCAGTATACTTAAAGTGTAACTGTCGGGCATAAAATAAAAAATCAATTCTTTATTTTTATCTGGTAAACAAGTAATTAGGATGCTAACCAGGCAATCCAAAAGTTAAAATCACTATTACTTTTCTTGCCGATAAATGATCATTCCCCAGTTTACCTGACTCTTATTTGGTACGTTGGCGCACAAAGGAAGTTGCAGGGCATGCTGGGTTGTCCTTTTTAGTTTAGTCTGAGGGGAAATGAAGCAAAAAAAAAAAGACAACCCAGCATGCCCTGCAACTTCCTTTGTGCGGCAACGTACCAAATAAGAATCAGGTAAACTGGGGAATGATCATTTATAAACAAGAAAAGTAATAGAGATTTTAAATTTTGTATTGCCTGGTCATCAGCCTTATTACTTGTTTACCAGATAAATATAAAGAATTGATTTTTGATTTTATGCCCGACAGTTACACTTTAACCAAAGCAATTATCATATCCTTATAAAAACAAATCACAATGACTTAGGATTTTTATTTTTTTTATTTTTAGGAAGGCCTACCTGAAACCACTGAAAGGATAAACATAAGGTTGTAACTGGTAGTTATGTGCAGTTACACCTCCCATGCACAGGGTGGTGTTTTTGAAAATTGTCACCTGCGGTTACACACCGCCACAGTAATCAAGCCTGGAAGCAGCGTTATAGAAACACATTGTACTTAAATGTATCTGCTGTTCATTAGTATGCCTAAACATAGCAAGTATTGCAATATTAAATTTTTTTTTTTTTAATTTTAGCTGATACCTGACTTGGCCACGGACATGAACAAGTATCTGACTGGCAGAGGTGCTTGTAGTTGATCTAGCTATATTTAGATATATGCTGCCTTAACATTCTTTGGATATGTGCTGTTCATTTTTCTGAGGAAACTTTTCTATATTCTGTTTGTGGAGACAGTACATAACTGTGGGGATTATGGCTGTCTTAGCTTTAACATTCTAAAACAAAACTGTTGTATGGGGGAAAGAAGATAGTTCCTTTATAGTCTATTTTATTATATCTCAGATGTCTGTTTGTACAGTATAGTATTCAGGGTGCATTTAAAGGGACTCCGAGCAGTGCAGAAACTATGGAAAGATGCATACCATTTTAAAGCTCTCTTTCTCCTCTTTCCAATGATATATAAACCGCCACCCTACGCCTTTAAGTTTTCGCTATTTTCGCGATCGAAATTGCAGCCGCGGCAATTTCAATTGCGAAAATAGTGAAAATTAAAAGGCGTAGGGCGGCGGTTTATATATCATTGGAAAGAGGAGAAAGAGCTTTAAAATGATATGCATCTTTGCATAGTTTCTGCACTGCTCGGAGTCCCTTTAAAATTTTGCAAAGAAGGGTTAGAAATCTCAATAGTTTTACCCCCTGCTAAATTCATATGCATTATATGGCCATAATAATGAACGTATTTTTGTCCACCATATAATTCTACCTCATTTGATGCCTGGTGATTTCTTCTGTGTGTATTGTGTATACAGTATATGTAGTGTTCCTCACTGGTATAGCATACTCACAACTAAGGGTGCCCAATCCCTTCTCCATAGTACAATAGCATAAGAAACAAGTCCAGGAGTTGTGGCACACAGCTCCTGTTTGAGAAGAATGCTATTATAACTTTAGAGCTGTGTACCACGACTCCTGGACTTATTATAAGGCCCTTGACAGAGGTCATTGGAGCTCTAGGGAATGAACTTTAAGCAAAAAAAGGTATAGGCCAGAGCTTTTTAAGAGCAATTACGACTTTATATGCTCTGCTCTCTGCATTACTTAATTCATCAGGCTATTGCTCCTCTACATTTCACGTGAATGGCATGTGCTAGGGTTGCCCACTCCCCCCCCCCCTAATTTTTCTACAATGGTCATAGAAACCATAGCTGAATTAATCAGCTCTAATCCCCTTATACGGGGCATACACTTTCTTGGCAAACAGCAGACAATTGAATGACATTCGAGTCACCTTATCACATCCTCTACAATCTAAATTATGGCCTGCCCTAAAATTCTTAACCTTATATTAAAAAAGTTAATGAATCAAAGTTCTTCATGCTTTGTACACATATCATCCCCTTTCGATTAGCCTCCAAATCTCTCCCTTTAAAATACTAAAACAATTTCAAAGACATTTACGCGGTGAGCTATCCTGGCTTGGAAAAAATGTGGCATTCAAAATGAAAGGCGTAATCATCCGCACCACCTTCAGTAAAAGTCTTTATTGTAAAAAATAAACATTTAAAAAGCAAAACAGAAGGGCAAGACAGTCCACTGTTTCAGGCTATTGCCCATCCTCAAGTTGCCCAGTATTGGGCAACTTGAGATGTCCTGGATCAGATCCTCTGCACACCTTGCCACTCATTGAGGGATGGTATGCCAGTGAGTGCATCTTCACCTTTTGAAATACGAGCATTCAAAATGAACACATTCCCAAAAATACTTTACATATTCAGAACCATTCACATCCGTTTACCTGAATGTGTTCTCTCTACATTGTGCAGATTATTAATACATTTTGTTTAGAATGGCAAAAGACAAGCTTACAAAATGCTAACCCTTCCCAAAGCAAAAGGTTTACCATGTCTCATATCTTTTTACTTGACAACTAATTGAGATAAATGTAAAGCATGGTGGACATCTACTACTGGCAAAATCTTGGCACAAATGGAATCTAGCATTTTTACCCAGGCACAAAAAGAGAAAAGCCTATACCTACTAGGCCAAGAAGTGGCATCTCTTGGGTATCTCTTTCATTCAATACGACCCGATGTAAGTATTATGGCTTCACTTGATACCAGTTTGTTTCATCTTTGTATATAATTAAAAATAGAAAAGTGAAAACATTGAAAATGTGTTGGTGTTTGACCGGAACGGTCAATGTTTGAAGGGGACTGACTTTGGACTGGCTCAGATTAAGGGAACAACAATCAGGACAGTCTGGCACCATCTTTTACAAAGCCCCCGAGATATGCCAACTTACAAGTAAGGAAAAATTGGTTGTGGACTTTAGTATTGATGTGTGGGCGCTTGGAGTGATTCTGATCTGTCTGATGACTGGGCAATTTCCTTGGCACAAGGCAATGTTTAAGGATAACAATTTGAAAGTTTTATTGACTGGCAGAGCAGTTCAAAATGATGATGATCCTCCAGCACCATGGGACGAGTGGTCTTTTTCAGTGCCAAGTGTGTGTGTGAGTCTTTTGGCCATAGGACCCCCCCCTCATTACCGATGTGATGCCAGTGACCTTTGGTTGCACATGGAAGAGCTATAGGTTAGCATTATGAGAAAATAGATAATTTGTGTCTGTCCTATATTCTCTGTAGGTAACCAAGGCCAGCATCACTGTGGAGGTCTACCAAGAACAATGGTCATTTCCATATCCATGTGTTTCCTCTCCGGCATCTCATAATTCTCTGCAAAATTGGATTTTCTTCATTATATTCAGATAAGTAAAGTTCTAAGACATTTTTATTGTCCGCACTGTGTGAGAAGCTGTAAAGTAAGGAGGTTTGTGGGTCTATAGTAAACTTTATGATAACTAGCTTCCTCCTGCTATGTTAAACATGTTTATTTTTAGCTAATTCAGGGAGAAACGGTTTCTGGATTCTCTTCTTGTTAGACTGCAAGGAGCCTTTAGTTGCTGGAATCACTAGCAATCTGATGTGCTGGCTATAGATTAGCTGGGTTGATGTCCACCTATAAAACATTCCAAGAAAGTTAGATCAGGGGAGCTACAAGTGGTCCCCAAATTTGCAGCGTCATGTAGCATGCTGGCTGAGAAAGGTTGTAGGACCACTGAGCCACAAAAATTAAGATAAATAAAGGTTTTCATGAATACCTTGTCTACCTAGGTCTACTCTAAATAAGAACTTACTGTAAATAATTTATATAAAAATGGATTCATTTTTAATTTGAAACTTTACTGATTTTTACTCTGTCTAAAAGTTTATCCAAGATAATTGTGATACTCACTTTTTGTATTAGGAAGGCTTACCTAAACTTCTGAGAGGAGGAACAAGACCTACCAGGTGAATAAGGTTGTAACTGGTAGATCCAGTAACTGGTAAAATTTGGTTAATGGCTGTTACAGTATAATTTATAATCTGGTTAAAACTATGTTGATAACATCTTGCCAGCCATTATTATTTACATGCACTGCAGCACCACATTCTTTTGTGCCTCCCCATCCTTCCAGTGTGCTTTCTGCAGCCTATTGCAGAGTGGCCCAGGGGCACTTGAGATTTACCTGATCTAGATGCAGGATGGGCTTTACTCTCAGCCCGGGATAGCCGGCTACTGCAGCCCTGCCCCAAGTCATTGTACACAAGATAGCTCGTTCATGGCTGCTAATAGTGAGACTGTTAAAGAAAAAAAGCATTGTTTTTCAGGTGTGTGTGTGTGTGTGTGTGTGTGTGTGTGTGTGTGTGTGTGTGTGTGTGTGTGTGTGTGTGTGTGTGTGTGTGTGTGCTCTAAAAGCAACAGGGAAAATTACATTTGCAAATCTTTTAACTTTCAAATTGCAAGTTAATACACTCAATGTGAAACATCTGTGCACTTCACTATTGATATTAGAGTTCTCAGTGAAACTTGCCGTTGCCCAAAAAGAGCAAACACGTTCCGGCCAGGCAGAGACATCTACATCGACCAATCATGGACAAGGACCACCAGGTTCTATACAAAGTGATGATGAGTTGTCAGTGTCTGCACAAGACAAACAAGAAGTGTTCTTAAGGCAAGAGAGAAGTTCATTTCTGCAGCCTTCAGATCTTGGAGAGAAACATAAGAGCCCTCTGCAGCCTTCAGAGCAGAATGGCTTGAAGAGAATCTTAAGCATTGGTGGTTTGAGATGCAACACTGGCTGGATTATTCCAAAACGTCAAATAGTACCTTTTGTTTTCCATGCCAAAGTTTTAGACTGGTTCAAAGGCAATAGTAATATAATGGCAGTATTTGTATAGCGCCTTTCTCCTGTCGGACTCAAAGCGCTTGCGAGGCAGCCACTAGAGCGCACTCAGTAGGCAGTAGCAGTGTTAGGGAGTCTTGCCCAATGAACTCCTTACTGAATTACTGGCTTACTGAACAGGCAGAGCCAAGATTCGAACCCTGGTCTCCCGTGTCAGAGGCAGAGCCCTTAACCAGTACACCATCCAGCCACCAGTAAGGAGGCTTTATGCTCAGGGGGTTTTAAAAAAACTCAATTATTTTACAGACCATAAGAAATCTATAAGTTGTTTGGCTGCCATTGTTGCATGAACTAATGTAAAAAGGAACCTGATGTGAAAGGGATATGGGGGCTGATATATTTAGTTGTACACAATGCAGATTGCTAGGCTGTCCTGCTGCTCCTCTGCTTCTAGTACTTTTAGCCATAAACCATGAACAAGACGGATCCAAGATTAGCTGCATGCATTTAGCTGCATGTGTTTTTCAGGTCTGTGATTCAGACACTATTGGAAACAGAACAAACGTCAAGATGCGAGGAAAATGGTGTTTAACCACTTCACCTCCAAGGTTTTTTCCCATAAATACCAGAGAAATAGCACGCCTTCAATTAATTCACCTATAACGATATTACTACTTTTCGAAACTATGTATATTGAGGTTTTTCACCACCAATTTGGCTTTCTTTGGGGGGGGGGGGGGGGTACTTTTTGCTAATAATTATTTTATGACAAATGCATTTTATGAGGAAAAAAAAAAATGGAAAAACCCAATTTCTCAGCCTTTACAGTTTTAATATAATACTTGTTATATTAAAACCCACAGATTTGCCCATTTGCCCCAGTTATTGCAAAGCTTAAAATTTTTCCCTAATACAACGTATGGAGCCAATATTTTATTTGGAAATAAAGGTGCATTTTTTTCCACTTTTGCATTCATCCCCAATTACAAGCCAATAATTAAAAAAAATAATAATAATAACAGTAATATACCCTCTTGACATACATACTAAAAAAAGTTCAGTCCCTAAGTTAACTTTATGTATTTTTTAAATGCATTTTTTTACCCCAACATTTTTGGGGAAACTATAGGGGAGTGTGGAAGGTCAGGCGTTAATTTAAAATGTTTCAAAGAACAAATATGTATTTTATTATAAAAAAAAAATAGATGTAATTTTACTTTTTTGGGCCACAAAATGTCCTCGCCGCTCACTTTCTAAGGAAGCACTGCATGGACGGGCTTTGTGAATGGCAGCCCCGTCTTCTGGACGGCTGCATCCATTCACACGGGGAGTTAGATTAATGAATGGGAGCCGTGTTCCCCTTCATTGTTCTCCCTAACTAACGAACAGTGGCAGTAACAAGCGTGGGAGGCCTAGCGGGAGCGCGCAGCTGTATCTGCATCTCTGTTTACTAGACAGGGACGTAGATACTCATGCCGAGGGAGGGGAAGTGGTTAAAATGAAATAAATATGGCAGCCTACATTTACCCCTCGCTTCAGATTCCCTTTCAAAATCCAAATTACAGCCAGCATCATAGACCAAATGCATTCATCAGCTGAACAAATGACAGATGAGAATACTTACTTTGACTTGTCTGTAGAACAATTTTTTGCAAAACAAAACAACAAAAAAAAACACCTTTCATTTAGAGGACGTGATGACACAAACCTCAAAATCGAGGAATATTTCTGTAATCCCTACTCCAGCTGACATTCCTTCAGAGGTATATTCCACCCAGTAATGCAGTTTGGACAGTGTCAGTAAGCCTGCACCTAATCATTAGGAAACATTGGGCAAGACTCCCTAACACTGCAACTGCCTATAGTGCATCCTAGTGGCTGCAGCTGGTGCTTTTAGTCCGACAGGAGAAAATCAAAATATAACATGTTCTGTGTCTGTCTTGTATACTTCTCCTTCATCCCAAAACATGTGTTCAGTGCTGTGCAGAGGTTTTACCCCATGATTGTAGGAGTAAAAATGTCTGGATTTTATGCAAATATGGCAGATGAAGTCAGAGATGGGAACAAAGAGCTTCTAGCACTCTGTGTTAGGTATTTACATCAAAGACAAAGAAAAAAATCTGAACATTTCCTTGGGTTAAAACAAAAAAGAGAAAGTTTAAGACCGATACATTTACTGAGGCAACTGAGAACTCTGTAAGACCTTATGGGTTGTAAAATGTGTGTTTTGTCATGCCTGCTAACAAAAATCAGCTACTATTAGAGACTTTACAAACATTATACAACTTCTCCATCCTACTTGTGCATCACAAATTCAATGACACACAATTACATATTGGATTAAGGCTTCTTGCACACAGGGACGTTACAGGCGCACGTTAGTGCAGCCTGTAACGCTCCCCCATTGCACAGCAATGTAACACAAGTGGGCTGTTCACACTGCCCACGCTGTGTTACATTGTAACGCAGGGAAGTGCTGCATGCTGTGCGTTCTACGCGGCTAAGCCGCGTTAGACTGTTTGCACATGCTCAGTCATGTTGGGGAGGAGGGGAGAGCGGCCGGGCACATGGCTAATTAATATTCACTGCACTCAGTGACGTGCAGTGTTTATTTCCTGTAGTGGCCGCTCTGTGCGGCGATTGGCCGGGCGGGACCACGTGATGCCGCATGCGTCCAAGAGTACGCATCACGGACGCCAGAGTGAGCTGCACAACGCGGCTCACTCCGACATCCACACCAGAGAGCACCAGGCGTTGCTAGGGGCACGTTATGTGCCCTATAACGTCCCCTAAACGCAACATCCTGGTGTGTAACTAGCCTTAAAGAGAATGAACTTGTTCAGCCTTCACCAAGCAGTTGGGCTTGTCAGATTCATTCTGTAAATGCCGTTATAAATTATTTCAGCCGTTAACCAGTGTCTAACTGGAATTCAGTCTCCCGGGGCAAGAGGCCTAGAAACAAATTTGAAAAATGAGTACCATTTTTTCACTTTTCATGTTTCAGTCATTATTGGGCATTGAGTGGTTCCATAAACCTATCAAAATAGAATCTTGACATGGTAAAGACAGTAGAGTATAAACCGACAGTGTGTAATACTTTAACATCTATGTGCACAGAATACAGAGTTCATGAACTCTATGTGAAGGTGTTAAAATAATGGAATATTTTCTGGTTGAGCTGCTCAGTGCTTGAAGGTAGGAGCACAATACTGTGGATGACTTGAGGAAGAATGTGTTATTCACATGCTTGGATAGAATGCTTTTTGAACTGGACAAGGATTTTTTACCATACATAACACATTGATGAAAGGTATTCAGGCATGCAGTCCACATTCTGACAGCTTCCTTTCTGATGACTTACAAGTACTAGCAGACCATTCTAGCCTGGCAAAGCCAAAAAGAGAAGCCCTGGTTACCAAAAATTATAATAAATTGAAAAAAATTCTGCAGCCTAATTGGAGTCTACGTGTGGTAAATTCAGTTGATTAGACACAATTTAGAAAGGCACACCTGACTACATAAGGTCCCACAGTTGGCAGTTCATGTCAGGGCACAAACCAAAGTCAAAGGCATGGTCTGTAGACCTCCAAGACAGTATTGTCTCGAGGCACAAATCTGAGAAAGGTTACATAAAATGATTTTCTGTTTCAAAGGTTCCAATGAAGGTTCACATGAGCAATGGCCAATAAAGACCATCTCTATCATCCATGAGAGAAAAAGTTCGCCATCTAAACTGAGTGATCGAGTGAGAGAAAAAAGTTGGCCATCTAAACTGAGTGATGGAGGGAGAAGGGCCTTAGTCACAATGATCACTCTGAGCTCCAGAGGTCATCTGTGGAGGAGGAGAACCTTCCAGAAGGATAACCATCTCTGCAGCAATCCACCAATCAGGCCTGTATGTATGGTAGAGAGTCCAGATGGAAGCCAGTCCTTAGTAAACGGCACATGGCAGCCCACTTGGAGTTTGCCATAAGGCACCTGAAGCACAGAACAGGAGAAACACAATTCTATGGTCTAATGAGACAGAGATTGAACTCTTTGGTGTGAATGCCAGGTGTCAACTTTGGAGAAAACCAGGCACTGCTCATCACCAGGCTAATACCTCCCCTACAGTAAAGCATGGTGGTGGCAGCAACATGCTGTGGGGATGTTTTTCAGCAGCAGAAAAAGGGAGACTAGTCAGTACAAAAGGAAAGATTGCTGCAGCAATATACAGAGACATCCTGGGTGAGAATCTGCTCCAGTGCGCTCTTGAACTCAGACTGTTCATCTTTCAGCAGGACAACGGCCCTAAGCACACAGCCAAGATATCAAAAGAGTGGCTTTAGGAAAACTCTCAATATCAATAAGTGGACCAACCAGAGCACAGACTTGAATCCGACTAAGCATCTCAGGAGAGATCTTAAAATAGCTGTGCATTAATGCTTCCCAACCAACCCCCTTTTTTTTGATAGACAGAAATGGTTATTCTGCTATGTTAATAGAGCACTTGTAATTTTCTGTGCACTTTATATTTTTGTACAATGTATATTTAAATCAGCCATAACAGTGCTTTTTAATTGATTGAAGTGCCCACTTGGGTGGTGTTTATATATGTAAATGCTTACTCATGTGAGAACAATACTAGCTACCACTAAGGAGCGAGTAGTGCTCTGATACGCGTGAGCTATTTTATAACAAACCTGTGTCTGACTATTTTGCAATAAATATTGTATTACTTCATTTTCAGCTGAGCAGACTCTTCCTTGCAAACAGGAACAGATGTGTAGTGCAAATTTAGCATTTACTAAGATTTGGGTGATGTTGACCATAGCAGCACCACTGCAATATGATTAAAGGACACCTGAGGTGATAGGGATACATAGGCTGCCATCTTGCTTTTTTTGTGGTGGCAAGTAGCAGAAATATATATAGTTATTGTCAAAATTGTTTGTCAAACATCTGCGCCAGTGAGGCCTGTCAGCTGCTGAATGGATAACAGTATCCTTGTATTACTGAATAAGTGCTTCTAGTCAAATTTCATCCACAGCGCTATTTGCAAAGTATTAAAACTCATATTCATAAAGGGTTACCGCATGCGGTAGTCCGCATTCATTAATTTACTGCAATAGTCGGTAAAATGTAGCAATTCATAATGGGTTACCGCACAGTTTTACCGATTGCGGTAAACCGGCGGTAAAAGAGTGCGGTAAAATTCATAAAACTAAAAAGGGGGCGTGGTTGTGCGGTAACTTCTGCTTCGTTAAGACCTATATATAGCTGGCGATAATGCTTACCGACAGCCCTATTGACCTGGAAATATGGAGCCTTTTGAGCTTGTGTTAAGGGGATTTTTAATGATTCAGAGAAGGAGGATGGTAAGGAGGAGGGTAATCCATATGTCTGCTCGAGTTTTTAGGGCAAAAACTCAGTTAGATTCTTTTAATGACACAGAAGTGATTATGAAGTTTAGATTAAGCAAATATTTAATTTATTTGCTGCATTATATGGTACGTGACAAATTGGAGAAGAAAACTAACCGTGGTCGACCAATACCTGCAATGGTGAAATTACTTAGCGTATTACATTTTTTAGGGAAGGGCTCCTACCAACAAGTGTGTGCTGAAGTTGTCGGTGTATCACAGGCGACTTTTTCTGGGACCCTTAAAATGGTTCTTGATGCAATTTGTGCTACAGCCTCCAATTTCATAAAAATGCCTACGCAGCGGGAAGAAATTTTTGAAATTAAACGTACGTTTTTCAAAATGGCTGGGATGCCAAATGTCATTGGCGCTATAGACTGCACACATGTGCCAATGGTTCCCCCCAAATTAAAGGAGCACATTTACCGGAATAGGAAGAGGTATCATTCCACAAATTTGCAGGTGATAGTTGACGCGGATATGATAATTCGAAATGTTGTTACTGGATACCCTGGGTCTTGTCATGACTCCCATATTCTGAAGAATAGTGGCATCTATCGTGCATTTCAATCTGGTCAACTTTCTGGAGGTTGGATTCTTGGTATGTATGTAATTTTTTCTCATTTAACTGTGTATGTGTATTTGTAAATATGTAAGAACTTGTATGTATGAATACATGCAAAAATGTTTAGTTTTTTTTTTTTTTAATGTTTTGGTATGTAATTTTTTGTTAATTATTTCCTAAAGGGAATATCCCTTTAGTTGTATGAAAATGACAGTAAAAATAAAATAAAAGTTGGATGAGGGTCCTGGTAAATCTGGTGTTGTAATACTTTTTTTGTATACACATGTTTAGTTCATATGAAAATTGTCAGCACCGAAACTTAACCGCTTGCCGCCTGCGTCACGCCAATGACCATGGTGGCAGCCCCAGGACCAGCTAATGTCGATTTGCGTAAAGTCCTGGGGCAGCAGTTTACGGGAGATCGTACAAACGTTGGCACACATCTCCCGCTTGGTGGGCGGAGCTAAGCTCCGCCTTCAGTCTACGAGTGGCAATCGCAGCTCGGAAGACTGTTACATGGCGAAACCGCTGTGTATTTTTATGTACAGCGATGCGATCAGTAGTACTACTGGGTGACAAGAGAGTGATCGGCTCTCATAGGCAGAAGCCTATGACAGCCTATCGTCATGATCGGCTGGCGGGGGGGGGGGGGATTTAGAAAAGAAAAAAATCTTTAAAAAAATCAAACAAATACAACAAAAAAGATAAACACGGGGGGGAGGGGGGGGGGAATCAGACCTCACCAACAGAGATCTGTTGGTGAGGAGAAAAGAGGGTGGGAGGTGTAAACACTTGTTGGCAGTTATACGGCCTTGCAGCTTGGCCTTAAAGCTGCAGTAGTCAAGTAAGGTTAAATTAGCCTGTTCACTGGGGGGGGGGGGGGGGGGGTTGCAACACCATGGTCCTCAATAGTGTAAAGAAAGCAATGTTTTTTTGACAGTATTCATGTATTTTTTTGATGAATTGTTTATAAAACTAAATACCACGGCAGCAATCAATTCATACCCAAAGTAAGCTGTATTGTGGACAAGAAAAGGAGGGAAAAATCATTTAGAAAGAACATTAATTGTATGAGCAAGCAATAAACCGTGAAAGCTGAAGTGGTGTGAATGGAGGAAAAAGTATGTGGTCCTTAAAGGAGTTATCCAGGCAAAATGAAGAAAATAAACGCTACTTACTGGGGGCTTTCTCCAGCCCCAATCTCCCAACATGTCCCTTGCCGCAGCTCCGGTCCATTATCTGGCGTTGATGTCAGAGCGACCTGCAAGTCGCTCTCGATCGCGCCTGTGTGAGCGGCGCTGTGAATCACTGCCACGTGGGCCAGAGTGGACTGCGCAGGTGCAGTAGTTCTGTGCTTGTACAGTCCGTTCTGTCCCATGTGACGGTGATTGACAGCACCGCTTGCGTAGGTGCAGTCTGACGTCATGGCCGGGGACTGGTTTGAACCTCTGTCAAAGGGCTGCGGGCAGAGCTGCTGCGAGGGACTTGCTGGGAGCTTGGTGCTGGAGAAAGCCCCCAGTAAGTAGGGTTTTTCTTTTTTCATTTTGCCCGGATACCTCCTTTAATGGGTTGTATGACTGCATTCCTTAAGTGGTTTCAGGGGTACTTTAGTCATAAAATAATTTTTTTTAGCTAATTCAGGAAGGAACGGTTTCTGGATTCTCTTCTTGTTAGACTGCAAGGAGTCTTTAGTTGCTGGAATCACTAGCAATCAGTGTTGCTCGGATATCCCCCAATCACGGATCCGCATGCGGCCGTGATTATTGGAGCCGCATCCGTATCAACCCGTGATCGGGTCCCGTATTTTTTTCCGCAACCGGCTCGACCCGTCTTTACCCGTGATCAGCATTGTAAAATCCGCAATGTCGTGTCGTGGTCAGTCGTAACCCATAATGTTTAATGCGTCTCGCCATGCCGCCATGCGTAGAAATGTACGTGTTAAAAAACTGAGATTGCGCTTGCGCAAGCATATCTATAGGCCATGCGACTCACTAACTGCGCATGCGCATCTGTATCAGTAAGTCATGCGGATATAAAATCCGCATGTATGTATGTGTCGTACTGTTCAATGCGTAATACTGGGTACCCGTACTCACTAACTGCGCATGCGCATGCGTATGCGTATCAGTAGGCCATGCGGACATAAAAATCCGCATGTAGCCTCCCCTCTATCACGGCCGCATCAAGGTCGTGATTACGGGTCGTGACCCGTCTTTTTGTACGCATGCCGTGATCCGGATTTGACGCGATGTCGTGATCCTTGCGGATCACGGCATCCGGGTCACGGCCTTCGTGATGCGGAAAAATGGCCGTGAATCACGCGTACCCGTGATCACGACCATTCGTGAGAGCATCACTGCTAGCAATCTGATGTGCTGGCTATAGATTAGCTGGGTTGATGTCCACCTATAAAACATTCCAAAAAAGTTAGATAAGGGGAGCTACAAGTGGTCACCAAATTTGCAGCGTCATGTAGCGTGCTGGCTGAGAAAGGTTGTAGGACCACTGAGCCACAAAAATGAAGATAAAAAAAGGTTTTTATGAATACCTTGTAGACTCAGTAGGAGAAATACAGCTTCCTCCGCTAGGTCTACTCTAAATAAGAACTTATTGTAGATCATTTATATAGAAATTTTGATTTTTAATTTATTTTGAAACTTTATTGATTTTTACTCAGTCTAAAAGTTTATCCAAGATAATTATTGTGATTCTGACTTTTTGTATTAGGAAGGCTTACCTAAACTTCTGAGAGGAGGAACAAGACCTAACAGGTGAATGAGGTTGTAACTGGTAGATCCAGTAACTGGTAACATTTGGTTAATGGCTGTTATAGTATAATTTATCATAATCTGGTTAACTACGGTTAGAACTTACCGGTAGCGGTATTTCTACGAATCCTCCAGGATGGCTATATACATGAGAGATAGCTGGCTCCTCCCCTAAGGAAACACACCCAATACAAAAATTTGCATAAAGCCGCCTCCTCCACTTCACCCATCAGTTATTGTAGAGACAAGATAGGAATATAGAAACGGCATAAACATAAAATAGAATCCCATATAAAAGGCAGACAAAATCTACCAATAATAGGGAGGGAACTAAGGTAGCCATCCTGGAGGATTCGTAGAAATACCGCTACCGGTAAGTTCTAACCGTAGTTCTCCCCTCATCCTCCAGGATGGCTATATACATGAGAGACCAACGAGAAATCAATTTACCTTAGGGAGGGATGATACTCAGATACTCAGTAACACCTTCCAGCCGAAGGACATATCCTGGCTGGACAACAGATCCACCCTGTAGTGCTTGGCAAAAGTGTGGTGAATCTTTCAGATGGCTGCTTTGCAGATTTTGCTCAAGTGAAGCACCTGGTCTTTCAGTCCACGCGGTTGAAACTGATCTGATAGAATGAGCCTTAATACTCTTTAGAGGCTCCTGATCTTGAATTTTATAAGCAGAAAATATAACTTTCAACCACCTTGCAATGGTGCTCTTGGGAACCTTTAGACCCTTCTTCGATTCAGAATAGAAAACAAAAAATTATTTGATCGCCTAAAAGATTATCACTTCTAAGAATGTAAGCCCTGACTTAACATCTAATGTATGTAATATGAGCTTCCTTGTCATTTCTGGGAGGATAACAGAATGAAGGGATGACAATCTCTTGAGATTGTGAAAATTAGAACAGACCTTGGGGAAAAAAAAATAGGTTGGGTTAGCTTTAAACACAATTCGGTCTGGAATAATTTGCATGTAAGGATCTTTGATCGACAGAGCCTGTATATCTTTGACTCGTCTCAGAAGTTGCATACCGCATATTGTGCGATTCGTATGTAATGTAATGAAGAATTTCTACTTCCCATAGGGAAAAAATATGAATTAAATGAGATTTTGCATAAATTTGCATGCCAATTTGTTTGCGTGGTTTCTGCAACAAATCTTGTACTAGTGGAAACGTAGCCCGAGATAAATTGCTTAGGTGACAGATTCCCTGTCATGCCCCAGAGTGGAAACCACTTGTTCTGACGGACCCTCATTTAGAACCAAGCGCCCTTCAGAAAGCCACATCATAAGAATTAGCTGCCACTATGTAAAAAATGTTCAACTCTTTATTTCATCCTTACAATGACAAAAGAGGGCTGCTGTACGGCGATAGCTCTGCTGTTTCAGACAAAAAACAGCCTTTGTTCAGGTTGAGTAAACCACAACTTCAGATATAGAGTCCACTGAAGAAAGCATACCTGCCCCTGCTTCAAAAGATCATCCAAGATCTGCAGGATCAATGGCTCCTCTACCAAATAGTAGGGTAACAGCAGATAACAAACCTATTTTAGCCAGTCTGGCATATAAGGAATTATAGTGGCCTGATCCTCCCCTTTTGTAGTACCTTCCCTATTAATTTCATTGGAGGAAAGGCGTATGCTCTCTAGACCCTAATCCAGCAGAAATGTCCCTATACCCTTTGGAGGGCATTTGGGAAGAACAACATTGTCCCAAGCAGCAACACAAGTAGCTGCTAATCATCAAACATATCTGTTCAGATACCAACTGCTATGAAATAATCATTTGCAATTCAACCAAATCTGTTAGAATATTTCCCTGGGGTAAACCGATCTCAAGGAAAGAACCTCATTTTCTGCCCTGCAGAATATCTTGAGATAGGCTAGTAGAGAGAGCAATCGGGGTGGACTGCAAGTTCCCCCCTTGTTGTTTAAGGGCTGTCTGAACAATCACATTTCTGTTTTCAAACAGATTCTACCATTTCTGGAGAGTCCTCCAGATTGTAAGAAATCCTCTGCTCCGGATAGCTGCATATTCAGAATCCATCCTAAGTGCTCCGGTGTTGTAAAACTAACTGAATATGATCTTAGGCTTTGTTCACATCTAAAAGAGTAATCGCTGATGCCAGTGTTCTGCGTTTTTTTTTTTTTTTTTTTTTGGCACAATTTGCGATTTTGAGCTAGTTTTTGGCCAGATTTAAAAAGTCCCTTACCTAAATGAATAGTCAAGAAACAAAAAAAGAATGTGAATGCCATCGCCACTTAAATCGATTTTGTGAGCATTTTGTACTTTACCTATACAATGCATTATAGCGAAATGGCCCAAAATATGGCGTAGGCAGCACTTTAGTCAGCAGAAAGCAGACAATATGCGCCGATATGCACAGTCCTATAAAGAATCATTGCACAAGCGCTTTTGGGACAAATTTGAAAATCGCAGGCACTGAAAAAATTTACAAAAACGCCCTAGGTGTAAACAAGTCCTTAGGGCTTCCTTCAGCTTTGCAACTATCAGAAGATAGTCTAGAAAGAGAGCGAGAAAAAAAACTTCTGCATTGATAGCTGCTACTGTAATTATGATCTTTTCATAAAGATCATGGGAACACTTGGTAACCCACAAAGAAAGCAGCTTGGTCTGCAGATGACAAGATCTGGGATTAAATCTGGATTGCTGCTTAAACATTCATACTGCGCTTTTGTCCTCACGGACTCTAGGCGCCTGAGCTTCCGCCATTAGGGCACACTCTGTGAGCAGTAGCAGTTTAGGGAGTCTTGCCTAAGAACTCCTTATATAATAGGTGAAAGTTTTCTGAACAGGAAGAGCCAAGGCATAAACTCCGGTCACCAATGTCAGATGCAGAGCCCCTAACCACCTCTTTCTGAAAAGCTAACTTGCCATCAGAAAAAAACTATGTATCATCTTTGCGTAGAAACATTTGAAAAAAGTATCGCAATCCAGAAAACTAGGCATATAGTCATTGCCTATCATTATCTGAAGAGCAGCATACAATCTAAGCGTATATGCTTATCCGAACTGAAGACCTGCAAACCAAATATTTTATGTGCATAACACTAGCACTTAATTCCTATATGAAAAGCACACTAGCCCTCAGGAAGTCTATGCATATAATCATTGCATAAAATTTGCACAAAATCTGAAAAGAACCTTAACAGATTTTCCATCCACAGGAATCTTTTAGCAGGATTAAATAATCCTGGACTGTAAGCAGCATTCTGAATGCTTCACAAGATATGTCAGTAGGACATTTTTACAATCTCCAGTTAAAACAGATTGAGCAACTTCAATTGGAGATTTGTTTACTAAATGGGTCTTCATCTCCTGCAACCAGATAAATAAAGCAACTAGCTTTGCAAATGCAAATGCAAAAAGAGTGAAATGAGGCTCACAAGCACTTCCAAGGAGATCCTGACATAACTATAAAAGGTTCCTGTATCCTCAAAGGGATACCCCATCAAGTAAGAGCAAAAATAATATTTGACAGGTTCTTTCCATTCATTTCCAGTGAAATTAATCATGGTTTTATGGATCGGAAAAACAACAATCCCATTGACTGTTTGCCTCAATTGCATTACATACAGATCCTATAGCAGGGATATAGGGAGTGTGCTTCCTCATAAGAGGAAATTGCAACCCTTGATGATGAAACACCTGAGGTATCTCATTAGCCTGATTAGACTGCATTACCTCTAAATCAGATGGTAATAAGGAAGATTCTTAAACAAAAACATTTCCCAGTAAATTGTGTTTGAAAATTGGAAACATAGAACCGGTTTCCATTTTCATGCTTTACACCAAGGTTTAGGATAGTGTATAGCAAGTTTTTTTTTTTTTTTTTTTCTCTCTCTCATTAGTGAAGCTTGCAGGCTTTAGGTTCTAGAATGATACATAAAGACATCCATAAATGCACTGCATAGTGCTTGCATACACATTTGCCTGTCTTCTACCAGTATCCAAAGACCTTACCTGGTTTGTACTGGTCTGAGCGGCTGGATCTCGGCCCTAATAGGACTCATAGATTCCATAAAATGTAACACTGCTATAGAGGGATTCAAGTTTATTTTTAGCAATACATTTTTGGCATAGAGATTTTTACCAGAAGCTGAAAATTTAGCTTCCCCTTTGAGCATCTCATGGATTTCTCAACCAGTTTAGAAGCCGGCTGTACAGTCTTTGCCTGCAAAACAACTAAACAAATATCCCACAGGCCAATGCCTCTCTGCATAAAAAAACATTATATAATGTCATATGCCAGAGAAAGAAACTCACTAGGAGTAGCTTGTAGAGACATATCAATCAAAATGGCTATCCAAGCCATGACTATGTACTACAAAATCGCTGCCCCAGCGTGGCAAGTACTCAGCAGAGATAATCAGACATACCTGCTCTACTGAATCTGCTGCGAGTTTGCGGCCATCCACGGAGGAATTACCGGACTGCACCGTCCTCCGTCTGTGTTCCTGGTAGCTGGAACCTGTAATGGCGTTTGAACGCCGCCGCGCTTCCGCCTATGAGGAGGGTCTGACGCGAGTCAGCAGAAGTAGTTCGCACAGATTGCATACTTCTCCATCCATGAAACGCAACCTCTGCTACCGTCCCCTTACTTCCGCGTGTCGGCAAGACGCCATGCAGGTGCTGAACTCCCGGCCTTCGGCTCCAATCTCCACCAGAGCCGCAGGCGAACACGGCTACCAAGGTGCCTACCTTTTATGCACAGCCGCCCCAAAGCTAGCTCACCCGCAGGCCTCCAGAAGCTATCAGGGGAAGAGGAAAAAGAACCAGGTACGAATGCCTGTATCGGGTGTTTCCTAGGTGGGAAACACAGCAAAAACTGATGGGTGAAGTGGAGGAGGCGGCTTTATGCAAATTTTTGTATTGGGTGTGTTTCCTTAGGGGAGGAGCCAGCTATCTCTCATGTATATAGCCATCCTGGAGGATGAGGGGAGAAAACTATGTTAACATCTTGCCAGTTATTTTTTATTTGTGTACTGCGGCACAACATTCTTTTGTGCCTCCCCATCCTTCCGGTGTGCTTTCTGCAGACTACTGCAGAGTGGCCCAGGGGCACTTGAGATTTACCTGATCTGGACGCAGGATGGGCTTTACTCTCAGCCCATTATAGCCGGATGCTGCAGCCCTGGCCCAAATTATTGTACACAAGATAGCTCGTTCATGGCTGTTAATAGTGAGATTGATAAAGAAAAAATTCATGTATTTCATACTAGGTGTGTGCGTGTATGTTGTGGTTGGTGTGTGTGTGTGTGTGTGTGTGTTGTGTTGTGTTGTGTTGTGTTGTGTTGTGTTGTGTGTGTTGTGTGTGTGTGTGTGTGTGTTGTGTTGTGTTGTGTGTGTGTGTGTTGTGTTGTGTTGTGTTGTGTTGTGTGTGTGTGTGTGTGTGTGTGTGTGTGTATGCTCTGAAAGTTACAAGATTTGCAAAGGTCATTTTCCCTGTTGAGTTGAGCTGCAAATGAGTGTCAAAATCCTCCATATATGCAACCCACACAGCATAACTATTCTCATTACATGCTACCAATTGGTGGTGGAGATGATGCACAAAATCGGGGACAAGCAAATTCCAACAAAGCAGTTGAAATGGGTGGTCAGGGACAAAACACACTCAGTAACATTGCATCATCTCTCACTGAGTCCTTATATTTGACAGATATTTAGAGAACATGTGGATGGTGTACTTGACAAATAGGTTTATGTTTTGGTAAACCTTGTTTTTTTTTTTTTTTTCATTACAAAGGTATTGCACTTTGTTAAATTATAAGGTTTTGTGTTTTGAAAACCTGCTGTTTTATGTTTAGGAGAAAGAACAATTGTGTACACCCATTGATACTTACCTGTTCTCTCTACCTCTTCCTCCTGTATGGTATTGTTAAAGCAGAAGCTATCACAGCATAGTTTCCTGTGTTCTCCCTGTACTGGCAGCGGAATGTGTGTACAAATCCTGCATGGGGCCGGCAACACATCAGTGTATTATAGCTGTAATATTTAAATGTGACATCCAGAAAAAGGACAGGCTGTAGTTTCGGACTATTATAGGTGTTTGGCAAGTTGTACTAACACTGCAATTTGTGCGCCGTGACAAAGGCCTAGGCAGGGCCGGCCCGCTCATGAGGCGGGGTGAAACTTTTGCCTCAGGCGGCAAATTTCCAGGGGCGGCATCCGCCCGTCCGTGCGGGGAGCCGGCCGCCGAGCTGGAGGGGTAGCTGGCAGGATGGGGGTATTGGGCCTAGCGGCGGGGAGGGGGGGTCGCCCCCCCCCCCTTCCTCGCCTGGGTCCCCCGTCCTCCGCTCCCCTCCAGCCTTACATAGAAGCAGCCGCTATTTGTAAGAGGCACGGGCGGGGAGGACTCACCTCTTCCTCGATCCAGCGTGCGCTCCACTGACGTCACTTCCTGCAACGCTGCAGGAAGTGATGTCAGTGGAGCGCACGCTGGGAAGAGGTGAGTCCTCCCCACCCGTGCGTCTTACAAATAGCGGCTGCTTCTTCTATGTAAGGCTGGAGGGGAGCGCAGTTCGGGGGACCCAGGCGAGGGAGGGGGGGTACGACCCCCTCCCCGCCGCTAGGCCCAATACCCCCGTCCTGCCAGCTACCCCTCCAGCTCGGCGGCCCCCCCAGAGCGCCGGTGGGGGGGGGGTGGCGGCGGAAAAAATTTTTTTTGCCTCAGGCGGCAAAAAGTCTAGGGCCGGCCCTGGGCCTAGGATAGACTGAAACAGCAGTCTGTCATTCATTTTATTAGGTCGCATTAAAGTATTAGAGCTATAATACACTGATGTGGAGGCGGTCCTTTTCTTTAATTACTATTGTCACGAACCCCGTGGTCCTGGGGTGGGACCTGGCAACACGTATACTTTTTGGTATGTACAATGGTGCTCCTGGATCTCTTTCTGTACACATCTTGTGTAGTACAGAATAATTTGCATTCATATGTTCTTTACTACTAAACTACTTAGCCATGTTGTAAGGACACTCAGCAGAAGTAACTGCAAATGTTTGGTCAATAATTCAGTGTTATTTTGTTGATTGTAGATTTATTTAGACTTTATTTGCTACAGCAAATGATTACAATACTGCATTACTTTTTTTTTTTTTATGTTTTGAGGATCGTGTTAAGATTTTATAGAAGCACTTACTAATGTGGCAAATACACCAGCACGCCACTACCTGGTCAACATGTATGTGCCTGCCTGAAGTTGGGTACACACATCAGATAAAAGTATTTGGGAACACAAAAAGATGACTGGGCAATTGTACCCCCTCTCTATGTACTATGAGAGCCATACCTACACAGTCTATTGTATGGAGCTGAACTCCCCATCAGATAAAAACCTTTGCAAGATGCTGCACACAAAGATGTAGTACACATTGAAAAGATCAGTATCTGCAAAAGATCTGTTCCTGCAAAAGATCTTTTTCTGCAAAATGCATTAATACTGTATGATATCTGCAGATCCTTATACACACACTGTTTAACAGACATTCATCTGCATATCTGACAATCATCTGCAGATCTGACAATCATCTGCAGATCTGAACATCCATCCTGGTGGATCTGATCTGCAGAAGAATGTCCGTTACACAAGGTGTGTATGAGATCTGCAGATATCATAGACTGGATCTGTAGCAGGAGCAGATTTTTTGCAGATACTGATCGGTTGAATTTGTACAGCATCTTTGTGAACAGCATCTTGGAAAGATTTGTATGTGAAGGACTTCACTTCCATAGAATATACTGTGTCGGTATGTGCTCTCATAATACATAGAGGGTGGTAAAATGGTTCTGTGATCTGTCATTTTCCAAACACTTTTATCTGAGGTGTGTAACCCCCGTTACAATGGTTAATAGTTGACAAGTGAAGCACACAATGGCATTGTAAGGTTCATTACCACCATGACATGTAGTATATCAGCGAAGGCCATTAGCATTTGCTGGATAATGAGCATTAAAATTAAACAGCATATTCAGACGGTATGACTCCATGGACAACAATTGTAGTGAATAAGTAGTTGTGGTAATGTTTGCAATACCCAACTGTTTCCAATTTTATAATGTTTTTGGACAATTCCAGAAATCTATATGTACGTTTTATAGTACAAGTTATGTCTATGAAGACAATTGTTCTAACGTTTATAAAGTACACCATTCTTTGGATATGGAAATATTCTGTCCTGTTGTTTTGGACATTTTTTTGCATTGCAATAAAAAAGTTTTGTTGCAAATTTTGGGTTGTATTTTTTCATACAACTGTATGTTGCAGTGAAGAGAACGCACTGTTTAGCAATGTTGAGTACAGTACATAGAAAATGCCACATACTGTTGTACAAATGTTTTTAGATAGTAGTACCTTACATTCATGTTGTATATTGGGTATAAAAAGGTAAATATATAATACCTGGTGTACAGTATTGATGGAGGAAGCATGAAGGATTTGGCGGTGTGTGTGTGTGGTGGATAGCATTCAAAAATGTAAGGGAGGAGTGTTATTACGTCACTTGAGTTAAATAAGAAGTATGGTAAGTATCACATACATTTCAATTTTGGTAGTTAAAATTATTACCTTGTCGGCCATCATAATTTGAGAATAAAATGACATGCTCCAAGGTGTGTTCACTGAACACAAAAGGTAGGTATATACAGTGAGATGGGTTCACTCAAAGTTAGTTCAATTATTTTCCACATAAAGTGATTAATACCCTTCAAACACCCATTTGGCACGATTCAAACAGCCAGGTGTAAAAAAAAAACATGACATGTAAACAAACACCACAGGTTTTTGTTTTAAACTATTCATAAACAAAAATTCCACAGAGACATTTTTTGAAGAAAAGAAGCTATAAAATACAACTCTCCAGTACAACTGATTGCGTAAACATCAATCTATAACATGCTATTACATAACAAAAGCAGGATAAGGACTTCACAGAGAAGATATGAAGGGTCTTTTCTAGCTATTTTGTAACAGTGCCTATACTTCTTTAATTACTGTTACACAAGGAAATGATGATCAGCAAGGAAAACGTGTCATGACTTATACCAATCTCTCCATAGGTTTACTATGACGAAAAAAAGAAAATCCGCAAGGTTATCTCGCATTTGTATAGCGTCATTGTTTGCTCCTGGAGCCGCACGATGAGCGGACAGATGTATTGGGGTGTCCGATTCATCAAGGTTAACACCCTCCTTCTCTGTGACATAGTTGTGCAAGATGCACGCTGCTTTTATCACACACACAGTATTTTCGGGCGCCATGCGCAAGGATATTTGGAAAATACGCCATTTAGCAGCCATTCATTGCTCTGTTAGAATATGGGCTCATTATGTAAGTTGATAGGCCAAAGGCTTCATCCCCAACAAAAAAAAGGGGTTAACTTGGAGCACTCTTTCCTGGGAATGGTTTTGGGTCAGGCAAGGCTAAACGACCACTTTATAACCACTCAAAATTTGGAAGATTGGTGCAAATTGCAGAATCACAACTACTGCCGTATGACCCAATATCAATGTACAAGAATTTGTAGTCTGCATCGACGATAGCAAGTAAAACAATCAAGAACATTTTTTTGTAATTAAAGAATTTGCTCCCGCTACAAGGTTGACATACCATACGGACATGTTGTCAGTCTATTGCGCCAACACAATGAGGGAAATTACATCTTCTTCAATACAGATCAGCCACTTCCATCCATTTCTTTTTATTGGGAAAGCTCATAAATTTTGATTGCAGCTTTCGCCAAATAACTTTACACGTACTTAGAACTATTGACTGGATTGTACTCTTCCAGAGTCGAAATTCCAGATGTAATGCACTATAAGCTTGTCCAGAGGCCAAAAATCTAGGGAAAAGGTAAGTAAATACATAAATGAAATGGAGAAGGTAAAAGGGTTATAGGGGTAGCGCGTGAGACGACTGAATAAAGGCAAGAAAAGGTACACATACAACAGTCAATTTGACATCAGATCGACCAACAGATAGATACAGCTGTGCAAAGGGACATGTTGGAATAGTGGGCCTGGAGGAATCCACAGGTAAGTAAAAACACTTCTTTATTTTATATCTGCCTTGATAAATGCTTTCCATTTTAAAGATGTATGCTGACGGCAGACATAGAAGTAGAATAATTCGAGGTGGAAGAGGATACAGGTTGTTTACTGTCACATATTTGTGTGTGGGGAGGGGCCTTAATACATTAAATGATAACGAAGGACAAGCAGAAATTTCATCGACAGACGATGACAGGGTATTAAAGAAACTTGGGGAAAGGATAATATAGTACTACACAAACAGGACGAAGTAGGTGAGTAGTAAGGTAGCATACACAAGGAGGGTTATTTACCTTAAAGTCAACAAAAGTCTTTCACAAGAAGGAACTGCTTGCTGGAAATTGGTATCCTCATACTGAAGCTCAGGAGAAAGTTCTTGCAAAAGTTCATCAAAACTACAAACCTAAAGAAGCAAAATGCATTATTTGTGTTACATACAATTACAGTCGACATGCAGAAAGAAATAAAATGATAATCGTACCTAACAATAGACATGCGGGCATAACTAAAGAATTTCTCTGGATGCTTTTGCAAATCATTGTACAGCGTCTAAAATTGGCCCTTCTCTCTCCGCTCCATCAATAAAGGGTGTACCCACTACCTCATGTGCTTTGTTTGCTTCCTGTTCACAATTCTAATGATAATAATCATAGCTAAACCTGCTAAAAAAATACATTTTCCTTGCTCAGCACACACAAACAAACTCCTTTCTCCTTCAAATCTCCTTCACAACCCACAACCAGGAAATGACATCACCACCTACAATGCCAAAAAAAAAACCCTTTATAAAATACTTCCCCTTTAAGCAATAAAGCTAGCTTTCTCTGGAGATAAAACGCATATAAACGCATCACTAACGCATACAAACGCATGCGTTTTTATACATGCGTTTCTGTGCTCTCTCCATGCGTTCCCCAAACGCAGATAATGTGAACAAGCCCTACAAGTCCATCTCCAGAGATATAGATTTGCCTTTGTCCACAGTGCACAACATTATCATGAAGTTTTCAACCCATAGCGCTGCAGCTAATCACCCTGGGTGAGAGCGGAAGATAAAAATTGCTAAAATGTTGCAACGCAGGATAGTAGAGATGGTGGATAAGCAGCGCCAAACAAGTTCCAAAGAAATTCAAGCTGTCCTGCAGGCTCAGGGAGCGTTAGTGTCAGCACAAACTATCCGTCAACATTTAAATGAAATGCTATGGCAGGAGACACAGGAGGACCCCACTGCTGACACAGACATAAAAGCAAGACTACAGTTTTCCAAAATGTACTTAAGCCGAAATTCTTCTGGGAAAAGGTCTTGAACAGATGAGACCAAGATAGAGAGTTTGGGTGCAGCACATCATTCTACTGTTTACCTAAAATGGAATGTGGCCTATAAAGAAAACATAATACCTACAGTGAAATGTGGTGGAGGTTCAATGATGTATTGGGGTGGTTTTACCGCTTCTGGCAGTGGGTGCCTTTAACGTGTGCAAAGCATCATGAAATCTGAGGATTACCACCAAAGATCAGGATAGTCACAGCTATGGTCTTACCAGTAGTAATTTATGGCTGTAAAAGTTGGATTAAAAATAAGCTCCTGCATAGAAAAAAACTTGATGCTTTTGGACTGTGGCTGTGAAGATAGCTGCTGAGAGTCCCCTGGACTGCCAGAAGATCTAACCGGTCAATTAAAGGGAGGATTAAAGAGAAACTCCAACCAATAATTTAACTTTATCCCAATCAGTAGCTGATACCCCCTTTTACATGAGAAATCTATTGCTTTTCACAAACAGACCATTAGGGGGCGCTGTATGACTGATATTGTGGTGAAACCAATCCCACAAGAAGCTCTGAGGACCGCGGTACTTTTGACAGTTTGTCACAATGTAACAAGGTTCACAGACAGGAATTAGCTGTTTACAGCTGTCTCTAACGGCCAAAACAGCTAGGAGCAGCTACATAACCTGCCCACAGTAACATGTCACCATGTAATTATGTCAGAATGTAAATCGGGGAGAGGAAAGATTTTACAATGAGCAAACACTGACTAAATCATTTATACATAATTATTATAAAAATGAAGCACTTTTTTATTACACTATTTTCACTGGAGTTCCTCTTTAAATCATACTCAGCAAAGCAATTGAGAGTTTTTGCATACAAAGTTAAAACAAACAAAAATAAGCCAAGTTATGAGTTGCAACAAACTAATTTTACAAGAGTAAAATAACTGAGTTGTCTGCTGGAAATAATATTGTCTGGGTTGTTTTACATCTTCTGTTTGTTTACATGTGGATTTGTTTTCCATTTACTTATACTCAAACAAAGGACAATAAGGTCTATTTTCAGGCTATGCACAGGTGTGGACAGACTGACTCCGCCCCCTGCTGGGCAGCTCCATAGAGAGGGTTACTGATTCCGCCCTCCTGCTGGGCAGCTCCATTGAGAAGGTTACTGACTCCGCCCTCCTGCTGGGCAGCTCCATGGAGAGGGCTCTGCCTATTCATATGGTAATGAGGTGATACCAGAGTAACTGCACAAGGTATGAATAGAGAGCAGTCACCCCCAGTATCACCACTTCCTGTGTATTGTCTACAAACAGTCTATTGTGTAAATACAGGAGAGGAGCCACACCCTGCCAAGTATTGTCTTTGTGATCAAAGTCTGTGTGGAGATTTTCACATGGATTCTGGTGACTCCAATATATTTTAAAAAGAGATGGACATAGGAATGATTGTATATAAAAGGGGTTACACCTCTCCTATCCCATCATCATGAACTATAAAACATAGAAGCTCCTTGGAGATCCATTATCAGGGTCAAGTTGCTGAAAGCCAACAGGAGAGGCATACAGAGGAACACAGAGGATGTCCATGCTGGTGGCATTATCTTCATTCATGGATGGTGTAACACAAAGTTTAAACTTGAAAGCTCTACAATAAGGATCCTGCACAATATGCTTAAACGTGTTATCAACATGAAGATGTGAACTGCAGAAGTAAGAAACCACAAGATACCAAGCATGATTGGGAAGGTGAGGTTTACAGTGGGCGTTCCCTGTAACAGGAATGCAATCATAAAGCAGTGTTGCACATTATCTGCCTGTTGTGTGGCATAGTCAATAAAAATTATGCTTCACCGTCACATACATTTTTGGATAATGCAGTGCGTAATGCTGCAAGCTGTAATACCACAACTGCAAACCTTGCATAGGTGGCACATTGCAGTGCAGCAAGCCACGTTACAAAACGGCCATTATATCACACCAAACACCAATGTAAATGTAGCCTTACTGCAGACCTAGTTATTCTATTTTGAAAACATTAATAAAAAAATACTCTGAAATTTTGTAAAAAAGTAAACACACCCACACATTAAAGGACAACTGCAAGTAGAGGGATGTGGAGACCACCATAGTTATTCCCTTTTAAACCATACCAGTTGCCTGGCATGTTCTGCTGTTCCCCTGCCTCTAATACTTTAACTGATAGCCCCTGAACAAGCATGCAGCAGATCAGGTGGTTCTGACATTATTGTCAGATCTGACTACAGTACTTCCCTGCTTGTTTCAGGAGTTATTCAGACACTACTGCAGCCAAAGAGCTCACCATTCACGGGCCACTAACCGCTCAATCCAGCAAACTATCAATGCCTTCCCTATCAGACATCCAGGGCTGTAGTGACCAAGTCTGCAGCTTGTTCAGCTTATAGTAAAGCAGGAGTTCTAATAAGCAGTGTAACCCTCCATTCAGGATCCACTATGTGGACGTACGTCCCCCTTCCCCTCTACCAAATTTTAAACTTTATAACCAAATTTTCCCACATGCCAGATCACACTCATAAGCTAGAAAAAAAAGTCCTCTAATACATTTAATAAGCTATTCTTAGATGGGAATTTTTTTTTCTAGGAAATATTTAATTTATAATCAAAAAGGTTTATTAACAAAATTGGCTAGATGTATAACTGATTAATAGCATGCTCCCTTAAAGGAAGTTTATCAGCCAGTCATACAGATACCATGTTACTATAGGTTAGTCTAGAGAAAATCAAACGCAGGATTCATAAATTAAAACATTAATAAAGTGAACAAAAAGGAAGAAAAACTAAAAAAAAAAAAAATCTTTCAGACTTGCAATCACCTCTTTTGTATCACAGGCTACAAGGAGACAATTCAAATGCAAATTAACCGTAGCAGTGTTCTTTTCACAGTGTATACAAAACATGACCTACCAATTACAGCACTTCCCAGCCTCTGCCTGCCCAAATCCCCTCCTATATAAAGGCCACCTCCTCTCTTCCTGTCTATTCATCCTCTAGTAGGAGAGTGGTTGCTTTGCTGCACTATTGCTGAAGGCTTGACCATAATTTTGCTTCAAGATAAAAATGGCCTCTGCTTTTGAAGTGTTGGAAACCCTGGAAGGAATTATCAGCTTGGCCTCCCGAGGACTTCAGAAGATCAAACTCCAGAAGAGATTCCACATCATGAAGAGGCTCGGAGAAGGTAGATTTGGGTCAGTTCTGTTGGCGAAGGAGAAGACTACAGGTTAGTGGAATCATTAAAGCTCATAATCCATACATTGCAATGGTGGTGCTGATGTCCTGCCCTCACCTTACCTACTATACCAGCCATGTAAGGGATTTATCAGGGCCTTATTCATTTTGTCCAGTCCGTCCTGTGATACAGATAGCCGAGCCGGCATAGCCAAGCCTGTAGGCTACAAATTATTCAAGTACTACTTACTAAATATATTTTTAGTGAATAAAGTTTAGCTTTAACCTATGTACATAGTTTACAGTTTGGGGTATTTATACATTTACCATTTCTCCATTCACATTTGGACACTGAGATGTACCATTTATGCTGTAGAAGTAATTTTTGGAACTACATTGTGAGAATTGGTTTGTGTACATTTTCACAGTTATCATGACAAACTAAAATCATTTAATTCTTAAAAATTCTGGAGTTACGGTGCATTCTGAATATACATGGTTTGGTAGGACTTTACTAAATCCGAATCATGACTCATTGGGCCATACACAACTCACTTTTTCTCTTGAGTTCTCTACTAGAATTTTTTTTTTCTTTAAAATACTTTCAATACTTTGCAATTTTAAAAGTATCAAAAAGTGGGTGAAAAAAAGTACCATCAATGTTAGATTTGACTATTTTCCTGCTTGCATTATAAATTGACAAGGTGTGAAAATATCACCTGGGAGAAAACATTACACACGGGCCCTTGTTTCTGCAATGGATATCAAGAGTGTTCTTAACTTTTAAGGCTTAGTGGTAAATGGGATCCAGATTTGCAATCAAATTGTATGATATTTTCTAGATAAAAATCGGACTTTAAAAAAATATACTAAATGTAAATCCCAAACAAGTAATGGAAAAAACTCTTGCGCCTGAGCCAACGACAGCTAAAATCAGTTTATTAAAATGAGCAGTATAGTGCAATATTGCACATAAATATTAGTTCATAAATAGTAAAAGCTCATTTAAATAGGCTTTTACTATTTATGAACTAATATTTATGTGCAATATTACACTACACTGCTCATTTTAATAAATTGAATTTAGCTGTCATTGGCTCAGGCGCAAGAGTTTTTTCCATTACTTGCTCGGTTCTTTTGATGGGTCAAGGAACGCCAGCCCATTTTCTCTTTGCAGCCTAACGTTAATTTAAACCCCTAACTCTAGCGCTGCGATCTTCTTTCTACTTAAAAGTAAATCCCAATTTGTTCTGGTTTACACAGATCAGAAGATGGCGCTAAAGATGATGGAGAGAGCTACTACAAACAAGAGGAAATTCCTTATGGAATTTGGAATTTCAGCCTACCTGTCCTCCCATCCAAATATTGTGCAAAGCTACGACATGCTCTTCAAGACCCAGGAGTGTTTCATATTTAGCCAAGAAGTGGCACCTTTTGGAGACCTCTTTAATTTAATACTACCCGATGTAAGTATTATGGATTCACTTGATACCAGTTTGTTTCATGTTCGTAAATGTTTAAAATTGAAAAGTCCTGATGATTCTTCTATGTCTTTCAGTTTGGACTTGTAGAAGGCAGTGTGAAGAATTGTATGATGCAGATCTCTGAGGCACTACATTTCATGGCAGAGAAGGGGATAGTGCATATGGACTTGAAACCTGAAAATGTGCTGGTGTTTGACCAGAACTGTGAACGATTGAAGGTGACTGACTTTGGACTAGCTCAGATTAAGGGAACAACAATCAGAGGACAGTCTGGCACCATCTTTTACAATGCACCGGAGATCTGCCAACTTACAAGTAAGGAAGAATTGGTTGTAGAATCTAGCATTGATGTGTGGGCACTTGGAGTGATGTTGTTCTGTCTGAAGACTGGACAATTTCCATGGAAGAAGGCAATGCTTGAGGATGACCATTTTAAAAGATTTGTTGACTGGCAGAGCCGTTCAAAATATGATGATCCTCCTGAGCCATGGGAGGAGCTTTCTTCCTCAGCACTAAGTGTGTGTAGGAGTCTTTTGGCCATAGAACCCCATCACCGATGTGACACCAGTGACCTTCAGCTGCTCATGGAAGAGCTGGTATAAACAGGACTGCATCATGAGATGACGACAGGTCTGTCTGTCCTATATTGTCTGTAGGCAACCAACTGAGGCCAGCATCTATGAGGAGTTCAGCCAGGAACAATAAGTCATTTCCATAATCATGTCCATGTTATTCCCGGCACGCCCTCTTCCTCTGCATCTCAGCATCATTCTCTGCAGGATTATCTTCAGGATATACAGATAAGTTCTTATATTGGTATTTTTCATTTTAAACAATGTCCGTGTGAGAATCTGACGTAAGGAGGTTTGTGGGTCCATAGTGAAATTCATGGAAATTAGCTTTTTCATTCTATTTTTAAAATTGTCTATTTTTAGCAAACCTCTTCTGGTTACACTCCATAATGTCCTTAGCTGCAGGAATAACTTGCAATCTGACATTTTCTGGTTATAAATTAGCTGTGGCTGATGTCCACAAAATGTTCCTAGAAAGTAAGAATATCAGGTGAGCTGCAAGTAATCCCCAAATTTACAGCATCATGTAGCATACTGGCTGAGAAAGGCTGTAGGACCATCTAGCCTAAACTTTAGGATAATAGCTTACATGAATGCCTTGTAGACATGAGAAAAAAACAATAGAGCGTCATTATTTAAGTTTAAAACTTATTTCTGCTCTTCCTACCAGTATACTTAAAGTGTAACTGTCGGGCATAAAATCAAAAATCAATTATTTTTATCTGGTAAACAAGCAATTAGGATGCTAACCAGGCAATCCAAAAGTTAAAATCACTATTACTTTTATTACTGATAAATGATCATTCCCCAGTTTACCTGACTCTTATTTGGTACGTTGCCGCACAAAGGAAGTTGCAGGGCATGCTGGGTTGTCCTTTTTAGTTTAGTTTGAGGGGAAATAAAGAAGCAAAAAAAGAGACAACCCAGCATGCCCTGCAACTTCCTTTGTGTGGCAACGTACCAAATAAGAGTCATGTAAACTGGGGAATGATCATTTATAAACAAGAAAAGTAATAGTGATTTTAAATTTTGTATTGCCTGGTTAGCAGCCTTATTACTTGTTTACCAGATAAAAATAAAGAATTGATTTTTGATTTTATGCCCGACAGTTACACTTTAACCAAAGCAATTATCATATCCTTATAAAAACAAATCACCACAATGACTTTGGATTTTTATTTTTTATTTTTAGGAAGTCCTACCTGAAACCACTGAAAGGATAAACAAGACCCCACCAGGTGCATAAGGTTGTAACTGGTAGAGTTATATGCAGTTACACCTCCCATGCACAGGGTGGTGTTTTTGAAAATTGTCACCTGCGGTTACACAGCGCCACAGTAATCAAGCCTGGAAGCAGCATTATAGAAACACATTGTACTTCAATGTGTCTGCTGTTCATTAGTATGCCTAAACATAGCAAGTATTGCAATATTAAGTTATTTTCTTTATTTTAGGGGATACCTGACTTGGCCACGGACATGAACAAGTACCTGATCTTGTAGTTGTCTAGTACTTGTAGTTGATCTAGCTACATTTATATATATGCTGCCTTAACATTCTTTGGATATGTGCTGTTCATTTTTCTGAGGAAACTTTTCTATATTCTGTTTGTGGAGACGGTGCATAACTCTGTGGGGATTATTGCTGTCTTAGCTTTAACATTCTAAAACAAATTGTTGTATGGGGGGAAAAAAAGATAGTTCCTTTATAGTCTATTTTAACCACTTTACCCCCAGCGGTACGAATTTCTCCGCCTCTTTTTTCCCTCCTAAAAAACCAGGGATGGAGAAATCCGTACCTTCCGCGCTACCGCCGCTGTCCGCGCTCCCGCCGCTCGTGCGCGCGCACCCGCCGCTCGTGCACGTCGCCGCCCGCTCGCCCGGAGATCAATGAACGGGAAAATCCATTCCCGTTCGTTGATCTAGCCCCCGCAATGATCTGCTGCTTCTTTCAGAAACAGCGAGATCATTGTGCGTCTCCCAGCCTCCTACTGCTTCCTGTAAGCGTCCTTCCGGACGCTTACAGGTCGCATGTAAACAAACACTCTGTGGCCATCTTGTGGCCAAATAGTAAACTACACCCTAAAAGCATTTTACACATACAAACATTACATTTACACAATAAATTAACTCATTACCTCCCACACTCCCCAATTTTATTTTTTTTTGTAATAAAAAAAATACAATAAAAAAACAAACATAAATAGTTACCTTAGGGACTGAACTTTTTAAATATTTATGTCAAGAGGGTATAACACTGTTACTTTATAAACTGCGGGCTTGTAATTAGGGATGGATGCAAAACTGAAAACAATGCACCTTTATTTCCAAATAAAATATTGTCGCCAAACATTGTGATAGGGACATAATTTAAATGGTTTTATAACCGGGACATATGGGTTAATACATTTCATGGGTTTTAATTACAGTAGCATGCTTTATTTAAAAACTATAATGGCCGAAAACTGAAAAATAATATTTTTTTCCCACATTTTTTCCTATTTCCCCATTAAAACACATTTAGAATAAAATAATTATTGGCATAATGTCCCACCTAAAGAAAGCCTAATTGGTGGCAAAAAAACATGATATAGTTCATTTCATTGGGATAAGTAATAATAAAGTTATAGACGAATGAATGGAAGGAGCGCTGAAAGGTGAAAATTGCTCTGGTGGTCAGGGGGTAAAACCCCTCAGTGGTGAAGTGGTTAATATATCTCAGATGTTTGTTTGTACAGTATAGTATTCGGGGTGCATTTAAAATTTTGCAAAGAAGGGTTAGAAACATCAATAGTTTTACCCCGTGCTAAATTCATATGCATTATATGGCCATAATAATGAACGTATTTTTGTCCACCATATAATTCTACCTACCTACAGTATATGTAAGTGTTCCTTACTGGGATTAGAGATATAGCGAAAGGTTCACCAGCGAACTGTTCCAGGCGAACTTTGGGGGTTTGCGTTCGCCTGGACCAAGCGAACTTTTGCGGAAGTTCGATTCTCCCCATAATGCACTATGAGGGTCAACTTTGACCCTCTGCATCACAGTCAGCAGGCACATTGTAGCCATTCAGGCTACACTAAGCCCTGGAGCCGCCCCCCCCCCCCCCTCCTTATATAAGGCAGGCTCCGGCGGCCATTAGTCACTTGTGTGCCTGCTAGAGACAGACTAGGGAGAGCTGCTGCAGACTTGTTCTCCTAGGGACAGATTAGTTAGGTTCTTGGCTGCTTAGCTTGTTCCTGGCTGATTATTATTGCTTTTATAGCACCCCTCAACAGCTCTTTTCAGAGCTCATCCTTTATTATTTTCTGTGTGTCAAACTGACACTTTTGTTGCATGCACAGCCTTGCTAATTGATATTGTGTGTGTGCCACTGCCAGCAGCCCAGCACATTCAGCGACTACCTGTGTGTGTGACAGGGAGCTGCACATTGTACTACCCAGTATTGCATATACCCAGTACCTGTTGTGTTTACTTAACCCACCTCATCACTGCGTATACCTAGCTTTGTGTTGAGTGAACCCAGCTCACTGCATCTAAGTACCTTTACTGTTCAGTGAACCCACCTCACTGCATCTCACTACCTGTTGTGTTGAGTGAACCCACCTCACTGCATCTAAAGTACCTTTACTGTTCAGTGAACTCACTGCATCCCACTACCTGTTGTGTTGAGTGAACCCACCTCACTGCATCTAAGTACCTTTACTGTTCAGTGAACCCAGCTCACTGCATCTCACTACCTGTTGTGTTGAGTGAACCCACCTCACTGCATCTAAGTACCTTTACTGTTCAGTGAACCCAGCTCACTGCATCCCACTACCTGTTGTGTTGAGTGAACCCACCTCACTGCAACTAAGTACCTTTACTGTTCAGTGAACCCACCTCACTGCATATACCTAGCACCCTCCCGAGATGGACAAAATGGACAAACCAGGTAGAGGAAGAGGTAGAGGCAGACCCAGAGGAAGGCCACCAGGCACCGGCAGGTCTGTGCGAGGTGGTGTTGCTGTGATTTCATGCGGACCTGTCCCAAAATACAGTGCTCAGAAGAAGGCACGTGCCATCACTTCCCAAAATTGTGAGGACGTGGTTGAGTACTTAACACAGAAGAACTCATCTCCCGCAGCCAGTGCCACCAGCGCTAGTACAAGCACCACATCCGCTGCATTTGACACTACGCAGCAGTTATTTGGTGGTAGTGATGAAATCACTGATTCACAGCCACTACTGCAACAACAAGAAGACGGGGCAGGTACACCACCTCATACGTCTGAGTTAGGTGGCGATAGTATGGACGTAACGTGTGAGGAGTGGGATGATGAACCACCTGAAGTTGGTGCAGTTGAGGAGGTGTCTGAGGAAAGCGAAGCTGGGCAGGAGGATTATGATGACGATTATACGGATGCCACGTATATTCCCAGTAGAGGAGATGACCATGGGGACAGTTCAGAGGGGGAGCCAGAGAGGAGTAGGAGGAGACGACTCCATGATAGAAGCAGAGGGAGCTTGTCCTCAGAAACAGCTGGGGGCAGTGTCCGGCGCAATGTATCGCCAGCTATGGACAGCCAGCCAACATGCCCTTCAACGTCAGCTGCTGATGCCACCGTAGCGCCATCACCCCAGGGGGGCTCAGCGGTTTGGAAATTTTTTAACATGTGTGTCTCAGATCGGAGCAAAGCCATCTGTTGTCTCTGCCAGCAAAAATTGAGCCGTGGAAAGGCCAACTCTCACGTAGGGACAAGTGCCTTACGAAGGCACCTGGAGAGAAGGCACAAACAACTATGGCAAGAACACCTAAAGGAAAAGCAGCACCCAAAAGACAAGCCACCCTCATTCTCCTCTTCCTCCTTCAGGTGCATCGTCTTCATCCGCTTTCTCCCTTGCACCTTCACAGCCACCCTCCTCCACACCGCCTCTTCCCTTGAGCGGTTCCTTCTCCTCCGCCCACAGCAGTACCCAGCTGTCCATGAAGTAAGTATTTGAGCGTAAGAAGCAAATGTTTGCCAGTCACCCTCTTGTCCGGCGTCTGACAGCTGGCATGACGCAACTATTAGCTTGCCAGCTATTACCATACAAGCTGGTGGAGTCGGAGGCTTTCTGTAAGTTTGTGGCCATTGGTACACCGCAGTGGAAGATACCAGGCCGCAATTATTTTTCACAAAAGGCCATACCCAAACTGTACCCTGCAGTTGAAAGGCAAGTGGTGTCATCTATTGTGAAGAGCGTTGGGTCAAGGGTCCACCTGACCACGGATGCCTGGTCTGCCAAGCACGGGCAGGGCCGCTACATTACGTACACAGCCCATTGGGTCAACCTGGTGACCAATGGCAGCAAGCACACCTCCACAGCTTGCAGGCAGGCCTCCAGCCACCTCCTCTCCGCCTGCTACCACCTCTTCGCTGTCGTCATCCTCCTCCTCCTTGGCTGGTGCCGCAATCTCCTCTCCAGCTACACAGCCCCCGCACCCCAGGGCCTATGCTGCATGCCAGGTACGACGGTGTCACACAGTGTTAGACATGTCTTGCCTGAAAGCGGAGAGTCACACTGGGGCAGCTCTCCTGGCTGCTCTTAAACAGGTGGAGCAATGGCTGACCCTGCACAAGCTTGAGATCGGCAACGTGGTGTGTGACAACAGCAGCAATCTCATTTCCGCGTTGAATTTGGGAAAGCTGACACACATACCCTACATGGCACATGTACTGAATCTGGTCATGCAAAGATTTGTGTCCAAGTACCCAGGCTTAGAGGATGTCCTGAAGCAGGCCAGGAAGTTGTGTGGGTATTTCAGGTGCTCTTACACGGCCATGACACGCTTTGCTGACATTCAGCGTAGAAACAACTTGCCAGTGAGACGCCTGATTTTCAATAGCCCGACTCGCTGGAATTCCACCCTGCTGATGTTCTCTCGCCTGCTAGACCAGGAGAAAGCCGTCACCCAGTACCTGTATCATTACAGTACAAGGACACAATCTGGGAGGATGGGGATGTTGTGGCCCAACAACTGGACACTGATGCGAAATGCATGCAGGGTCATGGAGCCCTTTGAGGAGGTGACCAAACTGGTGAGTCGCGCTGAGGGCACCATCAGCGACCTGATCCCCTACGCCTACTTCCTGGAGCGTGCCGTGCGTAGAGTGGTGGATACAGCTGTGGAGGAGCGTGAACGAGAACAGTTACGGCAGCAGGAGTCGTGGGAGCGATTTACATCCGAACCCGATGTTTCCACATCACCTTCGGCAGCACAGAGGGGGGAGAAAGAAGAAGAGGAGTCGTGTGGGGAAGGAGAGGAGTCAGACTCTGATGATGGTGATGAGGAAGGTGCTTCTGTGGAGGAGGAAGAGGCGGCGGCGGAAGAAGAACAACCGCGGCAGCTGTCACAGGGGGCTTCTGCTGCTCCACGTTCCCGTAGTATTGTTCGTGGCTGGAGGGAGGAAGAGGAGTTGCGTCTCGTCACTGAGGAAGAGCAAGAGGAGATGGAGAGTACGTCTGCATCCAGCTTTGTGCAGATGGCCTCTTTCATGTTGTCCAGCCTGTTGAGGGACCCCCGTATCAAAAAACTCAAGGCGAATGACCTGTACTGGGTGGCCACGCTACTAGACCCTCGGTACAGGCACAAAGTGGCGGACCTGTTACCGACTCAACACAAGGCGAAAAGGATGCAGCACTTGCAGAACAAGCTGTCGATGATGCTTTACAATGTGTTTAAGGGTGATGTGGCTGCACAACGCAATCAAGGTACCACTGGCAGTAACCCTCCTCCTCCCAAGTCCACGCAGGCAAGGACAGGACGCTCCAGCGATCTCAGGGTGATGTCGGACATTCTTTAGTCCAACTCCTCGCCATAGTCCTTCCGGATCCACCCTCCACCAACGCCTGGACCAGCAGGTAGCCGACTACCTGGCCTTGAGTGTGGATGTAGACACTGCGAAAAGCGACGATGAACCCTTGGACTACTGGTACCTGTGGCCAGAGCTGTCCCAATTTGCCATACAACTTCTCTCTTGCCCTGCCGCAAGCGTCCTGTCAGAAAGGATCTTCAGTGCAGCTGGAGGCATAGTCACTGAGAAGAGAAGTCGCCTAAGTCACGACAGTGTTCAGTACCTGACCTTTATCAAAATGAATGAGGAATGGATCACGGAGGGCTACTACATGACCAAGGGCTGCTGCATGACCGAAGACTAAGTCAGTCCCCACACACACCATCTCTGCCTGCAGGCCGCTTGCCTTCTCCGCCACCACCAACAGGGTCCAGGACTCTAGGCGGATTCCTGAATTTTTAATTTTTCTGGTGGGTGTACATGCCTGTCTAATTTTTCTAGCTGCACTGAGGGCGGCTGCAACAAAAAAAACAAAGGCATGTACATGTGCCCATCCCCCTTCGTGATCATTACCTTGCTGCGGTGAAGGGGCTTGCGTATCACAATGAAGCAATGACCGCCGGCTATTTGAGTGTCTCGGGTGGGGGTGGCACACAAAAGATAATAAAGTCATTGCTTCATTGTGGTCAGACCAAATTTGATCAGCTGGACAGTCACTGTTGTTCTATCATTGAGCTACCACAGCCCGGCGACCATATGGGCTTGAAAACCGCCACGGCCTACATTCGCCACGGTGCGCACCAGTCCAGTAGGCCGTCACTATGCAAACAGTTGTTTGCGGTGCATTACACAGTGAGTTTGGTGCGTCAGTGTGAAGCAGAACTCTAATTACACTCCCTGATTGATGTATACACATGCAAGATGTTTGAAAGCACGTTAGGCCTGCAATTTAGCATTCAATGTGATTTCTGCTCTTAAAACGCTGCTTTGCGTCACATCCAGATTTTTCCCCGGGACTTTTGGCATGTATCCCACTCCGCCATGCCCCCCTCCAGGTGTTAGACCACTTGAAACTCTACATTGCACGTGAATGGCATTTGCTAGGGATGCCCACTCCCCCCCCCCCCCCCACTAATTTTTCTACAATGGTCATAGAAACCATAGCTGAATTAATCAGCTCCAATCCCCTTCTATGGGGCATACACTTTCTTGGCAAGCAGCAGACAATAGAACTTTTTGGAGATGACATTCAAGTCACCTTATCACATCCTCTACAATATCAAGCATGGCCTACCCTAAAATTCTTCACCTTATATTAAAAAAGTTAATGAATCAAAGCCCTACCTGCTTTGTACACATATACCAGACAACCCTCAAAATCATCCCCTTTCAATTAGCTTCCAAATCTCTCCCTTTAAAATACTAAAACAATTTCAAAGACATTTACGCGGTGAGCTATCCTGGCTTGGAAAAAGTGCGGCATTCAAAATGAACACATTACCAAAAATACTTTACATATTCAGAACCATTCACATCCTTTTACTTGAATGTGTTTTCTCTACATTGTGCAGATTATTAATACATTTTGTTTAGAATGGCAAACAGCAGACAAGCTTACAAAATGCTCACCCTTCCCAAAGCAAAAGGTTTACTATGTCTCATATCTTTTTACTTGGCAGCTAATTGAGATAAATGTAAAGCATGGTGGACATCTACTACTGGCAAAATCTGGGCACAAATGGAATCTAGAATTTTATACCCAGGCCCAAAAAGAGAGAAGCATATACCAACTAGGCCAAAAAGTGGCATCTCTTTGGGTATCTCTTTGATTCAATACGACCCGATGTAAGTATTACGGTTTCACTTGATACCAGTTTGTTTCATCTTTGTATACTGTATAATTAAAATAGAAAAGTGAAAATGTGTTGGTGTTTGACCGGAACTGTCAATGTTTGGAGGTGACTGACTTTGGACTGGCTCAGCTTAAGGGAACAATAATCAGGACAGTCTGGCGCCATCTTTTACAAAGCCCCCAAGATATGCTAACTTACAAGGAAGAATTGGTTGTGACCTTTAGTATTGATGTGTGGGCACTCAGAGTGATGATGATCTGTCTGATGACTGGGCAATTTCCATGGCACAAGGCAATGTTTAAGGATAAACAATTTTAAAAGTTTTCTTGACTGGCAGAGCAGTTCAAAATGAAGATGATTCTCCAGCACCAGGGGACGAGTGGTCTTTTTCAGTGCTAAGTGTGTGTAGGAGTAATTTGACCATAGACTCCCCCTCCCATTACCGATGTGATGCCAGTGACCTTTGGTTGCACATGGAAGAGCTATAGGTTAGCATTATGAGAAAATAGATCAGTTGTGTCTGTCCTATATTCTCTGTAGGTAACCAAGGCCAGCATCACCGTGGAGTTCTACCAAAAACAATGAGTCATTTCCATATTCATGTCCATGCGTTTCCTCTCCGGCATCTCATAATTCTCTGCAAAACTGGATTTTCTTCATTATATACAGATAAGTAAAGTTCTAAGACATTTTTATTGTATGCACTGTGTGAGAAGCTGTAAAGTAAGGTTTGTGGGTCTATAGTAAAATTTATGGAAACTAGCTTTTTCCTGCTATGTTAAAAATGTTTATTTCTAGCTAATTCAGGGAGGAACGGTTTCTCGATTCTCTTCTTGTTAGACTGCAAGGAGTCTTTAGTTGCTGGAATCACTAGCAATCTGATGTGCTGGCTATAGATTAGCTGGGCTGATGTCCACCTATAAAACATTCCAAGAAAGTTAGATCAGGGGAGCTACAAGTGGTCCCCAAATTTGCAGCGTCATGTAGCATGCTGGCTGAGAAAGGTTATAGGACCACTGAGCCACAGAAATTAGGATGGAAAACGGTTTTCATGAATAACTTGTACCTCCGCTAGGTCTACTCTAAATAAGAACTTACTGTAGATAATTTATATAAAAATTGATTCATTTTTAATTTGAAACTTTACTGATTTTTACTCTGTCTAAAAGTTTATCCAAGGTAATTATTGTGATACTGACTTTGTATTAGGAAGGCTTACCTGAACTACTGAGAGGAGGAACAAGACCTACCAGGTGAATAAGGTTGTAACTGGTAGATCCAGTAACTGGTAAAGTTTGGTTAATGGCTGTTACAGTGTAATTTATAATCTGGTTAAAACTAGGTTGATAACATCTTGCCAGCCATTATTATTTACATGCATTGCAGCACCACATTCTTTTGTGCCTCCCCATCCTTCCAGTGTGCTTTCTGCAGCCTATTGCAGTGTGGCCCAGGAGCACTTGAGATTTACCTGATCTAGATGCAGGATGGGCTTTACTCTCAGCCCGGGATAGCCGGCTGCTGCAGACCTGCCCCAAGTCATTGTACACAAGATAGCTCGTTCATGGCTGCTAATAGTGAGACTTTTAAAGAAAAAAAGCATTGTTTTTCAGACTAGCTTTCTATATTTTGGTGTGTGTGTGTGTGTGTGTGTGTGTGTGTGTGCGTGCGTGCGTGCGCGCGCGCGTGCGTGTTCTAAAAGCAACAGGGAAAGTTACATTTGCAAATCTTGTAACTTACAAATTGCAAGTTAATATACTCAATGTGAAACATCTGTGCACTTCACTATTGATATTAGAGTTCTCAGTGAAACTTGCCCTTGCCCAAAAAGAGCAAACACGTTCCGGCCAGGCAGAGACATCTACATCGACCAATCATGAACAAGGACAAGGACCACGAGGTTCTATACATAGTGATGATGAGTTGTCAGTGTCTGCACAAAAAGCAAACAAGAAGTGTTCTTAAAGGGACTCCGAGCAGTGCAGAAACTATGAAAAGATGCATATCATTTTAAAGCTCTCTTTCTCCTCTTTCCAATGATATATAAACCACCACCCTACGTCTTTTAGTTTTCGCTATTTTCGCGATTGAAATTGCCGCGGCCGCGATTTCGATCGCGAAAATAGAGAAAACTAAAAGGCGTAGGGCAACGATTTAGGTGTCGCCAGAAAGAGGAGAAAGAGAGCTTTAAAATGATATCCATCAAGCCATAGTTATATTGTATTACACAGGACGACACTTTCCCCAGTGTCAGCAGCTCCATTCTGCTGAATGCAGCTGCTGACTTTGACAAAAAGTCACCCTGTGTAATACAATATAACTATGGAAAGATGGATATCATTTTAAAGCTCTCTTTCTCCTCTTTCTGACGACACCTAAATCGTTGCCCTACGACTTTTAGTTTTCTCTATTTTCGCGATTGAAATCGCGGCCGCGGCAATTTCAATCGCGAAAATAGCGAAAACTAAAAGGCGTAGGGTGGCAGTTTATATATCATTGGAAAGAGGAGAAAGAGAACTTTAAAATGATATGCATCTTTCCATAGTTTCTGCACTGCTCGGAGTCCCTTTAAGGCAAGAGAGAAGTTCATTTCTGCAGCCTTCAGATCTTGGAGAGAAACATAAGGGCCCTCTGCAGCCTTCAGAGCAGAATGGCTTGAAGAGAATCTTAAAGGAGAACTGTAGTGAGAGGGATATGGAGGCTGCCATATTGATTTCCTTTTAAGCAATACCAGTTGCCTGGCTATCCTGCTGATCCTCTGCCTCTAATACTTTTAGCCATAGGCCCTGAACAAGCATACAGCAGATCATGTGTTTCTGACATTTTGTCAAATCTGACAAGATTAGCTGCATGCTTGTTCCTCGTGTGATTCTGCAGGCAGATAGCTCAGCAGGGCTGCCAGGTAACTGGTATTGCTTAAAAGGAAATCAATATGGCAGCCTCCATACACCTCTCGCTACAGTTCTCCTTTAAGCATTGGTGGTTTGAGATGCATCACTGGCTGGATTATTCCAAAAAGTCAAAAAGTACCTTTTGTTTTCCATGCCAAAGTTTTAGACTGGTTCAAAGGCAATAGTAAGGAGGCTTTATGTTCAGGGGGTTTAAAAAAACTCGATTATTTTACAGACCATAAGAAATCTATAAGTTGTTTGGCTGCCATGGTTGCATGAACTAATGTAAAAAGGAACCTGATGTGAAAGGGATATGGGGGCTGATATATTTAATTGTACACAATGCAGACTGCTAGGCTGTCCTGCTGCTCCTCTGCTTCTAGTACTTTTAGCCATAAACCATGAACAAGACAGATCCAAGATTAGCTGCATGCATTTAGCTGCATGTGTTTTTCAGGTCTGTGATTCAGACACTATTGGAAACAGAACAAACATCAAGACGCGAGGAAAATGGTGTTTAACCACTTCACCTCCAAGGTTTTTTCCCATAAACACCAGAGAAATAGCACGTCTTCAATTAATTCACCTATAACGATATTACTACTTTTCACATCGAAACAATGTATATTGGGGTTTTTCACCACCAATTAGGCTTTTTCTGGGGGGGGGGGGTACTTTTTGCTAATAATTATTTTATGACAAATGCATTTTAACAGGAAAAAGAAAAAAAATGGAAAAACCTAATTTCTCAGCCTTTACAGTTTTAATATAATACATGTTAAATTAAAACCCACAGATTTGCCCATTTGCCCCAGTTATTGCAAAGCTTAACATTTTTCCCTATTGCAATGTATGATGCCAATATATTATTTGGAAATAAAGGTGCATTTTTTTCCACTTTTGCATGCATCCCAAATTACAAGCCCATAATAAAAAAAAAAAAAAATAACAGTAATATACCCCTCTTGACATACATACTAAAAAGAGTTCAGTCCCTAAGTTAACTTTATGTATTTTTTAAATGCATTTTTTTTTACCCCAACATTTTTGGGGAAACTACAGGGGAGTGTGGGAGGTCAGGCGTTAATTTAAAATGTTTCAAAGAACAAATATGTATTTTATTAAAAAAAAAAAAAAAAATGTAATTTTACTTTTTTGGGCCACAAAATGTCCTCGCCGCTCACTTTCTAAGGAAGCACTGCATGGACGGGCTTTGTGAATGGCGGTGCCGTCTCAAGGACGGCTGCATCCATTCACACGGGGAGTTAGATTAATGAATGGGAACAGTGTTCCCCTTCATTGATCTCCCGGCTAACGAACGGCGGCAGTAACACGCGTGGGAGGCCTAGCGGGAGCGCGCAGCTGTATCTGCATCTGTTTACTAAACAAGGACGTAGATACTCATGCTGAGGGAGGGAAGTGGTTAAAATGAAATAAATATGGCAGCCTACATTTACCCCTCGCTTCAGATTCCCTTCCAAATTACAGCCAGCATCATAGACCAAATGCATTCATCAGCTGAACAAATGACAGATGAGAATACTTACTTTCACTTGTCTGTATAACAATTTTTTGAAAAAAAAACAAACACCTTTCATTTAGAGGACGTGATGTCACAAACCTCAAAATCAAGGAATATTTCTGTAATCCCAACTCCAGCTGACATTCCTTCAGGAGGTATATTCCACCCAGTAATGTAGTTTATACTGCAGCAGCTGGACAGCGTCAGTAAGCCTACACCTAATCGTTAGGAAACCTTGGGCAATACTCCCTAACACTGCTACTGCCTATAGTGCATCCTAGTGGCTGCAGCTGGTGCTTTTAGTCTGCCAGGAGAAAATAAAAATATAACCTGTTCTGTGTCTGTCTTGCATACTTCTCCCTCATCCCAAAACATGTGTTCAGTGCTGTGCAGAGGTTTCACCCCATGATTGTAGAAGTAAAAATGTCTGGATTTTATGCAAATATGGCAGATGAAGTCAGAGATGGGAACAAAGAGCTTCTAGCACTCTGTGTTAGGTATGTACATCAAAGACAAAAAAAATCTGAACATTTCCTTGGGTTAAGACAAAAAAGAGAAAGTTTAAGCACAGATACATTTACTGAGGCAACTGAGAACTCTGTAAGACCTTATGGGTTGTAAAATGTGTGTTTTGTCATGCCTGCTAACAAAAATCAGCTACTATTAGAGACTTTAGAAACATTATACAACGTCTCCATCCCACTTGTGCATCACAAATTCAATGACACACAATCACATATTGGATTAAAAGAGAAAGAACTTGTTCAACCTTCACCAACCAGTTGGGCTTGCCAGGTTCATTCTGTAAATGTTGTTACAAATTATTTCAGCCTTTAACCAGTGTCTAACTGGAATTCAGTCTCCTGGGGCAAGAGGCCTAGAAACGAATCTGAAAAATTAGTACCATTTTTTCACTTTTCATGTTTAAGTAATTATTGGGCATTGAGTGGTTTCATAAACCTATCAAAAAAGAATCTTGACATGGTAAAGACAGTAGAGTATAAACCGACAGTGTGTAATACTTTAACATGTGCACAGAATACAGAGTTCATGAACTCTATGTAAAGGTGTTAAAATAATGGAATATTTTCTGGTTGAGCTGCCCAGTGCTTGAAGGTAGGAGCACAATACTGTGGATGACTTGAGGAGGAATGTGTTATTCACATGCTTGGATAGAATGCTTTTTGAACTGGACTAGGATTTTTTACCATACATAACACATTGATGAAATGTATTCAGGCATGCAGTCCACATTCTGACAGCTTCCTTTCTGATGACTTACAAGTGCTAGCAGACCATTCTAGCCTGGCAAAGCCAAAAAGAGAAGCCCGGGTAAACAAAAATTATAATACATTGAAAAACATTCTGCAGCTTAATTGGAGTCTATGTGTGGTAAATTCAGTGGCTTAGACACAATTTAGAAAGGCACACCTGACTACATAAGGTCCCACAGTGGGCAGTTCATGTCAGGGCACAAACCAAAGTCAAAGGCATGGCCTGTAGACCTCCGAGACAGTATTGTCTCGAGGCACAAATCTGGGGAAGGTTACATAAAATGATTTTCTGTTTCAAAGGTTCCAATGAAGGTTCAAATGAGCAATGGCCAATAGAGACCATCTCTATCATCCATGTGAGAAAAAAGTTCACCATCTAAACTGAGTGATCGAGTGAGAGAAAAAAGTTGGCCATCTAAACTGAGTGATGGAGGGAGAAGGGCCTTAGTCACAATGATTACTCTGAGCTCCAGAGGTCATCTGTAGAGGGGGAGAACCTTCCAGAAGGATAACCATCTCTGCAGCAATCCACCAATCAGGCCTGTATGTATGGTAGAGAATCCAGATGGAAGCCACACCTTAGTAAATGGCACATGGCAGCCCACTTGGAGTTTGCCATAAAGCACCTGAAGGACAGAACAGGAGAAACACAATTCTATGGTCTAATGAGACAGAGATTGAACTCTTTGGTGTGAATGCCAGGTGTCAACTTTGGAGAAAACCAGGCACTGCTCATCACCAGGCTAATACCACCCCTACATTAAAGCATGGTGGTGGCAGCATCATGCTGTGGGGATGTTTTCCAGCAGCAGAAAAAGGAAGACTAGTCAGTACAAAAGGAAAGATTGCTGCAGCAATGTACAGAGACCTCCTGGATGAAAATCTGCTCCAGTGCGCTCTTGAACTCAGATTGTTCATCTTTCAGCAGGACAACAACCCTAAGCACACAGCCAAGATATCAAAAGAGTGGCTTTAGGAAAACTCTCAATGTCAATGAGTGGACCAACCAGAGCACAGACTAGAATCCGACTAAACATCTCACAAGAGATCTTAAAATAGCTGTGCACTAACGCTTCCCAACCAACCCCCTTTTTTCTGATAGACAGGAATGGTTATTCTGCTATGTTAATGGAGCACTTGTAATTTTCTGTGCACTTTATATTTTTGTACAATGTATATTTAAATCTGCCATCACAGTGCTTTTTAATTGATTGAAGTGCCCACTTGGGTGTTGTTTATATATTTAAATGCTTACTCACGTGAGAACAATACTAGCTACCACTAAGGAGCGAGTAGTGCTCCGATACGCGTGAGCTATTTTATAACAAACCTATGTCTGAATATCTTGCAATAAAGATTGCATTACTTCATTTTCAGCTGAGCAGACTCTTCCTTGCAAACAGGAACAGATGTGTAGTGCAAATTTAGCAGTTACTAAGATTTGGGGCGTCTAGTTAAAAATGGCGCCAGACATCGTTTTTATAAAAATGGCGCCTCATAGGAAGTCATTGTAGAATGTTTTTTATCGTTTCTGACTGTTAAAAAATGGCGCCGAGGTCCTAAACGATATTTTTCATTTATGTGTGTGTTTTTGTATCTTTCTAAACGATATTTTTCGTTTAATACAATCCATTGCCATTAGAACGTTATGTTACACGTTAATTCTTGTATCTTTCCCTTTCTGTTTCTTCTCTTTTAATCGTTAATCGTTAATTTTCGTTCATTAATTCTTTTAACCTTGTCTGTATATGTGATAAAAAAATGTTTTTTAAATAATTAGATAATCTAATATAAATATATAGATCCATGAAAAAAACGTTTTGTGTAAAATATTATTTAATTTGTTCAAAATAAAAGATATATTTTTCAATACTAATGAGACTCGAACCTGCAAATGTAAAAGTCTTCTAACATAAGCCATTTGACTTACCCACTACGCTACGTCTTTTTTTTTTTTAAACTTCTCTTTTTCAGTACTTGTCTTCATAGTCATTATCCCAGAAATAGCACCACCTAGTGTTCAAATCCTAAATAGCATTCTATCATTCCAAATCAATTCAGTATCCCCTAACCTTGTCAAAGAAAATGTCTAATGAAATTTATTTTGTGTATTTTTATTTATAGTATTATCTAATAATATTTATTTATTATTTAATGTGGCCAATACGTGTAAGTAGCATCAGTTTTTAATTAAAAAAAATAATAATTTGTCTCAATGAATTCTATAATAAAATTAATAATAGCAAATGTTGAAACTACCTATTGTACAATCTGATGTTACATGATTATTAATAAAAAAAAAAAACATCTTCTTAAAGCGAAGGTTCAGGGAGGGGATTAAAAAAATAAAAATAAATTTCCACTTACCTGGGGCTTCCTCCAGCCCATGGCAGGCAGGAGGTGCCCTCGCCGCCGCTCCGCAGGCTCCCGGTGGTCTCCGGTGCCCGACCTGGCCAGGCCGGCTGCCAGGTCGGGCTCTTCTGCACTCCATTTCCTGGCACTTCTGCGTCCCACGCCGGCGCGCTGACGTCATCGGTCGCCCGCCGGGCTGTACTGCGCAGACGGTCGCAATAGCAGCATAGGGGGCGATATACAGGCTGGGAACGCGAACAATAACTCACGTTCCCATGCCTGTCGGCCGGTGACGGCGAAACCGGAAGTCGTCGCCGGCGGGTCGAGAGGCATCGGAGCGGAGCTGCGAGGGCACCGATCGGCTGCAGGGGCTGAGGGAAGCCCCAGGTGAGTTCATCTCATTTTTTTTTTGACTTTACGTTATCTTTAAAAATAAATGATATTTTGGTACTTAACCGTTAGCCGGGTGCATCCAGCAGGTGTCGACAAAACTCCTCCATCTTTCCCTAGTTTCTAGGACTAAAACAATATGTGAAGCACATACAGTACTTACTATTGAAGCACCAGTAATTATTGAAGCACCAGTAATGTCTGTTGTTAACGCTCTCAACGCGTATAACAGGCAAGATTAAAGGTGTTGTGTGTGTGATTAATCTTCCCTAAGGATTACGCTGCCGCACATGTTTACTCTAAAATTTGTATCCAATTACCCTGCATCACATTACATTTCTACATGTGCAGATGCATTATTTGTAAGCTGTCCCAAAACTAAAAAGGGTGGCTGCATATTGCTTCCTGTTTATTTATTCCAGCAATATGCCTAAAGGCTATATTGTAATGTGCAGATGGTGGCTGATTGTAGCATAGGATCCGGACATTAGCTAAATTTTCAGTGCAGACATGAGTCATAACTGCTTGATTACAATGATTTTAATCCAAACAGCCGTGTCGATGGTGGTAAGTTTCCTAATATATTGGTTTGCAAAACTATTTGACCCCCTTACAGTTTTCCACATTTTTTCACATTCCGGACACAAACATAAATCCATTTCATTGTAATCCCACATGAAAGACCTATAGAAACTGGTGTACACGAATACAGTGGAATACAAATCATACATAATTCAAAACATGTATTATTAATAAATAACTGATAAGTGGGTGTGCATAATTATTCAGCAACCTCAAAGAACACTTTGTACAACCACCGTTTCCTGCAATTACAGCTGAGAGTTTTTTAGATTATGTCTCTACCATATTTGCACATGTAGCGAATGAAATCCTTGCCCATTCTTCTTTTCAAAAAAGCTCCAGCTCAGTCAGATTAAATGGACAGCATTTGTGAACAGCAATTTTAACATCTTGACAATGAGTCTCCATTGGCTTTACATCTTGACTTTGGTTGGTCCATGGTAACACATGGTTTTGTTTTGTTTTAAACCAATCCATTGTTGTCTTGGCTTTATGTTTAGGGTCGTGGTCCTGCTAGAAGGTGAACCAATGCCCCAGTCTCAAGTACCTATTAGACTCCAAGAGCTTTTCTTTCACCATTTCCCTGTATTGGGCTACATCCATCTTCCTAAAAACTCTGACCAGATTCCCTGTCCATGCTGAAGAGAAGCGCTCACAGAACATAATGCTGACACCACCATATTTGGAAGTGTGGGTGTTGTGTTTTGAGAAATGTGAAATGTGCACTGTTAGTTTTCTGCCACACATATCTTTTTTACTTTTTTTAAAATAAATTTCAATTTTGGTGTCATCTGAGCAGAGCACCTTCTTAAACATGTTTGCTGTGTCCCCAACATGGCTTTTGGCAAACTGGCAACCGGACTTCTTATGCTTTTCTGTTAACAATGCCTATCTTCTTCACACTGTGGCATCAAGCACAACTTTGTGCAGTGCATGAATAATAGTTGTTCTACTCCTGAGTTGTTGATTTCAGCAGCTCAAAAAGAGTCAACATGGTCCTCTTGACTGCATTTCTGATCAGTGCTCTGCGTGTTTGGCCTATTTAGGTGGACGGAAATGTATACATTTGTGACATACACATTCCATTTGTGAACGTTTGCGTGATCAGTGCTCCGTAGGGTGTTCAAAGCTTTGGCAATATTTTTTCTAACTACATCTGCTTTAAATCTAACCATAACTTTATCCCTGACCTGTCTGTTGTGTTGTCTGGACTTCATGGTGTTGTTGCTCCCAATATTCTCTTACAACCTCTGAGTCCATCATAGAGCAGCTGTATTTGTTTTGATCTTAGATTACACTCAGGTGCACTTTTAACACTCATCAGGCAACGTATATGGGCAACTGACTACAATCATAGTAAAGGGTATGAATAGCTACGCACAACCCTCTGTGTAGTTATTGTTTTGTAAACTATGTTGGGAATCATGTATGATTTTCTTTACAGTTCTCATGTGTACACCACTATGTATTGGTCTTTGATGTGGAATTGATGTATAATTAATTGATGTTTGTAGAAGTTATGTTATAAAATGTGAAAATCTTCATGGGTGCCACATTCTTTTTTAAGACAACTTATATATATATATATATATATATTTATGTACTTGTTATAAAATGTAACATTAGCCCAAAAAAATATTAATACACTTGATAGTTATTTATACTCTATATCATTGTATTTGTCATGTAATTTTTACAGAATTATCTTCGAAGGAAATGGTGTTGAAGAAACCGTTGAAAACATTGAGTGAAGATCAAGTAAGACAGGAGAAGAAGAAAGTGAACAATGACGACAAGATTTCAGAACATACTGTTGAGTCAAGTGCATACAGCAACTGCACATCAGTAGCCAAATACACAAAACCGAAAAATAAAAGTAAGGTGAAAAATGTTGCATTCAATAATGTAGATGACAGTACAAAACCAGGTAGTAGACGGAGGAAAGATTACAATAATGTTACAGTCAATGCCGTTAATGAAAGTACTAAAACTGCTTCAAATAGTGGTGTAGAATTAGATCAAGAAAGGGCCACAATAAAAAATAAAAAGGAAAATCAATGAGGTTATTGACCATGAGAGGAATATAGTTCCTAACAAGATCTTAACAACGCGCCCAAGACGATCATGTACCACAAATTTTGCGTCTTACCAAGATTTTGTGTATCCTCCCTCAGTAACCTTTGGAAAGAAGAAAGGCAAAACTGTGGAGAATAAAATGGTACAGGAAAATGTGAAATCTATTTACAAAGGGGAAGAGAATAAAAAAAAAGGGAGACAAAAGCAAACATGGAGACAAAGGAAAAAATATGCACACATACACCATGTAACATGAAAGAATGTACACACAATAACAGTTCCATCCAAGAAATAAGCCACAGAAAGAACACAGAAGTTGCTAAAGATACATTGAGTTGCAGACAATTAGAAAATATTGCAAACCTAGAAATCACAGAAAACTTACCTGTAAAATTTCAGGGTGATTCTGAAAATCAATGCGAAAATGTCGCAGATGCCAATACTTCAAATTTGAAGGTAGATTCAGTGCCAGAGTGTTCTGGTACATCACAATCAAAACCAACCAGTTCCATTTGCGAACCATTGCTTGACCCACGTTTATTCGAGGAAGGTAATGAAGACCGTTTGTCTGATGGAACAAATTTTGAGAAACTCTAAAACAGTGTATGAGTTCATTGAACTCGTACTGGATAACGTTAGTCTATTGTTAGATAAGCAAAATCAAATCATTGAGAATCAAGTCAAGATTCTCAAAAAAAAATTTGGCGAGTAAAGATACACACATTTGTTCATTTAAACTTTTCAATGACAATTTTTCTTTTTTTTTTTAGTTTAGTCATTGTAAGTTTATAGATTGTGCACGTTACAATTTTATAATTATAGACGTTGGAAACATTTAGAACACCAACTCACAACGTATTTTTTGTTGTATGTGACGTTGGCTTATAAAAGTACGAGAGAACTGAGAATAAAGATTTGAAGTGTAGCGCTTTTAGTAAGCTTAACTTGTAGATTTATGTACTTTTGTATACATTACATAAATGTTACAGATCGACATTAAACATGTTTTGATCAGCACAGGTGCATGAATAAAGTGTACTAAAAACTGTATTTGGACAGTGCAGGGAACAATATCTAGTAGTGTACATTGCTCTGTTTACTTATCAATGTCAAAGGTAATAAGAAGGTAGGCTTCATGAGCATAAATTATCATACATTACATATTGTACACTTGTTATTTTTCTGCTTGATATGTTGAACATTAAAATTGCAGTCGGACAGTGCTGTAAAAACATTCCCTGAAGCACGAACTATCCAACTTTATTAAAAAAAAAATGCTGAGTTTTAAGAAATGATTCATCTGTGTTTCTATTTGTTTAATAACCCTTTTATAATAAAGTACTGCAAGATTATGTGAGCTGAATAGTGAAAAAATTAGATATACATGTGCATATACAGTGCATAGCAAGTACAAAAATATCCATTATTACTTTTTTTTTCCAATAAAGGGATACTCTAGGGGGTCGGGGGAAATTGAGTTGAACTTACCCCGGGGATTCAAACTGTACTCCACACACATCATATGCCTGTGCAGCCACTCACCGATGCTCCGTCAACGCCTCCGGTTCGCTTCTTGAATTTCATACTTTAATCTATGAAACACATTAACCCTACATTGTCATTTCCTCAATCCTGTTGATGTCACCAGGAGCGTACTAGCCAGACAAAGACCATACTGGCCTTGCACAGCATGCTCCTGGTGACATCAGCGGGATCGAGGCCATGGCAATGCAGGCGCAGTGAGTTTCACACTTTAAAGTGTGAAATTCAAGAAGATAACAGGCTGCGTGGCTGGATCATCGGTGAGTGGATGCGCAGTCACAGGATGTCTACGGGGGACCGTTTGAAGAACCGGGTAAGTTTAACTAATTTTAACCAGACCACACTACAGGATCCCTTTAAAAAACAACAAGTAACATATCAGAATTAACAATGGCACAATCAGACAGGAAGTAAGTACAGTTTGATAATCAATGGTAACAACCTCAAATTATGTAACACCAAACGACTACAAAATGTCCTTACAGAAGTACATATAGTTAAAAAAAATAATTTTTTTGAAGTTATTAAAACACTGTACTCACTTCATGTGTAACTCATTAATGTTTATGAACAAAAAATAAACTAAACATTTATATTTACATTATAAAAATAACAAAAGGAAAACAGGTTTGTTAATGTTCTTTTCAGATGTTGGTTTGGTTATACTATAAATAAAGATTACAAGACAGACCATGAAACGCAAATTTCACCAACATTAGAAATAATGACTACAACTCTGCATACAGGCATCAATCAAACAGTTTATGTAGCAACTTTATCAAGTCACAACACGACCCCACGCCAGTCCAGATTGTTCCCCCTTATTCCTAGCAAGTACAGTATTAGCTTCAGTTGGCTTGAGCGATATTTGGCAGGTCGCCAGTACAAAGGTGAGACTCCATATTTTATAAATGTAGACATGAGCGGATCCATTGTTAACAAATAAAAAGATAATTTATGCAAAGCATAAATCCTTCATTCAATGGTACTTATTCAACCATGTAATTGAGCCTCTACTTGGATTAGCACCTCACAAAACACACATGTTCGTGCAGCTAATTGTATCATCCTCATTGCAAGTATGGTGCATAGAATTCCTGCATCGTTTGATCGGACAAGCATAGAATTACCAGTGCTTCCAATCTGCGTAGATTAGGCTGTTAGAAAGACACAATTTATGTAAACTATCAAAGTGTTCAATGGCAATAGTACATGTACAATTATGAAGGTGAACCTGTGTTGAAGTGCAAGACATTATACACAACAAAAATAATTTGCGGTTTACATTCTCATTGTATTTAAAATTCAATAAATTACGACATGTCCGGTACTGATTCAACTGGAAGCAATTCTATGTAACATTAGCAAATTGTCGCCGATCCACAAGCTCCAGGTGGTCTCCGTTGGAGCGCCTGACCTGGCCAGGCAAGAGACCAGGTCAAGCTTCTTGTGCATTCCAATATGCGCATCACGGCGGCGCACCGACGTCATAGTATGTCCTCCGGTCTTTACTGTGCAGGCTCAGTACTTCTTTGCCTGCACAGTACAGCACGGAGGACATACGATGACGTCAGCGCGACGACGTGAGTCGCATTTTTGAGAGCATAAGAAGCCCTACATGGCCGCAGGCCTGTCCAGGTCAGGCGCTCCACCGGATACCACCTGTGGAGCCTGTAGAGCTGCGGCGAGGGCACCTCCTCCCTGCCAAGGTGCTGTAAGAAGCAACAGGTAAATGGATGGGAATTTTTAATGTTTGGGGATAGTACCAGAACCTTCACTTTAAGAACAGAGACATAATCAGGGCCTACCAATAAAAAATAGATGATTGTATGCAGATACCTAAAGTGCAATTTATGACAATGGTCATTCATGCACTATATTATATTTCTGTATTGCAGATTTCAACAAAACCACTAATTACGCTACATGGTGTTTTAATACATTCTTTGTACAAGTTGCAAGCTGAGTAAAGCAGCCATTAACATAAGATGGAATACCGAAAAATAGTGTAGTTCAAATACAACAATAAGTAGCTTCAATAGGTAAGTGATGGCTAACCTTGGCACTCCAGCTGTGACAAAACTACAAATCACATCATGCCTCTGCCTCCCCGATTGATGCTGACAGCTGTCAGAGTATTGCAATGCCTCATGGGACTTGTAGTTCCACCACAGCTGGAGTGCCGAGGTTAGCCATCACTGCAATAGGTGTGCTATTGGCTTGTTACTTACATTGACAGTAATGTGTGTATATTATCAATATCACTGCATCGAAGATAAACACTGTTCAACGATGGGTATACTGAGTCTGTACTTATTTGAAATTGTTCTACTATTGATTATTATGTTGGCTATGAAATAGCCAATATACTGTTCTTCGAGTTCAGCTTCTTCTTATTCTTATTATTATTAGCGCCCCCCCATTTTCTAAACGCTACTCCTCCCACAGTTTTAGGGGTACAAGCCCCAAACTTTCCACACTTATTCGTCTTATAGCGAAGTACGTTGCTTGTGCTTTAATAAGCGATCTCACCCTCCGGGCCCCTGTGGCGGACCCCGGAAGACCCCTTTTTTTGTATTGACTTTGACAGGGAAAAATTTCAAATCTCTGCCACTCGTACAATTTTGAAGCTACACTCCCCATACTCGGACCACATATTGTTTGTGTCACCCCAAATAAAAATATGTATTTGGGGGGGTCACCCCAAAGTGGGCGGAGCTACCAGCAGCCAATGAAAATTTAGCAATTTTCTAAACGCTACTCCTCCCAGAGTTTTAGGAGTAGAATTCTGAAACTTTGCACACTTGTTCGGCTCATACCCGAATAGGTTGCTTGTGCTTTGTTAAGCAATCCAACCCTCCGGGCCCCTGTTGCGGACCCCCAAAGACCCCATTTTTCCCATAGACTTTCATTGGAAAATTTTAAACTTCTGCCACTCATACTGCTTTGAAGTTACACTCACCAAACTTGGGTCACTTAGTCATGGGGTGAAGCTAAAGTATTCTGTCACATTTTGGGGACCCCAAAAGTGGGCGGAGCCAAAATCAGCCAATCAGATTTTCCCTATTGACTTCAATGGCAAAATGTAAACAGCTGTAACTCTCACTGTATTAAAGCCAGGGTTCCCAGACTTGGCACACTGGGTCACTGGGTGACTGGGGTTAAAATTTGGCAAGGTGGGCGGAGCCACATGCAGCCAATCAGACACATAGCCAACATCCTGTGGTTTCTTCAGAAACGACACACTCTAGTTGACATTGTCATTGGTGTAGATTATTAAAGTTACAATGTATAACTTTATGTTAAAGTGTAAAAAACAAGCTTGAAAGGTTATTTTATTCATCGCTGTGCATAACATCACAAGTGTAACATTTTTAGAAACGCACCGTTTAACAGTGATAGTATTTTAGTACATAACTAAGTTACATTTTTTATGAAGGTTATGAAAGTGTTAACAGTTTATCTATAAACATAATAGTGAAAAGTTGAATAACACAACATACAGTATGCAAATCAAAAATGCAATGTTTATTAGGTCCACACATAAACAAATAAGAAATATGTTTGATACTGAGAGAATAAAATAATCATTAGGAAACTCAGTCCCAAAATCATTTGAAAATGTTAATTTTGATGTTGTAAAGCACTCAATATGTACTGTAAATGCAAACCAAACAACCGGTTAGCTAACATTATCTAAATAGTTCCTTGGTGAAGGCACTTTTGATAATCTGCAAAAGCTGTAATCTCACAGAACGTAACTTTAGCAAACGTGAAAATGTGTACGTAGAAGATTATTTAGACATCAGCATTAAAAATAATCCGATGTAAAAAATACAATTCAGAAGCATATAAAAATTGTTAAAAGATAATAGTAGACAAATTTTGTTAAACATTGGAGGTGAATTTTGAAGTAAGGAGAGGGAAGGCTATGGGGCGTATACCGCCTTCTGTCTCTTCTCTAGTTGATTTGTATCCTGTGCTTGCTCATTTCCACCCAGGTGTACTCACTTCCAACAAGTATATTTAGAAGTGTTGTGGAGCCGTGTCCTACACAAGACGCTAGGCTCCATACTACACTGGATTTAGTGTGCAAGAAAGTGTGCTTACGCATGCGCAGCACATGTCCACCCTTCTTCAGGAGCTGTAGAGCACAATGAAAAATTTAGAATACTCATTCAGAGGGGTAAAGACTTTTTTGAATAAATTAGTCCAAAAACTGCTAACGGTTCAGAAAGCACTGCAAAAAGGGAATCAGGCGAGGAGCATGAAGGCTCTATAGGAACCAGAGTCAGCCATCTCCTTTAAAAAGTATATTTTAAATTGTTAAAAATTACGGTATACATATAAGTGATATCATGCTGATAAATACTAGGTCATGCACATTGAAGCTGACAATGGTAGAATGTTTGAGCATTATTTCTCTCTTTATGAAACATATTTCTTACCTTTTTTTGATTAAACATATAGAAGTATTAGTTTAAAAAAAAAATATTTGGAAATACATAAAGTTTATTACAAATGCAACCCCTTCATACGGTAATGAAACTGTTAAGGACACAGATATAGAAGCAGTGATTATTAGCTGTACAATGAACACATACTGTAATATATTATTTGTACTGTGAACCATAATTTAACATGTACAGTTCATACGGGACATAAACACATTGTGAATGTGATATGCATAAGTAATAAAAAAAAGTTAAGATTTTAAATGCAATTTGTTAATAGTACATTGTTAATAATAAAAAAATTCAAATAGAAAAAGTTTAGCATATTGCATTTATTTAATATGTGTGTATTCCCAATATACCGAACAATGAATATAAAATACATCATACATTGTTTACATGGCGTACTGATAAAAAGAAATACAAAGTTTCATAGCATAAAACAAGGTTAAGTACTATACTACTTCCCAAGTGTTGAGACCAAAGAACTCAGAACTAATACTAGTAGATTGCTGTGTTGCTACTGTTATCCACTAGACTAGTTCACAGGTGTTAAGACCAAGGACCTCACACCTAACACTAGTACATTGATGTGTTGCTACTATTATATTCTAGAATAGTTGCCATGTGTTGAGACCTAGGATCTCACACCTAAGAATAGGATATTGTGAGAATGTTACCTGTTATGAACTCTGGGTTTCCTGACTACTCACCTGCTTACTGATTCGGTACCTCTGCCCATCTGTCGACCAGTTGCCAAACTGGCCTGTACCCGGTTACCCAATCAGCCTTCTGTCTCTGTACTTTGTGTACTCGTGTGTTGCCGACCTGGCCTGTCTGATCCTTCTGGATGTCACGCATCAATTGAGTGACCGGCCTTACTGTACTACTCTTGACACTAACTCTCCAGGTGACAATTATTTGAAAGAGCTACCTGTTCCTCAGGAAGAGCTTCTTGCAATTCAGTCAGGGTGCTATACTCCATAGGAGTCCACTGGCTGCAGTACAGTCTTATTCAAAGTCCATCATTCCCAATCCATCATGGAATCCCTTGCTGCAGTACAGTCTGTCTCTCCTCCGCTTGAGGAGGTCAGCTTCAGCTGTCAGTGGCCACATGCAGCTCAGGGGTCCAATGCCTGCAGTTGAGTCTATATCTCCTGCTCCTCGGGAGATAACCTTTTCTTATTGTTGAACCAAACACTTTACCACATTAGGTGTCCTGTGTCAAAAGCTATACTGGTATTATTGGTGGTTCTGCAAATCACACATAATCAGGTATATCATCTGTATTATTGTTGATACTGCAGAGCATCAATAATCAGAAATAATGTGTGTGCTGACAACAACAGTTACAATAAGATAATACAATATTCTATACAGTTGAAAGTACCAATACCAAAGGCCAAACCATTATTAACCATTCAATTCTCCTTCAACTAGCATTGTTTGCATGTATAGTACCCTAAAATATGAAACTGAGACAAGAATTCATTAAGTCAAGAAACCACATATGAAAACATAGAACTCATAAGTATGGGATCAGGCCATAATCGGCAAGATGTGGCCTTATGCAAACTTGTCCAAAGCCTCAGATCCCACTAGTAAGCCGTCCAATCAACCAATTTTAAGTATCACAATGATGTATGTACAGTGATCACTAAAAACTTTTACTTTATCAATATCAATAGTGTTAAAAGTGACCTGTGAAATCAGAAAATGTACACATTGAACTCCTACCGCATATCAGCTTCCAAAAAGTGCAACAAACGTGGTATAGCATTACTCTTGAAAAATAGTATAATGTTTTTTGGGGGGTATTTTTACACAAAACAATGATGGGTGCTATACATATTTAAGTAAATGGAAAACTGTGTGTAAAGAAAAAAAAATTCAGATACAGAGATAATTTTTCTAAAACAACATTGGTATGTTTAAAAATACAAAATTAAAGACATGATACTAGTTCTGCTGAGTACAACAATGCAAGAAGTGTGAGATTTTTGTGAAGGCTTAAACTGGCCATACACTGGCCCGATTTGTGCCCGTTTCGACAGCAGATTCGTTCACTGGGATCGAATCTGCTGCCAATCGTTCGCGCTACACGCCGAATTTCGATCCATTCCGTCCGATCCCGTCGATCGCGCCGTGCGGAAAAAAACCGTCGATCGCCCGCGGGTAAAGAGCGCATGGCTAGCGGCGTTCGAGTGCACGACAACCAACGCAATACAGCCGCATACATTACCGGCTCCGCCGGCGCAAATGCCCCCGCTCGTCTGCGCTTCTTCTCCGCTCTGGTCTCCGGCATGCCTTCACCTCTTCCTGCCCGGCAGGAAGTTTAAACAGTAGAGGGCGCTCTACTGTTTAAACTTCCTGCCGGGCAGGAAGAAGTGAATCATGCTGGAGCCGGAGACCAGAGCGGAGACGGAGCAGCGGTGACCGGGGGCAGTCGCGCCGGCGGAGCAGGTAATGTATGCGGGGGGGGGGGGGGGGAGCGGCGGCAGCAGCACCACCACCACAACAGATTGTGAACGGTTTCAGGCTGAAATCTGTTCACAATCTGTTTGCAGTAGGTAGCCATAAGCTCCTTCTCTGATCAGATTCGATTAGATAGGGATCTGTCTGTTGGTCGAATCTGATGGCAAATCGACCAGTGTATGGCTACCTTAAGTGCGCTAAGGGGCACCACATGCTGTTCACAGGTCATTATGAGACATTTGGTTTATAGACTACTCCATATAATTTATGGCCACTAAAATGGCAGGGCAGTATAGGAACACAAGAAGTGAACAAATTTAACAAAGAAGACCCCACAAGATATTCCGTTAGGTGTATGATGAGTTCATAGAAGTTTTTTTTTTGTCACAAGTTAGTTGAAAGTCATACTTACTTTTTAAATAAAATAAAAAAATTATTGTCTTAGAACTTGAGAATTAAAATACAATCTTCTATGAACTCACCATAAAACTAAAGGAATAGATTATGGGGTCTTCTTTCTGTAAGTGTGTTCACTTTTAAGGTTCCTAAACGGCCATTGCATTTTAGGGACCAAAAACCGTAACAAAAAGTCTTTCAAACAAATGCCTCAAAATCACTGTTCAGGGGTATAAGCTTCAGGTGTTCTATGAGTGGCAGATTTTGGTGAAACGACTCATAAGCAGGATGTCCTCACAAATGACTGGTTGTATTGGAACTGATGTGCAGGACATGCAGGATGGTATTAAATCGTGACCTGGACATGGAATAAAAAAACATGGGCATGTGAAGAATTTGGTGTGTACACCAATAACACAACAGGAAAATTGTTTAGGAATATACCCATTTTAAAGTCAAGGCCAACAAACTTTTTAAATAACGAATGTTGGACTGCCTTCCACGGTCAAGGCTGGGCCTAGTAGGTTCTCAGCTGCATTGGGCCGAACCTCCAATTTTAGGTTCACACACTTCCGCGGAAGGTTCGGTTCGCGTAAAAGTTCGCGAACCGCAATAGACTTCAATGGGGATGCGAACTTTGAAAAAAAAATTATGCTGGCCACAAAAGTGATGGAAAAGATGTTTCAAGGGGTCTAACACCTGGACCCCCAGGTGGAGGAGTGGGATACATGCCAAAAGTCCTGGGAAAACATCTGGATTTGACGCAAAGCAGCGTTTTAAGGGCTGAAATCACATTGAATGCTAAATGACAGGCCTAAAGTGCTTTAAAACATCTTGCATGTGTATACATCTATCAGGTAGTGTAATTAAGGTACTGCTTCACACTGACACACCAAACTCACCGTGTAACGCACCGCAAACAGCTGTTTGTGTAGTGACGGCCGTGCTGAACTGGTGCGCACAATGGCGAGAGTGCAGGTTTTGGTGGCGTGTTCACAGAACAGGTATGCAGTGGCAGGTTCACTGAACAGGTATACAGTGGCGGGTTCACTGAACAGAACAGGTATACAGTGCCGGGTTCACTGAACAGAACAGGTATACAGTGGCGGGTTCACTGAACAGAACAGGTATAGAGTGGAGGGTTCACACAACAGGTATGCAGTGGCAGGTTCACTGAACAGGTATATAGTGGCGGGTTCACTGAACAAAACAGGTATACAGTGGCGGGTTCACTGAACAGAACAGGTATACAGTGGCGGGTTAACTGAACAATACAGGGATGCAGTGGCGGGTTCACTGAACAGTACAGGTATGCAGTGGCAGGTTCACTGAACAGGTATGCAGTGGTGGGTTCACAGAACAGGTATTCAGTGGTGGGTTCACAGAACAGGTATGCAGTGGCAGGTTAACTGAACAGGTATGCAGTGGTGGGTTCACTGAACAGGTATGCAGTGGTGGGTTCACTGAACAGGTATGCAGTGGTGGGTTCACAGAACAGGTATGCAGTGGCAGGTTCACTCAAACAGGTATGTACAGTGGAGGAAATAATTATTTGACCCCTCACTGATTTTGTAAGTTTGTCCAATGACAAAGAAATGAAAAGTCTCAGAACAGTATCATTTCAATGGTAGGTTTATTTTAACAGTGGCAGATAGCACATCAAAAGAAAAATCGAAAAAATAACCTTAAATAAAAGATAGCAACTGATTTGCATTTCATTGAGTGAAATAAGTTTTTGAACCCCTACCAACCATTAAGAGTTCTGGCTCCCACAGAGTGGTTAGACACTTCTACTCAATTAGTCACCCTCATTAAGGACACTTGTCTTACTTAGTCACCTGTATAAAAGACACCTGTCCACAGAATCAATCAATCAAGCAGACTCCAAACTCTCCAACATGGAAAAGACCAAAGAGCTGTCCAAGGATGTCAGAGACAAAATTGTAGACCTGCACAAGGCTGGAATGGGCTACAAAACCATTAGCAAGAAGCTGGGAGAGAAGGTGACAACTGTTGGTGCGATTGTTCGAAAATGGAAGGAGCACAAAATGACCATCAATCGACCTCGCTCTGGGGCTCCACGCAGGATCTCACCTCGTGGAGTGTCAATGGTTCTGAGAAAGGTGAAAAAGCATCCTAGAACTACACGGGAGGAGTTAGTGAATGACCTCAAATTAGCAGGGACCACAGTCACCAAGAAAACCATTGGAAACACATTACACCGCAATGGATTAAAATCCTGCAGGGCTCGCAAGGTCCCCCTGCTCAAGAAGGCACATGTGCAGGCCCGTCTGGAGTTTGCCAATGAACACCTGAATGATTCTGTGAGTGACTGGGAGAAGGTGCTGTGGTCTGATGAGACCAAAATAGAGCTCTTTGGCATTAACTCAACTCACTGTGTTTGGAGGAAGAAAAATGCTGCCTATGACCCCCAAACACCGTCCCCACCGTCAAGCATGGGGGTGGAAACATTTTGCTTTGGGGGTGTTTTTCTGCTAAGGGCACAGGACAACTTAATCGCATTAATGGGAAAATGGACGGAGACATGTATCGTGAAATCCTGAACGACAACCTCCTTCCCTCTGCCAGGAAACTGAAAATGGGTCGTGGATGGGTGTTCCAGCACGACAATGACCCAAAACATACAGCAAAGGCAACAAAGGAGTGGCTCAAGAAGAAGCACATTAAGGTCATGGAGTGGCCTAGTCAGTCTCCGGACCTTAATCCAATAGAAAACCCATGGAGGGAGCTCAAGCTCAGAGTTGCACAGAGACAGCCTCGAAACCTTAGGGATTTAGAGATGATCTGCAAAGAGGAGTGGGCCAACATTCCTCCTAAAATGTGTGCAAACTTGGTTATCAATTACAAGAAACGTTTGACCTCTATGCTTGCAAACAAGGGTTCTTCCACTAAGTATTAAGTCTTTTATTGTTAGAGGGTTCAAAAACTTATTTCACTCAATGAAATGCAAATCAGTTGCTATCTTTTATTTAAGGTTATTTTTTCAATTTTCCTTTTGATGTGCTATCTGCCACTGTTAAAATAAACCTACCATTGAAATGATACTGTTCTGAGACTTTTCATTTCTTTGTCATTGGACAAACTTACAAAATCAGTGAGGGGTCAAATAATTATTTCCTCCACTGTAGGTATCCAGTGGGCTCACTGAACAGAACAGGTATGGTGGGCTCACTGAACATAACAGGTATGCAGCCAGGAACAAGCAAAGCCTAACTAATCTTTCCCTATGAGAGACTGTCTGCAGCAGCTCGCCCTACTCTCACTAACGCAGGCACACGAGTGAGCGTAATGGCCGCCGCTGCCTGCCTTTTATTAGGGGGGGGGGTGGATCCAGGGGATAGTGTAGCCTAATTGGCTACACTGGGCCTGCTGACTGTGATGTAGAGGGTCAAAGTTGACCCTCATGGTGCATTATGGGGTGAACCAAACTTCCGCATAAGTTCGCCTGCGGGACGCGAACCACTGAAGTTCGCATGGAACCGTTCGCAGGCGAACCGTTCGGCCCAACTCTAGTGCAGGGGTCGGGTCCCGAGCGGGGTTGGTATTACTGCAGGAGCCATGGGGGAATGAACGGGAGGGCGCGGATGGCGTCCTCCATGCATCTGGATTATGAAAAGGTGTTTAACTGTTTTCACATTTGTGGCCTCGGAAGTCCTATAGACTGCTGTGCAGTCTGCATAGGCGTGATTGCGGCTGCGCAGCTCCAGGCCCTCCTCTCACCCCATCATCAATATGCGTGCATACATTGGACGAATCGGGAGGAAGTGCTAGAGCTGCGCAGACGCAATTGCGTCTATGCGTAACGCGCAGCCGCGGCAATCTGTGTCGTCCATATTGAGGGGGGAATCACTTGAGAACCCAACCCAGTCAGAGGGGTCGGGACTCGACCATGGAAATTATTAGTGCTGGAGCCATGGCGGAATTCATGGGAGGGTGCGGATGGCGTCCTCAATGGATATGGATTAATAAAAGGTATGCAACTTTTTTTAACATTTGTGGCCTATGAAGTCCTTTAATTTTTTTTTTATTTTTATTGGCTGAGTATGGGAAATATGAAAAATAAAATTGCGTGGGGTCCCCCCTCCAGAGCCTCTGTAACCCCTTGTCCCCCATGCAGGCTGGGATAGCCAGAATGCGGAGCCCCGTCCGACTGGGGCTTCTCAACCTGAGCTATACCACCCTGCATGGTCCATGGTATGGAGGGCTCCGGGGGGGGAGGGGAGGCAGAGCCTTCCACTACACCCACCGGAGCCCATGTCCAATCCATGGACAAGGGGCTCTTCCCCACCTCCGGTGCCCGAGGAGGAGGTGGGGGTGACGACTCCCTGGGGGCGGTTCATGGTGGCATGTGGGAGTACCCTTTAAGAAGGGGACCCCAGATGCCCACCCCCTCCCAGGAGAAATGAGTATGGAGGTACAAAGTACTACTAACACATTTCCACAAAGGGTTAAATGAAATAAAAACACAAACACGAACAATGTCCTTTAATGTTCTTAATGAACCATAAATACTTACCTGTCCCTTTATAAAAATTTTCCACCGACAATATCCACGATAATTGATCCAAGGAACTGTATCCTCTTATGTTGCGATCTTCTATTAAGTTAATTGAAGATCTCCAAAGACCCCCACCCACATAGCAGAGAATGCGTCTTTTCGGATGCATAGCTGCTAGCTCCCGCTGTCTCTCCCCACCTGCCTGCACCTGTCAACCACCACCTAGGTTTGCACCCAGTGCACCCATGGGTGCGCTGGATGCAAACCTAGGTGGTTGTTGACATGTGCAGGCATGTGGGGAGAGACAGCAGCTGGAGCCAGCAGATTCACGACCTTACATGGACGCATTGTCTGCTATACTAACTGCTCATGAATGAACTGGATCGTTTTAATGAATCGGTTCTTTTTCTATGAATCGAATATTTTTTTATTAATTTAAAAACAATTTTCTTACAAAGTATAAGGTGTTTTGGAGAATTTTTTTATTCCTCTTGTTTCCACTGTGTTTCTTCACATTCCAAGTAATTTTGGTGTTGCTAGCTTTTAAAGGGGCTTTGCAATTAACCATGCGGGGAGGGGGGGGGGGGGGGGCGGCTGAGGGGTGCTTTGGCCGATCTGAGGGAAGGGGGTGGCAGGATCCGTTTGTTTGGTGCAGACTAGGGTGACTGAAGACTGCCCAGGTGGTCACTCGATCACTGGGACCACCAGGGCAGGCGGCAGACTGTATAATACACGTATTATACATTACAAGGCGTATTATACGCATTACATGCAGCAATACAAGGGTAAAGAAACCGCCGGCGCTTACAAACAGCCAGCGGGTTGACGTCGCGGATGGGCGGAACATATTGCCGGCGGATGCACACGCATCACAGGGCACAATCAACGGCTAAACAGTGTCCAAGGACCCTAAGCCACTTGCCAAAACATGGTCCTGGGGCTGACACTTTTGCGGCGCAGTACGCGAGTGGATACACACATTTGTTTATGAGAATGAAATGCACTTTTAATTACTAATAAATTATTGTTGACATACACTGTGATAGGGACATAAATTAATATTATTGGACAATTAGCTAGTTAGTGTGGTACTGATTTAACCCAGGGGTATTGGAGTTTGGAAGATAATAATATATTGTTGGAAATATAGATAGTTACCGTGGTGGAGATTTAGTACAGGGGTAAAACATTGTACTTTGGTGAAATTTTTGAAACAGGTTTAGTTGCCGGTTCGAATCCAGTCAATGCTCTTGTTTTATTAGGATTACATTTTAATTTATAGATGCGCTGCTATGTATACATTAAAAAAAGGAAACTGTAATAAAAAAAATGTAAGAGGATTAATTTTTTATTTTTTTTTATATCCCAGCTGCATAACGAATATAACAATGTACGTGGAAAACGGAGTGGGATGACAGAACAAACATGAGAGACAAGCAATTACTGGCTAAACAAATAAAGAAAAATAACTGTAGTGATTAGTTAAAAAGAATCAGTACATCTATTTTTCATAAGTTTGCAGCCAGAAATTTCTTTTCTCTCATCTTCCTGTGTCCCACTTCCTTTTGAAAATTGTATGCGTTATGCAGCTGTGATATTATAACAAAAACATTTTACTTCATGAAGAAATTATTTTATAAATAATCTATAATTGTATAAGAAATCATTAATTACTGTAAAAATAGAAGCAGTATCTATATCTATTAAGGTAAAAAAAATTAGGACGTTCAGAGGATTCGAACCTGTAAAATTCACATCACAGCCCAGCACCTTACCAGTGTACTACAATTGCACTTCTCAAAAGTACAGAACATTACTTACATATCCTTATGCGTCACAAAAGTATGCTACACAGCGCCATCTACAGTTCGAATATTTTAATGCAAACCAAGCCACCAAAGGCATCATGATTCTCAATCGTGTTGCAGTCAGCAGAAGAGAATAGAAGTGAGCTTCACACTACGGATGATTCAACACGCAAGTGACACTAATTGAATTTGAAAACGAAATTTAACCTTATTTAAATGTTACGCTAAATATAAACGAAAAATACCGTTCAAAAAGGGTACAAGAAAAAGCATAAAACGAAAAAAAAAAAAATTCTAAAAGGAAAAAATAAATAAATAAATAAAAACGATATTTTTCGTTTACAACACGTTAACGTTCACTGTCTGACGCCATTATTTGGCCGGCGCCATTTTTAACGGACCCGAGATTTGGGTGATGTTGACTATAGCAGCACCACTGCAATGTGATTAAAGGACACCTGAGGTGATAGGGATACATAGGCTGCCATCTTGCTTTTTTTGTGGTGGCAAGTAGCAGGAATATATGTAGTTAATGTCAAAATTGTTTGTCAAACATCTGCGCCAGTGAGGCCTGTCAGCTGCTGAATGGATAACAGTATCCCTGTATTACTGAATAAGTGCTTCTAGTCAAATTTCATCCACAGCACCATTTGCAAAATATTAAAACAACGAGTAACGTGTCTCCTGGGTCCTTAACCCTTTTTAAACCATCTATAATTAGCATGCATGTATGTGTGTGGATAATGCATGCATGTTAATTATAGATGGTTTATAAAGGGTTAAGGACCCAGGAGACACGTGTTGCTCGTTTTAACAATAAAGTTTTAATACTTTGCAAATAGCGCTGTGGATTAAATTTTACTTTATGTAGTTAATGACTTAATAGACGGAACCTTCCCAATTAGTCAGCTTTGTGAGCATCTTGTACTAACAGGGAAGAGGTTGAGGCGAATGCAGATGTATCACTTCATTAATTCAGTTTCTCCCTCTCAATTTGAGAATAGTTGTGAGGATGTTGAGCTAGGGGCCCACTAGTACATATTTGGTGCTGCTGTCATAAGGTTTCTAATCTATGGAATAAAATGGATAATGTTATCTCCAGACTTCTACTGAGGACATTTTATAAAAAATAAATAATCACAAGACATTGATCTTGGGCCATAGACTAGCTTTGTATAAGCAACTGAAGCAACGATCAGTTCAACATATAGCTAATGCAACTAAAACCCCACATGCAAAGGCTGCTAACTGGCATTCCAATACGCTTTCCTTGTCAAATGTCCTTAGCAGGGTTGACTCTACTTATGGATTCTGAGGAACTTCTTGACAAATAGACAATAAATCTGATATTTTCCAAAAAACCTGGCCCCCCTTGATTTCCTACTGACCAACACATACTGTTTAACCTCACAAATTTACACATACTGTTTTAACCTCACAAATTTCTTCCCAGAGAGAATCTGCTGTTTTTTTCTTTTTCTTCAGAAACCATTAAGTTAAAGGGAACCTGGACAGAGGATAAAATGGAATTTGAACATACCTGGAGCTTCCTCCAGCCCCCATAACCCAAGAGGTCCCTCAATGTCCCCTCCGTTCTCTTACTGGTGCCAGCAGTCCGGTAGCACATGCCTTCACTGGAAGTCTGATCAACTGCGCATGTGTGGCTTGTCCGCGCGCCTGGCTCAATCACAAGCCCATCACCATTAGTGGCCTGCACAAGAGTGGTTCGTTCTGTCGAGAACTGCACATGCACAGAATGCAGTTATACATGACTCCTAGCAAAATCGTGCACTAGCATCGCCGCCAGTGGGGGAACAGAGCAGACCCAGACGACCACAAGAGACCTTACGGACGTACGGGGGCTTTATCCTCTCTTCAAGGTCCCTTTCACCTCATTTGGTGCTCTGAAATAGAGATCTATAGCTCGGACACTGTCATATCGACCAGAGGAAGCAGACAGGTCCTATGAAATGTGTTGTATCTATTGGTGTCTAACAATAACAATATTAACCTCTTATCACTATTACTTACATCCACTCACTACATATTTTCACCTCCTGCCATCTTGCATTAACCTTCCTGGCGGTATTACGTTCGGGGTAAGCCGCGCAGGAGGTTTTCTCAGGCCCTGCTGGGCCGATTTGCTTAATTTTTTTTGCTAGCTGTGTCAGCACACCGATCGCCGCTATCCGTTGCGCCGCGCCGCCCCCCCCCCCAGACCTCGTGCGCTGCCTGGACAATCAGTGCCAGGCAGCGCTGAGGGGTGGATTGGGACTCCCAATAACGTCACGACGTCGCTGACGTCATCCCGCCCCGTCGCCATGGCAACGGGGGAAGCCCTCCAGGAAATTGCGTTCTTTGAACTGGATTTCCTGATCGGAGATCGCCGAAGGCTCGCTACATGATTTAAAAAAACAAACAAACTGCTGCGCTGCCTCCTCGCGGAATTTATTAGACCGCCAGGAGGGTTAAGCTAAGATTGTTTTTTTACTACATTGAGTTGTAAATTATTGTTTCTACACAACTTCTACTTGCTACAAGGTCCAGTTAGACTCAGATTCAACCTTCGTATGACATATTTTTCATTTTTTTCATTACTTGTTTTGCTGTTGATGGCTTTGAATGTAATCCTACACACTGTTTTGTGACAAAGATATTTTGAAACTGACAAAATAAGTTGTGTTGTCACAGAATTTTTACATGAGTAAAATAACTGGGATGTCTGCTGTATAGGAGATGAATGCTAAGGACAATACTATCTATTTACAGGCTATTCTCATGCAGTAGAACAATGTCCTCCTAGCACAATGGCCAGACTGACTCCACCCTCCTGCTGGGCATCTCAATAGAGATGGCTCTGTATATTTATATGGTAATGAGGTGATACCAGAGTAACTGCACAAGGTATAAATAGAGAGCAATCACCACTTCCTGTGTATTGTCTACAAAAATCTTATGTAAATACAGGAGAGGAGCCACACCCTGCCAAGTATCCTCTTTGTGATCACCAAAGTTGTGTGGAGATTCTCACATGGTTTCTGGTGACTCAAGAAGTGAAAAACGAGATAAGTTATATTAAATAACTGCAGTGTCACTATAGTGAAGTCCATCTTAACTGAATATAATGTCTTCTCTCTATGGACAGAGGAACAATTGTATGTAAAGGGGTTACACCGCTTCCATCCCATCATCATGAACTATAAAATAATAAATATAAAAGCTCCTTTAAGATCTCCAAGATATATTGGCAAAGTTGCTGAAAGCCAACAGGAGAGGCATACAGAGGAACACAGAGGATGTCCATGCTGGTGGCGTTATCTTCATTCATAGATGTGAAGGATTAAGAATCCAGCAAATTATGCGTTATCAACATGAAGAAAACTGATGAAGAAGAGAACTGCAAGAAACCAGAAGACACCAAGGCCAATATGCAATTATTTTCTCCAGAGTTTTCTCCTAAGTTCTATTTTCAGCACTTTGCAACTGAAAACGTACCAACAAGGTGACAAAGTACAGTCAACTTTATTTTGAGTATTTTCTTGCTTGCTGGTGATTTAACCTCCCTGGTGTTCTATTAAGATCACCAGGGTGGCTGCGGGAGGGTTTTTTCTTTAATGAAAGCCCACTAGAGGGCGCTCCCGATGTGTACTTCTGATCGCCTCCGGCGATCAGAAGTAACAAGGAGGGCCGCAATGAGCGGCCTTCCTTGTTTCGCTTTCCTCATCGCCATGGCGTTGAGCGGATTGACGTCATGGACGTCAGCCGACGTCCTGACGTCAGCCGCCTCTGATCGAGCCCTTAGCGCTGGGCGGAACTGTTTGTTCCGGCTGCGCTGGGCTCGAACGGCTGGGGGGACCCTCTTTCACCGCTGCATGCGGCGCATCGCCGTGCTGCGGCGGTGATCAGGTAGCACACGCGGCTGGCAAAGTGCCGGCTGCATGTGCACCTTTTTAATTGAACAGAATCGGCCCAGCAGGGCCTGAGCGGCACCCTCCGGCGGTAATAGACAAGCTGAGCTCGTTCAGACCGCTAAGGAGGTTAAAATGAATTTTATTAACCAGTTTAGAAAATATCACCTAGGAGGATACTCAGGAGAAAAAATCAATTGCATATGGGCCCAAATATGAATAGAAAGTCACGGTTTACAGTGGGTGTTCCCTGTAGCAGGAAAGCAACATTGCACATTACCTGCCTGTTGTGTCACAAAGTCAAAAACTATGCTTCCCCGTCACTGATCACATGCGCGCTTTGAGGTAATGCAGTGCCTTATGAGGCTGCAAGCAGTAATACCACAACAGTAAACCTTGCACAGGTGGTGCATTGCAGTACAGCAAGTCGCATTACAAAATGGCTGTCATGCCGCACCTCAAAACACCACTGTAAACTGAAGACCAAGCCGTTCTATTTTGAAAAAAAAAAACATAATGCAAAAGATAATTTAACCACTTCCGGGTTTCGAGTGGTTTAGATGATCTGTGGTGCGGGGGCTCTTCAGCCCGCAGCACAGATCGGATAGCAGGCAGGGTGATCAGACTTCCCCCCTTTTTTCCCCACTAGGGGGATGTCCTGCTGGGGGGGTCTGATCGCCGCCGCGCTGCTGTGCCTAGCGGGGGGGCTCCTCAAAGCCCCCCTCCGCAGCGCTATTCCTCCCTCTGCCTCCTTCCCTCCCCTCTTCATTATGGGCTGCGCAGGATGGAAATCCGTCCTGCGCCGCCTCAGATAGGCTTCAGCCTATCAGATGCCGGCGATCCCCGGCCAATCAGAGGCCGGGGATCGCCGATCTCTACGCAGCGCCGTATGTATGTAAACAGCGGGGAAGATCTTTCCCGCATGTTTACATTTACCCTGCGAGCCGCGATCGGAGGCTCGCAGGGTGTTCACGGAGACACCCTCCGTGAACTGACATGGAACGGCTGCTTATAGGAGCGGCCGTTTCCATGGAAAGCGCTTCAGGATTCAGGGGCGTACTTAAGCATACGCAGAATCCTGAAGTGGTTAAACTTTCTGAAGTAAACATAACCACACATTACATTTACCATCGCAAAAACTAATGTAGCCACTGAAGAAAGTATTTTTTTTAAAATAAAGATACAGCTCAATCCGGCAAATGATCAATCTCTTCCCTATCAGACATCCAGGGCTGTAGTGACTGAGCCTGCAGCTTGTTCAGCTCATAGTAAAGCAGAGTGTGACCCTCCATGCAGGACCCCCCATGTGGACATAGGTTCCCCTTACCACCCTCTCAAATGTATTTATTTTATTTTTTATTTCAGATTTTCCCACATGCTGAATCAGTAGGAAAAAAAAAGTATTCCAATGAGCTTAATTGGCTAATCTAACAATTTGTTTCTAGGAAATATTTCATTTATCATAAATGTTTCAAAACTAATAAATTGGATGGATATATTAACTAGTAGTATGCTACCTAAATAAAAGGCTTATCAGCCAGTCATACAGGTTCTTGTTACATGTCAGTCTACAGACAAAATGCAGGGCTCATAAATTACACATTAATAACGTTAACATGAAGAAAAAGTAAAAACGAATGTTTCAGACTGGCAATCACCTCTATTGTATCACAGACTGCAAGGAGGCAATTCAAATGCAAATTAACAGCAGCAGTGTTTACTTTTCACAGTGTATGCAAAACATGACCTGACCAATCACAGCACTTCCCAGCCTCTGCCTGCCCAAATCCCCTCCTATATAAAAGGCCACCTTCTCTCTTCCTGTCTATTCATCCTCTAGTAGGAGACCTGCTGCATTGCTGCACTTTAGCTGAAGGCTTGACCATATTTTGCTGCAAGATAAAAATGGAATCTTCTTTTGAAGTGTTGGAAACCCTGGAGGGAATAATCAGCTTGGCCTCCCGAGGACTTCAGAAGATCAAACTCCAGGAGAGGTTCCACATCATGAAGAGGCTCGGAGAAGGTGGATTTGGGGCAGTTCTGTTGGCGAAGGAGAAGACTACAGGTTAGTGGAATCATTCAATCTCATAATCTATACATTGCAATGTTGTTAATGTCTGCCCTCCTTTACCTGCTGCACCAGTCATGTAGGCGATTTATCAGGGTATTTTTCATTTCGTCCAGTCAGTCATATGATACAAATAGCCCAGCCAGTATAGCCAGTTCTGCAGGCTACTAATTATTCAACTACTTGCTAAATATATCTTTATTTTACTACAGTTTAGGTTTAACCTTTTTATATAGTTTACAGTTTGGGGTATTTATATGTTTACTGTTTCTTAATTCACAGTTGGGAAATTTAGATATTTCCCTGCATGCAATTAACTTTTTTCCCCGTTTTTGCTGTAGTAGTAATTTTTGGAATTGAAGTGTTAGAATTGTTTTTGTATATTTCGGTCTGTATGCTGTTTCACCGCTACCGTGGCAAACAAAATTATTTTATTCTGTAGTTCCTATAGAAAGCTTTTGACATGAATTGCAGAAACAGCCATGATTTATTAAACGGTGTAGGCCAAGGGGTAAATGGCATCCATATAGTAAAAAGAAAAAACACAAAATGCACCTGTGCTTATTGTCCAACCAAAGTTATACGCGTAAATAATTGTTATACATAATTTTTATAGGTGTACATGGGCTCATCTTTATTAGAAAAAAAAGTACATTTTTTTTATAATGCATCAAGTCAATGCTTAGTCTTGAAACAATCATACTGCATACATAAAAAGGTAGATTAACAATAAACTGTTTCATTTGTGCTAAAATGCTTATCGACATTTTTTCACAGATCAGAAGATGGCACTAAAGATGATGGAGAGAGCTACAACAAACAAGAGGAAATTCCTTATGGAATTGGGAATTTCAGCCTACCTGTCCTCCCATCCAAATATCGTGCAAAGTTACGCCATGATCTTCAAGACCGAGGAGTATTTTGGATTTAGCCAAGAAGTGGCACCTCTTGGAGATCTCTTCGATTTCATACTACCCGATGTAAGTATTATGGCTTCTCCTGATACCAGTATGTGTCATGTTTGTATATATTTTGAGATAGAGTCCTAATTATTCTTGTATGTCTTTCAGCTTGGACTTACAGAAGGCACAGTGAAGAATTGCATGGTGCAGATCGCGGATGCGCTACACTTCATGGCAGAGAAGGAGATAGTGCACATGGACTTGAAACCTGAAAATGTATTAGTGTTTGAACGAAATTGTCAACGTTTGAAGGTGACTGACTTTGGACTGGCTCGGATTAAGGGAACGATAATCAGAGGACAGTCTGGCACCATCTTTTATAAAGCACCCGAGCTATGCCAGCTTACAGGTAATGAAGAATTGTTTGTTGACTCGAGTATTGATGTGTGGGCACTTGGAGTGATGATGATCTGTCTGATGACTGGGGAATTTCCATGGGAGAAGGCAACGCTTGAGGATCCCAATTTTAAATGTTTTGTTGACTGGCAGAGCCGTTCAAAATATGATGATCCTCCAGCACCATGGGACGAGCTGTCCTCCTCAGCGCTAAGTGTATGTAGGAATCTTTTGGCCATAGACCCCCATCACAGATGTGACAGCAGCGACCTTTGGCTGCTCATGGAAGAGCTATAGGACTGCATTATAAGAAGATGATAGATCAGTCTTGTCTGTCCTATATTCTCTGTAGGAAGCCAACATCACTAATGAGTTCTACCAGGATCAATGAGTCATTTCTATATTCATGTCCATGTGTTTCCCTCCCTTCCTGTGCATCTCCACATTACTTTGCAGAACAAGATTCTCTGCATTCTATACAGATAAGTACAGATAAGTAACATTTTGATATTGGTATTTTTAATTGTATGCAATGTCTGTGTGAGAAGCTGTAAAGTAACGAGATTTGTGACTCCACAGTGAAACTTACGGAAACTATCACTAATTTTGGGAGAAACGGTTTCTTGAATGTTTTCTGGTTACAATGGTGTCTTTAGTTGCTGGAATCTGACATTTGCTGGCTATAAATTAGCTGAGCTGTGGCTGCTGTCCGCCCACAAATGTTATAGAAAGTAAAAACACCAGGGGAGCTGCATGCTACAAGTGGACCCAAAAAAATATACATTGTCATGTAGCATGCTGGCTGATAGGCTGTAAGACCATGTAGCAAGAAAAGTAGGATAAAAGTTTATATGAATGCCTTGTATACCTTGGTTAGGTCTGTACCAATTACATAATGTAGATAATTTATGTATTTGTTTATTTAAGTTTGGCATTTTTTACATAATCTTCCAGTATGCTTAACCAAAGCAAATGTTTATCGAAAGTCAATTTTGTGGATATTAACCTTATTTTTTGTTATTTTTAGGAAGTCCTACCGGAAACCACTGAAAGGAGAAACAAGACCCCACCAGGTGCATAAGGTTGTAACTGGTAGAGTTATATGCAGTTACACCTCCCATGCACAGGGTGGTGTTATTGAATTGTCACTTGCGGTTACACCGCCACTGCAATCAAGCCTGGAAGCAGCGTTATAGTAAACAATTATCTTTTATACATTTCTCTGCTGGCCATTAGTATCCTTAGCAAGCACTGTGATATAAAAAAATATTTTTTTTATTTGCTTCGGAGACATGTTGCCTAACTCTGTGGGAATTATGGCTGTTCTAGATCTAACATCATAGCAGTGATTGTATGGGGTAGAAGACAGTACATTCATAGTCTATTACATAGGAGATGGCTGTTTGTATGGTATTAAGTTACCATCTGCTAAATTCATATACATTATATGGCCATGATAATCACTTCATTTTTGTCCACAGTATATTTCTACCTCCATTGCTGCCTGGTGATGTCCTAGATGTTCCTAGATAGTAAGTACATTAGGGGAGCTGCAAGCCACAAATGGTCGTCAAATTTAGGGAAGATATTGTATAGTGATATGGGTGGACATGTAGCTCAAAATGCTGTTTGTAGTGATACACTGCTTAATTATGCTGTTTGGGGAGACATGTTGAATAACTGTTTGGGGATTAAGGCTGTGTAAGATGTTAGATGCTAACAGTGGTTATATTTGGGGCGGAAAGAGGGGGGGGCAGACTTTACATTCACCATCTTGGATGGCTATATGGTAATCGGGGCACATTTTTATCTTTAAGGAGAGGGGGGGGGGGGGGGTATATGACGTTTTGGTAAGAGGAAGTAAAGACAATGGTTTTAAATGTGTACCCCTGCTAGAATCACATACATGATATGGTCATAACTATGACCATTTTTAAGTTCACCTATAAGCTATACCTCCATTAATACTTGTTTGGCAGAATATATAACCTTCAACTACCCAACACCAAGAAAAAAATATTTGCCAAGCAGTTTGTTTTGGCATGGATGCTGCCTGTGCTTGGAAAAAACTCAGGGGCTCTTGCTTGGTATAAACTGCTGGGTTTACGGGCCAGGCACTTGGTTATAACACTGTTGGATTAGGTACAGTTACTTGGAAATGGCAGAGTAGATGATGGCCAGGCTAGCTAGGGAATGGTAGCAGCCAGCACACTTGTGGTGCACCAGGAGAACCTGTGTTCTTGTCAGGTTGAGAATATTTGGCAGAGTTTGGGGCACCAAAGCTTTTTTCCCTAAGATTGGCAGTTTTAAATATGGATCCTTTGCAGAGTGAGATGTCATTCAAACACTAATCCCAGAACAGAACAGGAAGATAATTGATAGGCTGTGAGCGGCAGGAAGATAATAAAATGGCAGTAAGCGGTAGGTTAAGAATAAAATACAAGGGCAACAACCACCATGCCACCCATACCTGGGAGCTTTCAGGATTGCAGAGGTCAGACCAAAATAGGCTGAAAGGTGTGGTCAGAATAAAAGAAAAATGTTAGGGAGAAAAAGGAAAGTCAAGGGGACAGTTAGGGTGGAGCCTAGTCTGCTTGTATGAAGGGAGTGTGTAGTGGAGAAAGGGATGGCAGAGGGAGAAGACGATTCATGATCCATGCCTTAGCTACTTGATTCATGGTTTGGGCGATTATACATTTTTTACCCATTGCTCATATTGGAGTAGCTACTAAGGTGGCAAGTTTGGGTTTTCCAAGAAGTAATAAAACAAAATTGTTAGATGTGAATCAGGAAGCTTTAGGCTTAACGGTTATCTAATCTGTGTCCGTAAACTGTGGGAAGCTAGCGGTTTTTGTCTCTTGGGGTGAGGAGGAGGGCCACCATGCCTGCTTCTGTTTTTATTTTTTATTTTTTTGACATCACAACGCAATGTCCCACTGTGAACCTAACCTCATATGGCTTTTTAAAATCCCCCCCCCCCAAAAAAATGCACAAAAAAACCCCCACATGTACACATTTTTTAGGATAAAAAGAAAAGAAATCACTGGGGACAAAAAATTCACTTATTTGACTCACTTGCAAAAAAACTCCCACTTGTTTAATATTTCACTGTCACTTGCCCTAAGCACTTGGAGTCCCATGGGAGAAAAGCGCTATAGAAATGTTATTGCTATTGTTCTGCTTAGCAACAAGAGGACAGAAGTAGGCATGGCAAGCATTGTGAAACCTCTGGCTCCTTGTGCATCACTGTGGCCCACTTTGGATAGGCTCCTTTTGTGCCTCCTTTATACCAGAGTTCACCCTTATTGTACTCTATTTGTCCCCATCCACCTCCTGCACTCCCAAATCCCTGTGTATAAATGCTGAATAGTTCATAGCAGAAGCTGTGCTTTCACCTCCTCGCCGAAGTCCTGTGCAGCTATCTTGTTGGTCTCATGCTCCAACTAGTGCCATCAATTTACCCCTCATGTCGTCACATGTAAACAAGATACTTGCAGTAGCTGATGGCAGGCAGTAGGCCGAGCAGTGAGCGGAGAGGAGAGAGCAAAGCTATGGACGAGAGCAGAGAGGTGAGAGCACATCTTGTACTATTTTATACTCTGCAATTATGCACAATGCAAAAAAAGTTTCTATTCTATGGAAACAGCGCTCAACAACCCACATATTAATACACAAGATTCCACATTTAAAAAGTCCACAACACCCTCAATAGGTGTGATCCACAGGTATCCAGTTAATAGTCCAATCAATAATTCTTCATATACAGTTCATAGCAGTAATGATATATTCTCACCGGAACAATAGGCCAACCACTAACGATTAGCAATCGCGTTTTTGGACCATGCCAGCACACGAACTCCTCCACTGATATAGGACTCCTCAGATGTGTGTATACATGTCATATGAAAGAGAGACACAGCAATAGTGTGATACCGTTTACAGAGCATACACTATCCAGCACCACCAGTGCTCCCACTCCACTCACGGGTCACCCTAAAGTGCCTCCACCAGCTATGCACTCAAGCCTCTCACCAGATAATATGGCCGACCCTTCACAGACCAGCAGCTCTAGCTTGTTGTGATGACTTTCTCTTGTGTCAGCAAAGAAATGATCTAGGGCTCAAACAGGTGTACCATAGCCTAATTCCATTTAATAAAATATATTAAAAAGAGCAAGTGCACTTACAAACATCCAGTTAAAATGCGCATATAAAACAATCCTCGAGGTGATCCAGCGTCTGACCGGCTCCTACAGCGCCGCCCGACTAGTTTCGTCACTTGGACTCATCAGGAGCTTAGCTAATAGGAGCCTGCAGACGCTTTTAAACAGTTTCCACATCACATGACCATATGATTCAGTGAGCGCCATTCGCTGAGCTCTTTAGCTCGTTTCTAACCTCACTGTCTATTGGCTCTACTTTGTGTGTTATCAGGGACTACATTACCCATCATTCCCTAGGATCAGATCTATCCCAGGCTCTCCAATTGGGTGGTTAGGGTCACAAGCCCCTCAGGGCTCCACCCCTCCAAATTCCGCCCTAAAATCCGGATTTCCGTAACTCCTATCAGACGGACTACAAATGGCAGCATGTTGAACGGATTTCCGCATTCAAAAAACGGAACTCCGCATAAAAAACGGAAATCCGCCCAAAAAACGGACCTTCCAATTATATCATGCATTGAGCAGCATGGGAGGGACCCAAAATTGTTGAAATTCTGTGGGGTACAAAAATTGACGACAAGGTGGAGGGGCTGTCACAAAATTAGGGAAATATCTAAGATGGAAACAAAATGGATTTATGATCTTAGAACAATGCAGCCGGGTGGATTGAACGTTGAGCTTGATCTGAATTGTCATATAGTTGATGATTGAAGGGAGGATTGAATGGAGCTGTATATATACCGGTAAATAATGATGGGGGACACAAATGTGAAGGTAAAATTGTATTCAATTCAGTTATTGTAATTGGTGAATATGTGTATTAAGGGGTGGGGGCATTATGGACAGAAAGGGGGTTATTTGTAGTAATGTACGTAGTGTTACATATGTGGAAGTGAGCGCCTAGAAACAGAGGTAAAAGTAGAGCAAATTTCTCTTTCCTATGGTAGCTGGTGTAGCCTTTTTTGGAAGCATTCCCGTGGACCTATGATTTTAGTCTGTTGAGGTTTTTTGCCCGCTTAAGATGCGGAATTCCGGATCGCGATATTGAAATTTAAGGGTGATGCGGAGTTCCGGAGGTCTGGGGGCGGTAATGCATGATATAATTGGAAGGTCCGTTTTTTGGGCGGAGTTCCGTTTTTTTATGCGGAGTTCCGTTTTTTTTATGCGAAATTACGTTTTTTTAATGCGGAAATCCGTTCAACATGCTGCCATTTGTAGTCCGTCTGATAGGAGTTACGGAAATCCGGATTTTAGGGCGGAATTTGGAGGGGTGGAGCCCTGAGGGGCTTGTGACCCTAACCACCCAATTGGAGAGCCTGGGATGGATCTGTTTCTAGGGAATGATGGGTAATGTAGTCCCTGATAACACACAAAGTAGAGCCAATAGACAGTGAGGTTAGAAACGAGCTAAAGAGCTCAGCGAATGGCGCTCACTGAATCATATGGTCATGTGATGTGGAAACTGTTTAAAAGCGTCTGCAGGCTCCTATTAGCTAAGCTCCTGATGAGTCCAAGTGACGAAACTAGTCGGGCGGCGCTGTAGGAGCCGGTTAGACGCTGGATCACCTCGAGGATTGTTTTATATGCGCATTTTAAATGGATGTTTGTAAGTGCACTTGCTCTTTTTAATATATTTTATTAAATGGAATTACGCTATGGTACACCTGTTTGAGCCCTAGATCATTTCTTTGCTGACACAAGAGAAAGTCATCACAACAAGCTAGAGCTTCTGGTCTGTGAAGGGTCGGCCATATTATCTGGTGAGAGGCTTGAGTGCATAGCTGGTGGAGGCACTTTAGGGTGACCCGTGAGTGGAGTGGGAGCACTGGTGGTGCTGGATAGTGTATGCTCTGTAAACGGTATCACACTATTGCTGTGTCTCTCTTTCATATGACATGTATACACACATCTGAGGAGTCCTATATCAGTGGAGGAGTTTGTGTGCTGGCATGGTCCAAAAACGCGATTGCTAATCGTTAGTGGTTGGCCTATTGTTCCGGTGAGAATATGTCATTACTGCTATGAACTGTATATGAAGAATTATTGGTTGGACTATTAACTGGATACCTGTGGATCACACCTATTGAGGGTGTGGTGGACTTTTTAAATGTGCAATCTTGTGTATTAATATGTGGGTTGTTGAGCCCTGTTTCCATAGAATAGAAATTTTGTACGTAGTGTGACACACACAATTGAAAAATAGCGATCCGACCAGACAGAGATTTATTAATATTTAGAATATCTATTGAGGAGCGCACTGATCAAATATAGAATTTTTAAATGCAAAAAAAGTACCCAAAGGTTCTGTGCAACAAAATGAATTAAAATAATTTGGTTGTTTGTTGCTCAGCTACGGTCTGTATTAAGCATGCGCTTTATTAAGGGAGTGGGATTTAAACATGATTTGTTGCCTAAAGCTGACAACACTGCTAGACATTCCACACAGGAGTTGTGTAGAAATGTTTTTTATTGCAAACATACTGTTGTGATATCAGTAGTACACAAACAATGCATTTTAAAGATATAATAAATGTACAGTATAATATATGTAAATGTGTTTGAGGAAGTTATTCTGAAGAATTCTGTGCAAACTGTGGGACATGGGAAAAGTGAAAATAGGAAAAAAGATATAGCTACGGTATTGGGTACAGTAAGACCTCAGCATTTAGCAACCAAAGTTTTTTCCCAATGAATATCTTCTATCTCATAAGCTGATGCCCATGAGAGACATCCCAGGTGATTTGGTGGTTGAGAGGGACAGGAAAAAATACACGATAAAAAAAAAATCAAAAATGAAAATATATATATAAAAAAAAAAACCTGCATCAGCGATCAGAGCCCACCAACAGAAATCTCTGTTGGTGAGCAATAAAAGGGGGGGGGGGGGAGGGGGTGTTCATCTGTGTGCTAAGTTGTATGGCTCTGCAGGCGACATATGAAAGCTGCAGAGCACTGACCCCGAACACTACCAAGCTTCTCATCCATGCCCTCATCTCCCGCTTTGACTACTGCAATGTCGTACTATCTGGCCTCCCCTTAAAACACATTGAACCCCTTCAAATCAGTCATGAATGCAGCAGCTAGACTCATCCATCTTTCCCACCGCTCTGCTTTCACTTCTCCCCTCTGTGAAGCCCGACACTGGCTCCCCATCAGCTTCAGGATCAGTTTTAAGGTTCTGTGCCTTACCTACAAATCTGTGCACAAGACCCGTTATATTTGATTGGTTAGTTCTTGTATAAAAAAAAAAAAAAAAAAAAAAAAAAAAGAGAGATTGGTGAGCGCCCTCAGTCTTCACCCATGATAGCCTATGCTGGACTTGTAGCTGAGATTGCGCTCACACCAAGTGCTTGTCTTGCTGCAGATTGCCGTCTGTCTTTGGATCAAACTTCTTGCGGATTGGATTACTCATTACCGACCCGGCTCGCTCCCGACTACGATTCTTCTGATAACCTGTTAATGACCCGGCTTGTACTTGACCACACATCTTTATCTAACTACCTGCTGCCAACCTCGGATTGTTTAAGGACTTTGCATGAACGCTGCCTGCCCTGATCCTGGCCTGTCTGACCACACATCCCTATTGTTATTACACTTTCACCTGGATTGCCTCAGCTCAAAGGCCTCAGGTGACTATTCAAGTATACTGTGTTTATTATTGTGTTTAGTGTGTATGGTGATTGCCATTTGCCAGGTTGTATGCTACATCTACCTGCAGGGTTTTGTAGTTGGTTGCTAGGCAGAAGTTTCCGCAGGCGTTAGGGCTGGGTTATAGGTCAATCATATGAGCATACAGCCTGACTTATAGCAGGTAACCAGACAGGACAACAAAAAGTTACAAGTCCTTCCACAGAGATCTATATTTGCCTTTGTCCACAGTGCGCAGCATTATCAAAAAGTTTGCAACCCATAGCACTGTAGCTAATCTTCCTGGGTGTAAGCGGAAGAGAAAAATTGCTGCAATGCAGGATAATCTGGATGGTGAATAAGCAGCGCCAAACACGTTCCAAAGAAATTCAAGCTGTCCTGCAGGCTCAGGGAGCGTTAGTGTCAGCACAAACTATCCGTCAACATTTAAATGAAATGCTATGGCAGCAGACCCAGGAGGACCCCACTGCTGACACCGAGACATAAAAAAAGCATGACTACTGTGCCTTCTGGGGAAAAAAAAAAAAGTCTTGAGGACAGAGGTGACCAAGCTAAAAAGTTTTGGTGCAGCACATTCTACTGTTTACCGAAAATATAATGAGGCCTGCAAAGAGAACAGTACCTACAGTGAAACATGGTGGAGGTTCAATTGGGGTCGTTTTAAAACGTTTAGCACTGGGTACCTTGATTGTGTGCAAGGTATCATGAAATCTGGAGGATTACAAAAGTCACTTCACCAAAGATCAGGATAGTTACAGCTATGATCTTTCCAGTAGTAACTTGTGGCTGTAAAAGTTAGACTAAATATAAGCTCATGCATAGAAAACTTGATGCTTTTGGAATGTGGGTGTGAAGAAAATTACTGGACGGCCAGATCTAACCAGTCAACACCAAAGGGGGATTAAATCAAGTCCAGCACAACAATTGAGAGTTTTGCATATAAAGTTAAAACAAAAGCCAAGCTGTGTGTTGTGGCAAACTAATTTGACAAGAGTAAAATAACGGAGTTGTCTGCTGTAAATAATATTGTCTGGGTTGTTTTACATCTTCTGTTAATTGATGTGTGATTTGTTTTCCCTCTACCTATACTAGTCTCTTGGGGCCGGTGCACACCAGAGCGGTTCTGGAGCATTTTTTGAAACGCTTGCAGGGGGAAACCCGCTTGGCTAATGAAAATGAATGGGATGGTGCACACCAGAGCGGTTCGTTTTCCCCCAAACTGCTGTCCTGCTGCATTTTTGAGATTGGAGGCGTTTCTGCCTCAATGTTAAAGTATAGGAAAATGGAAAACTGCTCTGAAAAACGCCAGATCAGAGCGGTTTTCCAGGCATTGTTACAGAAGCTGTTCAGTAACAGCTTTACTGTAACAATATATGAAATCTGCTACACAAAAGCGCTCCAAAAAACACTAGGCAGGTTTAGAAAACCTCTCCAAACATGCCTAGAATCACTCTAAAATCTGCTTCAAAAACCTCTAGTGTTTTGAGGATCTGCTAGAAGTTTTTGGTGAGCACTGGGCCATACAGTCTGCAGTAAAACAATGTGCTCCTAGCCAAAGTGTGGCACTTTGCCAGTCCTTGGAAGCACTCGGGCTTCCGAAAGTGGGCTGCTCGTACTGCGCATGGGCAAACTCCCTCTCGCACATGCGCAGTACAGAGCCGCCGGTCTTCAGGACCCCAAGTGCTTCCGGAGACTGCTGAAGTCTCTTGCGGTGAGAGATATTCAAACTGTGGAGCCTGCGGGGGAGCGATGACACCGGGAGGAGAATGGGAAGTCCCTATAAAACAGAGAGCCTTCCCTCTACTTTAGTGTGTATAAAGTATTAGCCAGTATTCTATAATTTTCTGGTTTAACAGAGTATCCAGCAAGATAATGGTAAACCAGAACGCCTAGGAGTGTGCAAAATGCTTTCTTAAAAACAGAAAGTATTTGCAATAATTCAGGTTGGAGTGAGCTCCGAAATGTCCCTCAGTGCATGACTGATGAAATATACTAATTATCCACTGTTGTCCTTGTATTCTAGTCACAGACGACATTGCATTCAGGGGATCTGGAGGTGTGGCTAGCTTATAGGGACAACAATGGTTGATTTGCATATTTCAGCAGTGATGCACTGGGAAACATTTTGGCACTCACTCCAACCTGAATTATTGCAAATACCTTCTGGTTTTACGAAAGCAAACTTGTTTCCCATAATATTCTGATGTATATAAAGTCACCAAACATTCACAGCCAGAACCGAAACCCAGTAAGTTGTAAAGTAATATTATACATCTGATTATTGCTTATACAAAATTTATATTGATTTAAGTAAATCTTAATATGTTGGTGGCTACATGTCACCTCTATAGAAAATGTATAAGGAATACCTGCACACTGCATGATGACGTCCAGCTACACTGAATGGAATATCTTCTCTATGTGGACAGAGGGGCTATTATATCTGAAAGGGGTTTCATTGTTTCCACCATATCTTGAAGATGGGTACTATAAAATACATAAACTCACCAGAGAACCATTACTATGGACAAGATATGGAGTTTCCCCCCCAGAAAAAAAAAACACCTGAACCCCCCCCCCCCCAAAAAAAAAATGGGGATTTTTCACTTACCTGGGGCTTCTTCCAACCCTCCATAGTTAAACAGGTCCATCAGCATCCTCTGGGTCCCCTCTGATGTATGACAATCTCCAGTCATGCCTTTTGTGCACTCCCATCACTGGGAGGTTTCTGTGCATGTGCAATTTTCATAAAAATGTACTGCAAATGTGCAGAACACACCCAGTGATGAGTGTGAAGAAGGCACATGGACGGGAATGTGAATGCCCAGTAGGTGCAACTGGAGCTCCTGCCAGATCTCAAAGATCTACAACAGAAAAACAACAGAGGGAAGCCAGAGGACGCTGTGAGACCAGACTGACTACGGGAGGTTGGAAGAAGCCCCAAGGAAGTCAAAATCCTGGTTATTTTGCAAGTTCAGGAGTGTTTTAAATGATCTAATTGGTTTGAAGAGCAGCAGCATTTGCAAGAACACTGTATTAGGGTTGCACCAAAATGTTATTACTTACTGGTATCATTGTTACTAATGTCCTCTTGCATGGATGGAAAATTCTCATATTAGCACTTTCTAGGTCTAGACTTCTTATGCTAATTTACAGAAACAAAGCCAGGACATTTGCTCTAAATACTGTCTGGCTTGCTGACCATCTCCTGTGTGTATATCTGATGTTTTTACTCTATGAATCCTGAATGCAACAGAAAATAGTATTTCTCATGCACAGTCCATAGCAGCACAATGTCCTCCTATCACAAGTGTGCGCAGACCGACTCCACCCTCCTGCTGGGCAGCTTCATGGAGAAGTCTACTGACTCCGCCCCCCTGCTGGGCAGCTCCATGGAGTGGGCTCTGCGTATTTATATGGTAATGAGGTGATACCAGAGTAACTGCACAAGGTATGCATAGAGAGCAGTCATCCCCAGTATCACCACTTCCTGTGTATTGTCTACAGACACCTTATTGTGTACAATATACAGGAGAGGAGCCACACCCTGCCAAGTATTGTTTTTGTGATCAACAAAGTCTGCCTGGAGATTTTCACATGGTTTCTGGTGACTCTTTAAGATAGTTTAAAATATGTTATATTTAATCCCTGCACAGTGTCACTATGGGGAAGTCCATCTAAAACCGAGTGTAATGTCCTCACTCTATGGACATTATCATGGCAAAGTTGCTGAAAGCTAACAGGAGTAGCATGCAGAGGAACATGGAGGATGTCCATGCTGGTGGTATTATCTTCATTCATGGATGGTGAAGGATGGGACGTTTAAACTTGAAAACTCTACAATAAGAACCCAGCACAATATGATTCAAACTTGTTATCAGCATGAAGGTTGATGAAGATGTGAACTGCAGAAGCAAGAAACTCGAATACCAAACATGATAAACATGATTGGGAAGGTGAGGTTTACAGTGGGTGTTCCCTGTAACAGGAATGCAATCATAAAGCAGTGTTGCACATTATCTGCCTGTTGTGTGGCATAGTCGATAAAAATTATGCTTCACAGTCACGTACATTTTTGGATAATGCAGTGCGTAATGCTGCAAGCTGTAATACCACAACTGCAAACCTTGCATAGGTGGCCCATTGCAGTGCAGCAAGCCACGTTACAAAAAAGGCCATTATGCCGCACCACAAAACACCACTGTAAATATACCCTTACTGCATACCTAGTTATTCAATTTTAAAACATTAATAAAAATTACTCTAATGTGTGGGTGTGTTTACTTTAGAAAGTTTAAAGGACAGCTGTAAGAAGAGGGATGTGGAGGCTGCCATAGTTATTCCATTTTAAACAATACCAGTTGCCTGGCTATCCTGCTGTTCTCCCCTGCCTCTACTACTTTTAGCCATAGCCCCTGAACAAGTATACATCAGATCAGGTGTTTCTGACATTGTCAGATCTGACTACATAACCTGCTTTAGCCATAGCCCCTGAACAAGTATACATCAGATCAGGTGTTTCTGACATTGTCAGATCTGACTACATAACCTGCTTGCTTGTTTGAGTTATTCAGACATTACTGCAGCCAAATAGACCAGCAGGGCTTCCAGGCAACTGGTATTGTTTAAAAGGAAATACATTTCCCTCTCACTACAGTTATCCTTTAACCTTCTTGGCGGTAACCCCGAACGTAGTTCGGGGTAAGCCGCCGGAGGGTGCCGCTCAGGCCCTGCTGGGCCGATTTGTTTAATTTTTTTTTTTGCTGGACGCAGCTAGCACTTTGCTAGCTGCGCCAGCACCCTGATCGCCGCCGCCGCGCGCCAGATCGACGCTATACGGTGCGGCGCGCGGCCCCCCCCCAGACCCCGTGCGCTGCCTGGCCAATCAGTGCCAGGCAGCGCCGAGGGGTGGCCCGGGACTCCCAATGACGACGTGACGTCGGTGACGTCATTCCGCCCCGTCGCCATGGCGACGGGGGAAGCCCTCCAGGAAATCCCGTTCTTTGAACGGGATTTCCTGATCGGAGATCGCCGAAGGCGATCGAAGAGGGCGGGGGGATGCCGCTGAGCAGCGGCTATCATGTAGCAAGCCCTGGGCTCGCTACATGATATAGAAAAAAAAAAAATTAAAAAAAACTGCCGCGCTGCCTCCTGGCGTATTTTTTTTATACCGCCAGGAGGGTTAAATACATTATGTAACTAATGCAACCAAAGAAGAAAGTTTATTTTTTTTCAAAGGGACTCCGAGCTCAAAATCAAAATGAAATTGGTACTCGTCTGGGGCTTTCTGCAGCCCAGTGTAGGTCAGGAGGTCCCACGGCGTCCTTCTGGCTCTTCTCCCAGGCCTTCGCTCAGAAATGGCAGCCCGGCAGCTCCCGGCGACACTGGGCCCGAGTGTCTGGCTCCTCTACCTTAAACGTCACGTCTGTTGTCATCACGCCGGCTGCCTCGTGTCATCACGGCGGCCGGCGTGACAGTACTGCGCATGTGTGATTAAACCGCGCATGTGCCGTACTGTCACGCCAGCCGCCGTGATGACGCAAGGTGGCCAGCGTGGTGACGACAGCGTGACGTTTGAGGAAGAAGGAGCCCGACACTCGGGCCCAGTGCTGCCGGGCAGCCATTTCTGAGCGAAGGCCTGGGAGCAGAGCCAGATTGACGTCGTGGGACCTCCCGACCTATGGTGGGCTGGAGAAAGCCCCAGGTGAGTCCCTTTAAAAAATACAAACAAAAAGGAGCTTGCCAACACTCGTCATTCATGAGCCACTAACCACTCAATCCAGCAAACAATCAATCCCTTCCCTATCAGACATCCAGGGCTGTAGTGACTGCAAGTCTGCAACTTGTTCAGCTCATTCTACAGCAGAGTTCTAATAACCAGTGTGACCCTCCATGCAGGATCCCCTATGTGTACATATCCCCCCCTTTCCACCAACCTTATAAATAAATTTTCCCACATGTCAGTTCACACTAATAAGCTAGAAAAAAACACACATGTGCAATCTAACATGATAATTTTTTTTTCTAGGAAATATTTAATTTATAACCAAAGGTTTAGAAACAATCCTAAATTGGCTAGAATTATAACTGACTAATAGCATGCCTCCTTAGGGCCCATTCACATTATAAGCGCTTTTCTGAGCGATTTGTGATTGATTAGCGCGTTTTAAAAATCGATCTCATTCACTTTCATTAAAATAGTGGTAAAATCTTAAAAAAAACAATGCAGTGATCTTTTTGCTTACGCAATTACAGTGATTTTTTAGAGCAATTTTAATGTAAGTGAATGGGAGCAATTTTTAAAAAAGTGCTAAGAAATCGCTAATCACTTTGTGTGAATGGAAAGGGGGGAAAAAAGTTTATCAGCCAGTCATACAGGTACTCTTAGGCCACATACACACATCAGACCATAGTCTTTTGAAAATGAAAGATTACAGACCAATGTTACCCCCTTCCATGTAGTATGAGAGCCATACTCTACACAGTCTATTCTATGGAGCTGCACTCCCCATCAGACAGAAATCTTACCCCCTTCCATGTAGTATGAGAGCCACACCTACACAGTCTATTCTATGGAGCTGCACTCCCCATCAGACAGAAATCTTACCCCCTTCCATGTAGTATGAGAGCCACACCTACACAGTCTATTCTATGGAGCTGCACTCCCCATCAGACAGAAATCTTACCCCCTTCCATGTAGTATGAGAGCCATACCTACACAGTCTATTCTATGGAGCTGAACTCCCCATCAGACAGAAATATTTGCAAGATGCTGCACACAAAGATGCTGTACACATGCAACAGATCAGTATCTGCAAAAGATCCGTTCCTGCAAATTGCATTCTGAGTCTATGAGATCTGCAGATCCTCACACACCTTGTTTAACAGACATTCATCTGCAGATCAGACAATCTGCAGATCTGAAAATCCATCTTGGTGGATCTGATCTGCAGATGAATGTCAGTTAAACAAGGTGTGTATCTGCAGATCTCATAGACTATGAATGCAATTTGCAGGAAAGGATCTTTGGCAGGAATAGATCTTTTGCAGACACTGATCTGTTGCATGTGTGCAGCATCTTGCAAAGATTTATCTGATGGGGAGTTCAGCTCAGTAGAAAAGACTGTGAAGGTATGGCTCTCATACTACATGAAGGGGGTAAAATTGGTCTGTGATCTTTCATTTCCCAAAGACTATGGTCTGATGTGTGTATGAGCCTTTAGGCTACATACACACTTGAGATAAAAGTCTTTGGAAAATGAAAGATCACAGACCAATGTTACCCCCTTCCATGTAGTATGAGAGTCATACTCTACACAGTCTATTCCATGGAGCTGAACTCCACATCAGATACAAATCTTTGCAAGATGCTGCACACAAAGATGCTGTACACATTCAAAAGATCCGTTCCTGCAAAATGCATTCATAGTCTATGATATCTGCAGATCCTCATATACACATTGTTTAACAAACATTCATCTGCATATCTGACAATCATCTGCAGATCTGAAGATCCATCCTGGTGGATCTGATCTGCAGACGAATGTCTGTTAAACAAGGTGTGTATGATGATCTGCAGATATCATAGACTATGAATGCATTTTTCAGGAACAGATCTTTTGCAGATACTGATCTGTTAATTGTGTACAGCATCTTTGTGTGCAGCATCTTGCAAAGGTTATCTGATGGGGAGTTCAGCTCCATAGAATAGACTGTGTAGAGTATGGCTCTCCTACTACATGGAAGGGGGGGTAAATTTGGTCTGTGATCTTGTATTTTCCAAAGACTTTTATCTCAAGTGTGTATGTAGCCTTACTACGTCAGTCATTACACATTAATAAAGTGAACATGAAGGAAAAGTAAAAAAAAAAAAAAAAAAAAAAAAAAAAAAATTATATATATATATATATATATATATATATATTTTGAAACTTCAAATCACTGTTTTTGTATCACAGACTGCAAGGGGACTATTGAAATGCAAATAAGCAGGGTTTTCTTTTCACAGTGTATACAAAACATGACCGACCAATCACAACACTTCCCAGCCTCTGCCTGCCCAAATCCCCTCCTATATAAAGGCCACAGCCTCTTCCTGTCTATTCATCCTCTAGCAGGAGACTTGCTGCTTTGCTGCACTATTGCTGAAGGTTTGTCCATATTTTTGCTTCATGATAAAAATGGAATCTGCCTTTGAAATGTTGGAAACCCTGGAAGGAATTATCAGCTTGGCCTCCCGAGGAAATCAGAAAATCTAATTCCAGGAGAGGTTCCACATCATGAAGAGGCTCGGAGAAGGTGGATTTGGGTCAGTTCTGTTGGCGAAGGAGAAGACTACAGGTGAGTGGAATCATTCAATCTCATAATCCATACATTGCAATGGTGGTGCTTATGTCATGCCTTCCCTTACCTACTGTAACAATCGATAATATGGCGGCTGCGGAGGTGCGGAGTGTAGCCGCAGCCGCCTTTGTTCCCTATCCTCATCCGTTCCATCGGCGTCTAGCACGCCGGGAACGGTATTGTCATCTGCTCATAGGGTCACTGTCTCGCGTGGTGGACAGGACCTTTATGCTGGGAGGTGCGTCAGCTGACTGGCCGGTTGGCTGACGTCAGGGGTGACTCTCGCCGCTCGGATTGGCTGTTCCGAGATGGGCGCAGCGGAGTCTTCCTCTGCTTCATAAAGCCTTCGTTCACCATTCACAAACTGTCTGCTGTCGTGAATACTTTGTGTTAGCGCTCAGACCTTAGACTAGTTCCCAGGTGTTGAAACCAAGGACTTCCAATCGACCCAATCGTTACACATACTACATAAGTCATGTAGGGAATTTATCGTGGCCTTTTCATTTTGTCCAGTCAGTCCTGTGATACAGATAGCCCAGCCGGTATAGCCAGTTCTGTACCCTACACATTGTTCAATTTCTACTTACTAAAAATATTTTTTATTGAATACAGTTTAGATTTAAACTATGTATATAGTTTACAGTTTGTGATAGTGTGTGTGTGTGTGTGTATATATATATATATATATATATATATATATATATATATATATATATATATATATATATATATATATATATATATATATATATATATATATCATTACTCCATTCACATTTGGACACAGATGTACCATTTATGCTGTAGAAATAATTGTTAGAACTACATTGTGAGAACTGAGTTTTGTGCATTCCCATCTGTGTGCTTTTTTCACAGCTATCATGACAAACTAAAATCTCTTAATTTTTATAATTCTGTAATTACTGTGCATTCCGAATATAAATGGTTTGGTAGGACTTTACTAAATCTAAACCATTATGCAGAAGAACAGAGGCGCCAAAAGGATAAAAGGAAGCTAAATGAGCTTAAAAAACAAATTCTTGGTAAATAGGAGGTAGTGGTGGACTGTAGTAAAGACAGTCAATATATTATTTATGAACTCCAAATATGCACCTGGCTCTTCTACTGACCACATATGCTATTGCTCCGTTGTTATTGCCTGATGAAGCGGGATCAAACCTGCGAAACGCGTTGCATATTTGAGTTCATAAATACAATATATTGACTGTCTTTACTACGGTCGTTGTGTGTCTACTTGGAGGAGGTAAGTCCACCACTACTTCCTCTATTTACCAAGAATTTGGTTTTTAAGCTCATTTAGCTTCCTTTTATCCTTTTGGCGCCTCTATTCTAATGCATAATATTGAGTCCACCCTGGGTGGAGGGTTGAACCCCCTTTTTTCTCATCTACAGAGAGTGACTTCTTGTTCCTGAGTGGGGTCAGGAAAATCTCCCCACCTGCCTTTACAGTGGTTTCCTAATGGTAACCCTGGTTTGTGAGTATTAATATTTACTCTATCTAGTAACCATTTACCAGTAAATATTACACTATTGGGGCTCTTGGTGTTCCTTGTTTTTATTTTGTTTAAATCTGAACCATAACTCATTGGGCCATACACAATTCACTTTTTACCTTGAGTTTTCTCCTAGGAGAAGATTTTTCTCTTTAATAAAAAAAAAAAAAACCTTCAATGCTTTGCAATTGTAAAAGCACCAAAATATAGGTGAAAAGTACTACCAATGTTAGATTTGACTATTTTCCTGCTTGCATGATAATTGACAAGGTGTGTTTCTGCAATGCATATCGAGAGTTTTCTTAACTTTGTAGGCTGAGGGGTAAATGGGATACAGACTTGCGATCAAATAAAATTCTATAGTATTTTCTAGCTAAAATCTGACTAAAAAATATACTAAATGTAATCCCAATTTGTTCTGGTTTGTACAGATCAGAAGATGGCACTAAAGATGGAGAGAGCTACTTCAAACAAGAGGAAATTCCTTATGGAATTTGCAATTTCAGCCTACCTGTCCTCCCACCCAAATATCGTGCAAAGCTACGACATGATCTTCAAGACCCAGGAATATTTCATATTTAGCCAAGAAGTGGCACTTTTTGGAGACCTCTTTAATTTAATACTACCCGATGTAAGTATTATGGATTCACTTGATACCAGTTTGTTTCATGTTTGTATATGTTTAAAATAGAAAAGTTCTGAGGATTCTTGTATGTCTTTCAGTTTGGACTTGTAGAAGGCAGTGTGAAGAATTGCATGGTGCAGATCTCTGAGGCATTACACTTCATGGCAGAGAAGGGGATAGTGCACATGGACTTGAAACCTGAAAATGTGCTGGTATTTGACCAGAACTGTCAATGTTTGAAGCTGACCACCTTTGGACTGGCTCAGATTAAGAGAACAACAATCAGAGGACAGTCTGGTACCATCTTTTACAAAGCACCGGAAATATGTCTTACAAGTAAGGAAACATTGGTTGTAGAATCTAGCATTGATGTGTGGGCACTTGGAGTGATGTTGTTCTGTCTGAAGACTGGGGAATTTCCATGGCAGAAGGCAATGCTTGAGGATGACAATTTTAAAAGATTTGTTGACTGGCAGAGCCATTCAAAATATGATGATCCTCCTGAGCCATGGGAGGAGCTGTCTTTCTCAGCACTGAGTGAATGTAGGAGTCTTTTGGCCATAGAACCTCATCACCGATGTGACACCAGTGACCTTCAGCTGCTCATGGAAGAGCTGGTATAAACAGGACTGCATCATGAGAAGATGATAGATCGGTTGTGTCTGTCTTATATTGTCTGTAGGCAACCAACTGAGGCCAGCATCTCTGAGGAGTTTAACCAGGAACAATGAGTCATTTCCATGTTATTCCAAGCACCCTCTCTTCCTGCGCATCTCAGCATCATTCTCTGCAGAACTGGATTATCTTCATGATATACAGATAAGTAAAGCTCTGATATTGGTATTTTTCATTTTAAACAAGGTCTGTGTGAGAAGCAGTAAAACTGCAAGGCTGTTTGGCATGTGTGGAAGCGCAGGATATTTACAGGACATACACAGGACATACAAAAGGTTTTTTGCATTGACATTTTTTCCATTCAGTATTGCTGTTGCTAGATATTGATTAATATTTGGTGTGCATTTTCTATACACAGTGTGCACACAAGGTGTTGAGTTATTACCAGCTTGTATTTATTAGTTATTATATATGTTTGTCCGTGCTGCAATATAATACAGTGAGATATGTATATGGTATCGCTATTATGTGATTATTGTACCAGGACCCCCAATGTTCGTGTTCTCATGTTAAATGATTTTAGCTTTTTTCTGTGTTGAGGTGTATATTATAAAGATTTAGAGAGAGAGAGAGAGAGAGAGAGAGAGAGATCTATCAGGCAGATGATCTTTTCTTCTAAGTATTTATGTTTTTTTGCTTCTGCTGAGACACTTATTATAGTGCAACAGTATATCTTTAGACTCAATTTTTTGTTGGTTTATACATTGGTTTCAGAAATCTCTTTGATTTCTTTCAGAGTCTCATATTTCAATATGAATTTGGATATATTACAATCATTGGACCAATCATGGGAATAACAAGTGAAAACCATTTATGATAAAAAATATTTTGGAACTACTGAGTGGAATTACTGAACAAGTGAGAGAATTATGTAGAGAATTGAAGAATACACATATTATGTACAGCAAGACATGGTGGAATATAATGAGTTTGGAGAATTATGACTTAGAAGTAGTGTTGGGCGAACAGTGTTTACCACTGTTCGGGTTCTGCAGAACATCATCCTGTTCGGGTGATGTTCGAGTTCGGCCGAACACCCGATGGTGGTCGGCCAAACCGTTCGGCCATATGGCCGAACTAAGAGCGCATGGCCGAACGTTACCCGAACGTTCGGCTAGCGCTGTGATTGGCCGAACGGGTCACATGGTTCGGACCCGAACGCGCTCTGATTGGCCGAACGGGTCACGTGGTTCGGGTAAATAAATACCCGATCCACGTCATTTCTCCGCCATTTGTCTGTGGGTTTAGCTTTGGGTAGGCAAGCAGGGTAGTTCTCTCTCCAGCCAGGCAAGCCAGGGTCCCCCCAGTGATTGTGTCGCTGCTGGGAACAGTAGTACACCGCTCACCCACACTATAGCATTGTGTTTACTGCCACTCTATGTGTCTGCTGGGAACAGTAGTACACCGCTCACCCTGTATAGCATTGTGCTCTGTGTCGCTGCTGGGAATAGTAGTATACCGCTCACCCACACTATATAGCATTGTGTTTACTGCCACTCTGTCTCTGCTGGGAACAGTAGTACACCGCTCACCCACCACTGTATAGCATTGTGTTTACTGCCACTCTGTCTCTGCTGGGAACAGTAGTACACCGCTCACCCGCCACTGTATAGCATTTCTGCACTGCCACTGTACTGCTGCCAGTCAGCGTGTACTTTAAGGATAAGTGAAATGAAGAAGAAATCCTGTTAAAGAGGGAGGGGCAAGGGAAGAGGTGTTCCCCCTGACGGTTCACGTACAGGCCACAGTGGAGCACCGAAGAAAACCCACTCAATACCGCCCATGTTGTCCAGGAAATCAACCCTCACAAATCCAAAAGAACAGGACCAGATAATTAATTGGATGACCTCTCAAGCGTCCAGCAGTGGGTTAAACAGCACCAGCACATCACGCACGAGGTCCGAGTCCTCAGCCAGTTACAAGGAGCCAGTGGGCACAAAGCTGACACAACCGGCAGCGACACCACGCACACAACTGCCAAATAACCAGTCCGAAGAATTTCCTCAGGACACAATGGGGTATTCGCAGGAGCTATTCCCAGCCCAACAAACTTCCACCTTTCAAAGGTCAATGGAACAGCCAGAAATGTTGTGCCCGGATTCACAACCATTGACTGTGGGAAATGCACCGCGCACTGAAATGCAAGGCGAGTCCGAGGACTTTGAAACCCAAATCCCAGAGCAAGTTGGGCAGGAGGGGTTTCAATTGCAGGAGGTCGGCCGAGAAGATCTTGAAGACGACGTTGGAATGTGCTGCGCAGAGGTTGTTGTGGGGAGCTCTACTCCATGGCGGCGGCCCACAATCACATATGACGAGTTTGAGGAGATGGAAGAGGAGGAGGGTATGGACAATGTTAACAGAGACCCAGCTTTTTTATGTGAAGGAGAACATCGCCGTCGTAGCAGCAGCACAGATGAGTCTGTTGAAGAACCCACTGCTGCACGAGTTTGCCTTGTGCCACAAGGTAGGCGGCGTGAAATTTCAGGCACCACAAGCGTGGAAGTTCAAGTGAGACGCAAAAGAGGCGCAAACAATAATCGCCAGCAAGGCAGGTGCTCCAAAGTCTGGCCTTTCTTTGAAGACTGCAGTGAGGATGGTACCATGGTGATGTGCAAGGAGTGCAAGGAGTGCAAGACCCGCCTGAGCAGGGGGAAACATTAACCTCTCCACCACCAGCATGACCCGCCACATGGTATCCAAACATCCCACTCTGTGGCCGCCAGGACAGGGTACCAGCAACACTGCCTCCCTTGGGGTCACCAGACTCACCACCAGACCCTCCTCAGCAGCAGCAGTAGCGCAGCCATTGCGTGGTTCACAACAACATTCACAAACATCAGACGACGCTGACACTGTCACTTTCCGGAGTAGTGCTCTTGAGGTCTCCCAGTCATCAAACAACAACCAACAGCCGTTCAGTGTGCAGCCCTACATTTCAGTTATCTGTCTCGGAGATGCTTGAGCGCAAGAGGAAATTGCCAGCAAATGACCCCCGGGCCGTGGCACTAACAGCCAGCATAGCCAAGCTTCTGGCCTGCGAAATGCTGCCATATCGAGTGGTGGAGACAAACAGCTTCAAGGGCATAATGTCAGTGGCCATCCCACGTTACGTGGTTCCCAGCCGCTACCACTTTGCGCGCTCTGCAGTGCCTGAGTTGCATGAGCACGTGGTCAGCAAAATAACCCGAAGTTTGAAGAATGCCGTTGCCTGCAAGGTTCACCTCACCACTGACACCTGGACGAGTGCGTTCGGCCAGGATCGATACATCTCCCTTACCGTGCACTGGGTGAACCTTGTGGAGCCTGGCAGCGATTCCTCACCTGCTACGGCGCGGGTGTTACCCACGCCGCAAACAGCTGCACCGCCGTCCCTCCCACTGGATAACAGCAGCACCTACCTCTCTGACTCCTTCTCCTCCAACGCATCTCAAAGCTGTACCTCATCTGGAAACGCTAACCCAGCAGCAGTAGGATTGTGAAAGCAGTGCAGCACAGCTGTTGGCATGCGTCAGCAAGCGTTGCTGAAGCTGATCTGCCTTGGGGATAAGCAACACACAGGGGAGGAAATTTGGAGGGGAATAAAGGAACAGACGGATTTGTGGCTGGCACCGCTGGACCTGAAACCGGGCATGGTTGTGTGTGATAATGGGAGTAATCTCATTCGCGCTTTAAGGTTGGCTAAGCTGACACACATCCCTTGCCTGGCGCACGTGATGAACCTAGTAGTTCAGCGGTTCCTGAGGACATACCCAGGCGTGGCCGATCTTCTGTTGAAGGTGCGACGAGTGGCCAAACATTGTAGAAATTACAGTACTGCTTCGGGGGCACTCGCCAAGATGCAGGAGCGCTTCAATCTCCCCCACCATCGCTTGCTGTGTGATGTCCCTACGCGCTGGAATTCTACGCTGCACATGCTAGCCCGCTTTTGCGAGCAGAAGAGTGCAGTGGTCCAGTACATGACGGCGCAGTACCGAGGCGCATCCGGACAGCTGCCAAGCTTCTGTGGATCCGATTGGGCCAACATGTTGGACCTCTGCCAAGTCCTCCAAAATTTTGAGCAATCCACGTTGCTTGTGAGCAGCGACAACTCTTCAGTCAGCATTACCATACCACTGCTGTGTTTACTGAAGAAGTCAATGTTGAAAATCAAGGAAACAGCTGTCATGATGCAACTGGGGGAATCTGAAGGAGAAAGCGAGCGTGATGGTACCAACATCAGGCCATCCGCCTCAGGAAACGCTGGCCCCAGCAGCTATGACGAAGAAGAGGAGGAACAGCTGGAGTTGGAGCAGGAATTTCATGCCACCACTGACGAGGGCCAGAGCGGTGCACGTTGGACTTCCACAATTCAGCGCGAATGGTCAGCAGAAGCAGACCAGGAAGAAGGTGACGACTATGATGCATCACAACAACTCTCACAACGCTCACAAGAGGATGATGAGGATTCTGGCAGGACTCTGGCACACATAGCTCAATTCATGCTAGACTGCATTGAGCGCGACCCACGCCTTGTGCGCATTCTGGACAACACCAATTACTGGGTTTATACCCTTCTGGATCCACGGTACAAACACAATGTTCCAAAACTGCTTGAAGAACGAGTCAGACAGGTCAAAATGGAAGAATACCAGCAGGCCCTTGTGGAGACTTTAGAGAGGAGATTGACATCCTCCCCCTCCTCTAGCCACTTGTATGCAGACAGACTGACTTCCGCAAACCCAGGACGACCAGGAGGACAGCAAACCACACAAGCCGTAGCTAGTGCCCAAAAGGGAATGGTATCGGCAGTGTGCTTGGAGTGGGAAAATTTTCTGACACCCATGCAGCAGCCCACAGAACAGCAAGCGTGCAGGTCCACCTCCAACACCGATCGCCTGGAGAAGATGGTCAAGGACTAAATGTCAGATGGCGTAGCTGTGTTGAACAATCCATCTGCACCCTTCAACTATTGGGTATCGAAGCTAGACACCTGGCACGAACTGGCAATGTACGCAATAGAGGTGCTGGCTTGCCCGGCAGCCAGCGTTATGTCAGAACGCTGTTTCAGTGCTGCCGGAGGCATCGTCACAGATCGGCGTATCTGCCTCTCCACAGAAAATGCAGACCGTCTGACTCAAATTAAAATGAATCAATCGTGGATTGGAAACTACTACGCAACACTCCCGGACCCCAACCAAGTAACATGAACAATGACCATCTGTGATGGGTTAGCGTTTCCGGTCCCTGTTTATTGAACCTCTTATCTGTATTACATTTATGACTGCATGGCGGCAAAATGCATGCTATCCGCACGCTTCTTGTCCTCATGCAAGGCCTGGGTTGTTGTGTCTGAAAGCGTGGCCTTCTCCTCCTGCGCCTCCTCCTGTTCCATCACGTGTTCTGCTGCTGGGTTAGCGTTGCCGGTCCCTGTTTATGGAACCTCTTATCTTTATTACATTTATGACTGCATGGCGGCAAAATGCATGCTACCTGTGCAAAGAAAACAGACATTTCCCGCATTTAAGACAGTTTTCCCTTTGAGACTTTTAAATCGATTTTCTCAAACTATAAGCTCTTTTTGCTAAAAAATTTTTCCTCTTGTACCCACTCCCAAGGGGCACATACCCTGTAAATTTGGGGTATGTAGCATGTAAGGAGGCTTTACAAAGCACGAAAGTTCGGGTCCCCATTGACTTCCATTATGTTTGGAGTTCGGCGCGAACACCCGAACATCGCGGCCATGTTCGGCGAACGTTCACGAACCCGAACATCCAGGTGTTCGCCCAACACTACTTAGAAGGTATCTATCCAAGAGGCCTGAGGGTGAAGATAGTCCCGGCCTGGCAACTTAATGAGGATAAGAAGAAATGGTGAACAAGGATTTGGTAAATGTTCCAAGATAATTGTGGGAATGCTCATTGATTATGAACGAGAACTGTTGGTTGAATTAAGAGACAAAATTGAACTGTTAAAAGGAATACTCAAGGAATTACAACCAGAGTACTGTGGAGCCTTTTTTATGCAGGAGATTAAGAGGGATCTAATAAAAGTAGAACAAGAGATCACCTCCAATAAAAAGAAGAAGTTGGAAAGAGAGAATGGATTATGGTTTCCAGCGAGCCTATGTATGGAAACATTGGGGGGACCACAAAAGGACAGGGTGTGAGACAACGGTATTCAAGAAGGCGCAACCCCAAAAACCCCCAAGGTGGAAGGGCCAAAGCACAGAGTGATAATCAGAGGAGTTATACATCTGACTCAAGTGACCTTAATGATTCAGAGATGGATGATATCAGCAGATCCATAGATCGTAGATTGGCAGAAATTAGGACTGGACAGCTGCCTAAACGGAGAGTTAATGGAGCAAGGGATTTACAGGCCGAGGAGAATGAGGTATTGCAAGTTATTATTTTATCACAGATTGAACTTTCTAAAGATGAAATAAGTGTTTTGGGGGACAAAATGGCCAGAAACTTGGAATTTGAAGACATAACAGAGCCAATCGCTCGTCCCCCTGAAGACATGGACCTTAAATGCAGTGCACTTGGTGCAAATGCATCTTTTCTAGTCACTAAAACACTAGGGGGCTCTACTACAGGGTTAATAGGCTTCCTTGTCACAGTCTTTCCTGAACTGAGAAAACTTGGAAGACAAAGTTTAGATTCCTATACGAGGGATGATCGAGGAACAATCAACCCGACTACCCAGCGACCGGTAGTCTGGATGCCTTCAGACTTAGACAAAGTTGAACCTGCAATTTGCGGCCGATCTATCAAGTATGCCTTCTCCCTTGTGTACTACATGGTAAAAAAACCTTAGTCAGCTGCAACTCAGCAAATAAACAAGAGGTTCAACGCTTTATACGCGACTGTAATTGAGGGAACCAGTCCTCCCGCTTTTGATTTGGATACAACATTCAATTTTAAAGCTGCTGCAGTATGGCTTTCAAGTAAGGGACTTAACATAGAAATCCTAAGATGCCTGATTCGAGACATGAATAATGATGACTTGGGCCCTACAGGAAAAGCCTTTGTAGCTCAGGTGAAACTGATTGCTCAGTATGCTGAGATGACATTGTATCAAACAATCACTGAATTCCTCAACGAAGGACTGTCATACGCCCACAAATTACCTGGTGTTGGAGTGGAGATGAGTTTGGTCATGCGGTTGAGAGACTAAAACGTGAATGGGGAGATGACTTTCCCTACGTGAAGATCCTAAAACTTCATGGTCATGAGGCACTTGCCGCCGGAAAGTATCCAAACCTCCTTAAAGGATACCCCAACTGACATGTGACATGATGAGATAGACATGTGTATGTACAGTGCCTAGCACACAGATAACTATGCTGTGTTCCTTTTTTTCTTTCTCTGCCTGAAAGAGTTAAATATCAGGTATGTAAGTGGCTGACTCAGTCCTGACTCAGACAGGAAGTGACTACAGTGTGACCCTCACTGATAAGAAATTCCACTTTTTTACCTCTTTCTTGCTCTCAGAAGCCATTTTCTGCTAGGAAAGTGTTTTATAGTTGGAATTTCTTATCAGTGAGGAAAAAAAGGCAGAGAAAGGAAAAAAAGGAACACAGCATAGTTATCTGTGTGCTAGGCACTGTACATACACATGTCTATCTCATTATGTCACATTTCAGTTGTGGTATCCTTTAAGGTCGCCACCGCTCAGAAACGAAAACAAGACTCTAGTTTTAGAGACTAAGAATACAAAAATATCTCAATCAAGGCTAACAGACTTGGAAGTCAAAGAGGCTGTGTCACGACCCCCTCTGAAGAGATCAAGGATGGGAGCAGATGATAAAGAGGTAGTTCAACAGTTATCGCCTTGCAGATGACATTGCCTTATCTAAAATTGATGACGCCCAAGGGGTGTCTGACCCTGGAATGGACGCTTTACAAAAAGTGATGCAGATTATGCAAAAATCGAATCAGTCAATGGATACAAGCTAATTACTAATCTTTCCTACCATTGTCTTATTTAGAAAAAAAAAATAAAAAAAATCAGTGTTTTGGAGAAGGGATTATCTTTTCCCCCTACTGCGTTTGAGACCATCAAGGATGTCGATTACATATTTTTTTTTTTTTGCAGGAGGCATGTGCAAAAAAAAAAAAAAATCTACGGTCGCAAACCCGTGCCATTACAGGAACTGGCAGAAATGGGCCTAGGAGGTCCAGGACCAACACATTTTTGAAGATCTTTTGAGTTTGGTGCAGGAAAATGAAGACACAATGTCTAGAGGTGAGACCAATAAATTTAAACCTGCATCAAAGTTTCTTCCTGCATTTAGTGCAGAAATCAGAATATTCTTTCATATGCAAAGAATTGCAAAGGTTAGACCGAGGTGGGACAATCAAAAATAGGGACAGAAATGATAACGTCAGCACTCAGGAGGGCACTCAAAAAATTAAAGATGAGGACAGATATTATTTGCGAGGAGGACAAAGGAGGGAACGTAGTGGTGTGGCCAGTTCAAATGTACATAGAGGAAGCGAATAAACAGCTAACAAACATTTTATTGTCTCCTATCACAGGATCCAACAAAGAAGTTCCAATCAGAACTTAACATATTGGAGAGTGCAAGATTGAATACAATTATTACTGATAAAGAGGAGAAGTTCCTGTGGATTCAAAAACCCACAGTGGCAACATTTTACCTACTCCCGAAGGTTTATAAAAATGCTGAAAACCCGCCGGGGAGACCGATAGTTTCGGGAATAGGGAGTCTTATGGAAAAGTGTGGAAAATACATTGATTCTTTTTTGCAGCCCCTGGTTGAGACATTGGAATCCTATGTGAAGGATACATCAGACATTCTCAATCATGTTAACGGCCTATCATTAACAGAGGATATGTGGTTGGTCACGTGCGATATTGAAAGTCTGTACACCAATATTGATCATGAAGATGGGATTCGTGTGGTACGTTATTTCTTGGAGATGAGCAATCTTGATCTTGACAAACGTGAGTTTATTTTAATACTTTTGAGATTTGTGTTAACTCACAACTTTTCTACTCGCGCTTCCACCTACAGATGAGGGGTGTGGCGATGGGGGCTCGGTGTGTCCCGTAGGTCGCCAACCTCTTCATGGGGTGGTGGGAGCGCGAGGTGGTTTGGGCCCCCTTGATGGAACGATCCCATCCACACATCGGATGGTATCGTTTTATAGATGATCTTTTGATCATCTGGCAGGGCACAGAGGATCTCTGCAAAGATTTTTTAGAGAGGCTGAATACAAATGAGCTGAATATTTTTCTGACATAAGATCTCAGGAACATCAGTTGAATTTTTGGATCTGCAACTGACCAAGAGCCATAGTGGAGAAATTATGACAACCACTTACAGAAAACCGACAGCAGTCAATAGTGTTCTGCAGTATGGATCCCATCATACTGCAAAAAACAAAACATACCATTTGGTCAATTTATCAGACTTAAACGCAATTGTTCTACTGTTGTAGCGTTTGAACAAGAAGCTATGCAATTGAAAATAGATTGCACCAAAGAGGTTATCCAAGGAAGGTAGTGGAACAAGCTTTGAGGAGGGCAAGAGCGATACCCAGACCACAATTATTGACACCTAATAGAAGAAACAATCAGGATATGATTAGGTTGATCACACCGTACAACAGCAATTGGCAAGATCTGTATAACGATGTGTAGGCATTGGGGCATTTTGAGGAGTGATCGTGATCTTTGTCCTTATTTAACAGATCAACTAAGTTTGACTGCTAGAAGAGCACCCACTTTAAAAACAATTCTTTCCAGGAGTCATTTTCAAAGATCAGAGAACCTGCGGATGGTGAAGGGAAGTTATCCATGTGGGAACTGCACGATATGTCAGTATATGATTCAGACTAAGACTGTGGTAAGCACCACCAACCAGAGGAAATTTGTGATTTTTGCATACATCAACTGTAAAACCTCAGGGGTTATTTATATGTTACAGTGCCCTTGTCAGAGACAGTATATAGGACAGACCAAAAATCCACTCAAAATTAGGTTACAGAAACATGTTTCCACAGAGAAATTAGCTAAGAGGGACTTTGATGATGGAAAATGTTTAACTCCAGTGGCTGCACATGCCCTACGTAGTCACAAAGCTTCCCTCAGAGGATGGAAATTTATGGGATTACAACAGATTAGACAGGGAATCAGGGGAGGAGATGTGGTTACAAGATTATTGAAGAGTGAATTGCGTTGGATTCATGACATGGGGACTCTGTCCACATGGTTTGAAGGAGGAGTTATCCTTTGGGATGTTTCCTGCCGCAGTGATGTTATTGACCCATTGGATTGGAAATGGGCTGGCAAGACAGGTGGTAGCATGGAGACTTGAGTGTTTGAGTGATGTGTCAGACATGGTTTTGGCCTTGTGATATTGAGATTTGTTTTTTTTTCTCCTTTTCTCTCCTTCGTTGTGATAATTTCATTTCAGGTCGGGTCCAAGAACCAGACATTAGGTTGTTTGGTAAGTACCACACAAATTAGAGCCAAAAAACAATAACTATCTTCAAAGGGCCATGACTAAACCAACATCATAAGAAGTTACCCCATCTAAAGACCTATCAAATAAATAAATATTCCATCATTCCATATAGAGTGTAATAAATGTAATTTACACAAAAAATGTACACAAAAAATGTTAAAAAACAATCATATTATAAAACCGCCTTCTAAATCCAAATGTAATTGGAAATACACAGGAGCAGCAAACTGTGGATAGTGTCACAAAGTACCATCAATTGATTATAAAGTGCATAATCCCAATATTGCACAGCCCGCAATATAGGAAAAACTGACAATGATCAAAAAGTTTGTGCAAGGAAGTGAAACCCCCCCAAAAAAAACTTTTGAATAAGGAAAAATATTCAAAAGGAAAAATTTACTATTGACACGCAATTTTTGCACTTTTTGGCACTGGACACTTTGATCAAGGAATAAAACACCAGAATAGAAGGATGAAGACACTTGTTATGGAGACAAAAAAAAAAAAAAATCAAGAGAAGAGAGAGAGATGAAGGACATGAATTGTCTTCCGTGGTGTGGATTGACACAAATAGTTTTGTGATTATTATATTCATTTTGTATTTTTTATTGATCAAGGTTTTAGGATTATATATTTTGCACATTGTCGCTGTTTTGCACATTTATATATGTATATTTTTTTTTCATGCACTTGATGGATAATGGATTGTATGAGACGAACTATGGAAATGTTTTGAAAATCCACTAGATGGAGCTCTTGTATCGTTTATGGTGTTTTCTTGCGTCTGTTTTACAGATTGACTTTATTTAATGACTCATCTATGAAAAACAATTCTTGAAATTTATGTATTGAATATAGTATTTTATTCCCTTAAATGTATCCAGGAAGATTGTGCTTATATTATTCCGGTATTCAATTTTGTAGTAAATCTACAATACAACAACATTTGTAAAGCGCTTTTCTCCCATAGGACTCAAAGCGCATATCTAAACCTAATCTAAACCAGCGCTTCCACTTTGTAACGACTCTTGTGCCCGCTCGAGACTGTCTGACGACAATACGCATGCGCGATGATCCCTCTGATTAAAGAGAATCTGTACTCTAATATTCTTACACTAAAAAGCATACCATTCTATTCCTTATTTTCTCCTGGGCCCCTCTGTGCTGTTTCTGCCACTCCCTGCTGCAATCCTGGCTTGTACTTAACAGTTTTAGGCAGTGTTTACAAACAAACTAACCAGCTTGTGATAGGCTCACATAAACAGAGTGTGTGAGTCATAAAGAGTGTGCAGGGGGCCTGCAGAGGGTGTGTATCGCTTCTATCCAATCACAAGCAGCCCTGCACATTTCACACATTCAAGCCTTAGCCCGACAGACACGACAGAGGAAAGGAAATAAGATTTATTACAGAGACAGTGCAATTAGGAAAGGCTGCAGTAAGCCAGAGCACATTAGAACAGGCATAGGAACTTATAGGATAGAAGAACTAAGGCTGAAAAATTTGTTACAGAGTCTCTTTAAGAGGATCGTCGTCATTGCGTACATGCGTGGCCACGCATGACGTATACCGGAACTGACTGGGCGACTTTTTAGCGCTGGGTGGCACTATTTAAATGTGCACCGTAGCACTGTAAGGTACCTCTTGATAAAAGCGGCTACGCCGCAATACGTGTGGAGGGGGCACTTGGGGGTCTTGCTGGTCACAGGCGCACGGATCAGGTAACTATCTCTTGTACCATTTGTTTGACTGTACTGGCACCATTACAACTGCAGGGCTGTTTGGCATGTGGGAAGCACAGGATATTTACAGGACATACAAGGTTTTTTGCATTGACATTTTTTCCATTTAGTATTGCTGTTGCTAGATATTATTTGGTGTGCATTTTCTATACTCAGTGTGCACACAAGGTGTCGAGTTATTACCAGGTTGTATTTATTAGTTATTATATATGTTTTTGTCCGTGCTGCAATATAATATGGTAAGATACGTGTATGGTATCGCTATTATGTGATTATTGTACCAGGACCCCCAATGTTCGTGTTCTCATTTTAAATGATTTTAGCTTTTTTCTGTGTTGAGGTGTATTTAATAAACATTTATATATGGAAGTTTTGAATGGTTCAGACTTCTTCTTCTAAGTATTTATTGTGTTTTTTGCTTCTGCTGAGACTCTTATTATGGTGCAACAGTATATCTTTAGACTCAATTTTTTTGGTTTTTATGGAACTTATTTATGCTCTGCCTACCAGTATCAAAACAATCATGCTTATAAAAAATATAGTATCACAATAAATGACTGGATTTTTTTTTCTTTTTAGGAAGTCGAAAACCACTGAAAAGGAGAAACAAGACCCCACCAGGTGCATAAAGTTGTAACTGGTAAAGTTATATGCAGTTACACCTGACCTCTGCCACCACCAAACTCCTTATCCATGCCCTCAATTTCCCGCCTTGACTACTGCAATGCCCTGCTGTCTGGTCTCCCTATGACCCGAACAACCACACTGCAGTCCATCATCAATGTGGCAGCCAGAATTATCCACTGCTCCCATCGCTCCACCATGGCTGAATCCCTCCACTGGCTTCCTATCCAGTCCAGAATCAGATTCAAGATACTGTGTCTGACCTACAAATCTGTCCACAAAACCTGTCCAACCTACATTTCCAATCTTACTCAGAGGTACACACCTAGCCGTTCACTCCGCTTTTCCAATGAACTTCGCCTAACCGTCCCCCGCATCACCCAGTCCCATGCATGCCTCCAGGACTTCTCAAGAGCTGCTCCAACACTATGGAACTCCCTAACTCCACCCATTAGGGCAGCCCCCTCCTTCAACATTTTCAAGAAAGCCCTCAAAACTCACCTTTTCACTCTGGCCTACTAGCCCTCACAAGTGCTCTAAACCCACAGCTGAACTCTGGTCCCCTACCTTTCGTGTCCCTATCTCTCCCTCTAGATTGTAAGCCTTTGGGCAGGGTCCTCCTCCTTTTGTGTCCTACCTGATCATGCACCTCCATTACTGTGCACCCATGCTATGCACTTGAGTGAACCTAACTTGCCTAATCTCCATGCTCCCATCCAGTGACTGACTAAGCATTACCTTGTACTCATACTGTGCTGTGTGATCTCCATGCTCCCATCCAGTGACTAAGCATTACCTTGTACTCATACTGTGCGGTGTGATCTCCATGCTCCCCTCCAGTGACTGACTAAGCATTACCTTGTACTCCTACTGTGCTGTGTGATCTCCATGCTCCATCCAGTGACTAAGCATTACCTTGTACTCATACTGTGCGGTGTGATCTCCATGCTCCCCTCCAGTGATTAAGCATTACCTTGTACTAATACTGTGCTGTGTGATCTGGTTTTCTTGTATTCCTGTATTGTCATATTGCTGTATGTCACCCCTAAATATTGTCTGTAACCTAAACTAATGTCCAGCACTGCGTAATATGTTGGCACTTTATAATTACAATAAATAATAATAATACACCTCCCATGCACATGGTGTTTTTGAAAATTGTCACCTGCAGTAAGACAGCCACAGTAATCAAGCCTGCCAGCAGTGTTGTCATAGCAAAGCATTGAATTTTATTAAATTTCTTTGCTGGTCATTAGTATGCTTAATCATAGTGAAATCAAGTCATTTTCTTTATTTTTAAGGATACCCAACTAGGCCACTGAAATGATCAAGAAAGTTCCATTTGCAAGGCTGTAACTGGCAGAGATACTTGTATGTAATCAGCTGTATTTTTTAGATGTATGCTGCCTTAATTTGTCTGAGGGTGAGGAAACTTGTTTTTTAGATCTAGTGGTGGTTGAATGGGGAAGAGACACTACATTTAGAGTCTAGATCTATTACATCATCTTACTGCTTTAAAGTTTTTTGCTAAGAGGGGTTAGTTGAAACCAGTAAGGTTTTAAGTTACCCCCTGCTAAATGCATATACATTGTATGGCCATGATAATCCCCACATTTTTGTTCACCATATACAGTCTACCTCTTTTGAAGTCTGGTGAAATGATCTGGGTTTCTCGGAATGCCCCCATCTGGCAGAACATTTAGTGAGGGTGGAAGTGTGTGTATGCTACTATTCCTCTCTAGGAAATATCCTCTATAATAAAACCCGTGTCCCTGCATAGCACTGTGTGTAGCTGGGTCCGTGCTTTCTGCTACTGCGCATGTGCGCAGCACGGACCCGGACAGCAGTTGGGACTGGAGGACGGGGCCAGTGAGCCGGACGGGCTGGTGCGCACACATGCAAAGTTAAAAAAACAACAAAAAACAAACCTAGAGCCCGTTTTTAAACACGCTTGGGTCTACTAGTAAATATATACTATATAGACTCACAAGATTGGGGACACTTTGGCGCAGTTGGTGAGCTTAAGCGCGTTAAAGTGTAACCAAGAGTCCCTGTCACTGCTTTCCTGTTGTGTGCTGCAGCCTCTCTATATTTATATATTTCTTATGGAGACTGGTTGGTCAATGGATGACTGGGATTAATATTCAGGAAAGTGGGTAGAGCCACCTACAACAGCCAATCAAAATTCAACTATTTAAGGGAATATTTACATTGCTGTCAGATAGAAACTGAACAGAGGTGCACCTACATCTCAGGAACAAGAAGTGAAATTGTGTTAAACTTTAAAGCATGTTGCATGAACACAATGATCTTATTAAAGCGGAATATAACCCTGCATTTCAACTTTGCTCTAAAATATTATTTACAGCAAATTATATGCAAAAAGCATTTTTTTTTACTAGACCAGCATTGGAAGGGTTAAACACAGACGTTTCAAGTTCCGTGGAGAGATATGCAGAAGTTCAGATTGTTACATTCTATGTATCTATTGATAAACAGTTACACACTCTTTGGCAGTCCTCCAAGCTCCTTCTCAGTCAGAGAGATGAGTCATTCAACACTTAGATACATTTCTGTAAACAAAATGTATCTCTTTTCAGCTTTGGATGCGTCTGCAGAAATCTAAAGGAACTTTAAAGCCCTGTGTAACCCTTCCAATGCTGGTCTAGTAAAAAAAAAAATGCTGGTTGCATATAATATACTGTAAATAATGTTTTAGAGCAAAGTTGAAATGCAGGGTTATATTCCGCTTTAAAATGTTTAAAACAGCACTGGAACATATGCCAATGGATGAATATAAAGTAGTAGTTAGAGCAGACAGAACCAGCTGGTGAATAAGAGCGGCGCTTCAGTGCACCCCTGGTAGATGAAGTAGCTGTAGTTATATCAAGTGATACGTTTAAATTAACTTGATACTGTAATTTAACAGAAGACAAATCATTTCAGCACATATCAGAAACACATCGATCTTATGATCTACAGTATCCCCTGATATCCCTGTGGTGAAGATGGGTATCACTTTAATCTGAGGCAAGTCAACCCAAAAACATGTGAAACAAGCCACAAAAGAGCTTTATGCATACAGGCCTTTTTTTATGCATACAGATTGGGAGTTAAAGGACAACTGAAGCGAGAGGTGTATGGAGGCTGCCATATTCATTTTTTTAAGCAATACCAGTTGCCTGGCTATCCCACTGCTCCTATGCCTCAAATACTTTTAGCCATAGACCCTGAACAAGCATATACAAATCAGGCGTTTCAGAAATTATCTGACAAGATCAGCTGCTTGCTTGTTTCTGGTGTTATTCAGACAATACTGCAGCCAAATACATTAGTAGAGCCACCAGGGAGCCGGTACTGTTTAAAATGAATTAAATATGGCAGCCTCCACATACTTCTCACTTCATATCGTGTAAGCAGAGAAAACAGTACCTGGCACCAGATGTAGCCTGGTGGATCAACCGGATACCGGGTGGGGGAGTGCTCATCCACAGCAATGTCCATGTAGTGAAGAAATGAGAAGAAAGCAGGGCACCACTCCTCCATAAAAACCCTTTATTATCCAGTTGAGTGACAACAAGTACAGAGAAAAAGCAGTGGGGGTCTGGGGTACCTGACAGCTGTTTCGCTGGCTAAGCCAGCTTCTTCAGAGGCAAAATACACAATAAACACAGTTTAAAAGCTACTTATATAGTAAAGTCATAGCCACTTACCGCCCTCTCAACCACCACAGCCTGTGAAGCGCAACGCTGGTTAAACAAGCTTCCGGGTTCACTTCCCTTAGGGTCACGTGCGCCGTCACTAGCAATCAGGTAATCCTGTTCTTCCGACAGACGCTTCCCTCCCTGACGTCATTAGTAAATCACAGGTTCTGATAAGCCAAGCGTTCAAGGGTGGGAGGGGCGTGGGCTCATGTGACTAGAGATCGGGCATGCACCCTATATGCGTACCAGCATGAAGCGCAGCCACAGGAGGAAAATGTCATCGCTCGCATGACAACATCCTACCATGTGAGTCCTAAGGGCTGCTCTAGGCAATAGCGAGCTGCGGGTCTCCCCGCACATTGGCCCTAGGACTCTGATTGGTCATTGGACAATGGTTTACGTGCATAAAACATCCCCCTGCTGTGCATATAGTAATACAAAATCATGCACACATGAAATAAAAATTACAGTTAGCACTTATTCAAATTTACAAATAAAGTTTAGGTTTAGGCAATCATAATATTTGAAAAAAGATAGCAAGGAAAAAAAAAGGCAAATTACTTTCCAAACTGGGTCATATCAAGACCCCGAGCGGGATCATTAGTACTGTAAGAAAACAATGCAGTTCATTCCTGTCATTAAGTCCCAGAGGGTCACATGCCTTTGTTATAGAGATGATCCTAGCTTCCTGTTGTAGGAGTAACGTTTCACGATTACCTCCTCTGCGTGGCATTTGCACAGTTAGGATCCGCATCCCGATTGTGATGTTCTCTGACATGTCTAATGAGCCTTCCAGCTCCCACCCCCGTTTCTACAGACTTAAAATGTTCTTGGAAATGGGTACACAGCATTTGAGTAGTCTGGCCTATATAAAATGAACCACATCTGCATAAAATACAATGACTTGGTTGGATCTACAATGTAAAAAAATCTTTGATTGTAATAAGAGTGCCCCCAAGTCATATGCTGCGTCCCGATTTGAACTGATGACAGTGTTGGCAATTGCCACTTCTGTGATTCCCACTAGGGAGAAACCTTTGTAGCCAATTCGTAGATTGTGGTCTCCTGAATTCGCTATTAGTTACCATATCACCTACACCAGGCTTTCTCAACCAGGGTTCCTTGAGTACTCTGCAGGGGTTCCTTGGAATTTTCCCACATCGTGGGGATGTATAATGGAGCACCCTATAATAGGTGGTACTGTAACAAGAAGCACTAAATTAGGGGCCTAGGAGACAGTATAATGAGTGGCAGTGTAATAGGGGTAGTGAAATAAACAGCCACACATACTTTTAAAGACCATTCCTCCTGTAAAATTAATGCAGGGGTTCCTCGAGATCAAAAAGCTATTTGCAGGGTTCCTCCAGGGTAGAAAGGTTGAGAAAGGCTGACCTACAGTCATAGCATGTCTAAACAAGATGAGGGGTTTACTCTGGGCCCAAGAACATAATGCTTGATCGTTCTGTAAAATATGCCAATGTTTTAGAACAATCGATCATATTTTGTCTGCCATGGGGGTGTAGTCGAAAACACGTGAGACGTTGATTGGATGTTGTTTCAGAAATTGTCAGATCTGACAAGATCAGCTGCTTGCTTGTTTATGGTGTTATTCAGACAATACTGCAGCCAAATACATTAGGGCCGCCAGAGAGCTGGTATTGTTTAAAAGGAAAAATATGGCAGCCTCCACATACTTCTCACTTCAGTTGTCCTATAAAAGAGCAGAACCACATTTTAAACTGCAGGCAATTGTTTTATCAATTCATCGTTGATATGTATGCTAAGATTGAGAGAGTGAGCGTCTTTTGTACATTCACTAATACCAATGCAAACTAAGAGCTGAAGGATATATTGACTTGAGAGATGCTGTGGCAAATAATGGAAATGTTGAAGACCTTGGTGCTATCTACATTTGCAGGCAGCCCTAGACATGTACAAAATACACACACGATGCTATGACGTATGTAAGGGCATACGGTGGACCAGACTTATCACCTTCACTTACAATCCAACGGGGACAGAGAGGGATCAAGGAGATGCTTACTAATGGTCAACTAACCAGAGAACACCAAGACTTGGTTGTCAGAATATTTAATCAGAAGCAGTTGAAGCCAATTGATGTAATAACTAAAATTTTACGCATTACACCAGTAACGCGTAAAGATGTACTTGTTGATGTCTGCAATAGCTTCCTTAGATGCTGGATGTACACAATTGAATGGCAAAAGAAAGGACTGCCACACTGAATTTTAGCCAACACACATTGACGACATATCTGCTGAGTTGACTGGCCCAGAACAAGATCCTGACCTTTGTGCAGTTGTAACAAAATGATCCATGTACCATGTGGATTTCAATCCCAGCTTTTTTTTTTATGAAGGATGGAAAGTGTACAAAGATACCCAAGACAATGGATTCAAGAGAGAGAAACTGAAAATGATGGTAATCCTCTTTACAGACATGAGCTGCAGATGGAGGATTCAAGGCAAAACACAAGATGTGCGGCAAAAACAAAAAATAGACAATAGATGTTCTATTGCTATCTAAAATGTTTCAGGCACAGATCAATGTGGAGTGCTGTAAATGTGAAATCACATGTGTGCCAGTTTATTAACAAACGTAGTGATATGGCAGTTTTCGGCATAAGAGAGTCCAAATTAAGTGATGCAGTATCAGTTACGAGGCAGTTTAGTGAATCCTAACATTTCCTATTCATGAAAGACATCCTGCTGTAGAATATTCGGTCACCAAATACAACCTTAAAGGGGAACTTCAGCTTAAACAAACATACTGTCATTATACTGTCGTTATATTAGTAAAGTTAATTAAAATAGATAGGTAATATAATCTCTTACCTACCCCGTTTTAAAAGAACAGGCAAAATGTTTGTGATTTTATGGGGGCAGCCATCTTTTTGGTTGAAAGGAGGTGACGGAGCATGAGACAGTTCCAACTGTCATGTTTCCTGATTACACCTCCGAGCTGTGCACGCTAGGCTTCAGATCTCAAATGCAAACTATTTGAGGGGTTACTAAGAGATACTATACATGATTTCATAGTAGAAAATCTTATTTCTCAGCATCAACATGGGTTTACTAAAGACAGGTCCTGTTTGACTAACATGCTCAGCTTTTATGAGGTAGTGAATGCTAATATGGATATTGGGAATGCTGTAGATGTGATATACTTGGACTTTGCAAAGGCCTTCGACACTGTTCCCCACAAAAGTCTGGTGCAAAAGTTGAGGATGCAAGGACTGGGGAATAGTCTGTGTGCATGGATAGGGAACTGGCTAATGGACAGAAAACAAATAGTTGTGGTCAATGGATCATACTCAAAATGGGAGACTGTTAGCAGTGGGGTACCACAGGGGTCTGTTCTGGGTCCAGTGCTCTTCAATTTATTTATTAATGACCTAGTAGATGCAGTAGTGAGCAATGTTTCTATTTTTGCAGATAATCCAAAATTGTGCAGAATCATCAACTGTCAGGAAGATAGTGTCATATTGCAACAGGATCTGGATAGGATGGCTATATGGGCACATACATGGCAGATGAAATTCAATGTTGAAAAATGTAAAGTCATGCACTTTGGTCGTACCAATGGTCTAGCACCATACAAAATAAATGGGATACAGTTGGGGATTTCAAACTTGGAGAAGGACTTAGGAGTACTCATCGAGTAAAATAATCAACAAGTATTTATTTTATTTTTAATCAACAATTATTCAACAAGTTAAATAATCGTACTCAATGCCAAGCCGCTGCAGCTAAAGCTAACAAAAGTTTGGGATGCATTGAAAGAGAAATAAAAACTTGAGATGCTAGCATAATATTGCCCCTGTTTAACTCTCTAGTAAGGCCACATCTGGAATATGGAATTCAGTTCTGAGCACCACATTACAAAAAAGATATTGCAGTTTTAGAGCAGGTGCAGAGACGAGCAACAAAATTGATATGTGGGATGGAGGGTCTCACTTACCAAGAAAGGTTAGATAAACTGGGTTTATTTAGTCTAGAGAAAAGACGCCTTAGAGGGGATCTAATTAACATGTATAAATACATCAAAGGGCAATATAATAGCTTGGCGGATGAGCTTTTTGTCCCTAGGCCTTCTCAAAGGATAGCTTTTCTCGCATGGTGAGGCCACTGAAAGTCTGAGACTTGGCTCCTGGATCTCCAGCCGAAGGTCTGTCTGAAGTTCTCTTTTGCCGACTTTGGGACACCTTTTCGGGCACTTTCTGGACTTGAGGTCCCTGCTTAGGCTTGGGGCCTTGCCTGTGCTAACCGGCCGCTCCAGACATGGAGCGGCCGGCTCATACCCCCCCTACAGCTACAACTTACCTGGGGGATGCCTCTGGACAGGTGGATCCTGTTGCCTGGTTCAGGGAGGTAAAATTTCGTATGGAGCTGATTCAGGATCTAAAGAAAAAATACAAAACCATCAAATACAGGTATGGAGCACCCTGGAGAGGAGAGATGTCACGGACTAATGAAGACCTGGTCCTACTGAGGAGGGAGCTGAGGGCCCAAAGAACCAACCTGCACCATCTTGAAAAGATTGGGGGGCCCTTGGCGGAAAACATCCAGCATAGGCGGCGCTTCCGCAGCATGTTGGCTCCCGATTCTGACATTGACTCCAGTGAGGAGGAAGACGACTGTATGGTCGTGGAGCATGGGAGCATGCCAGTGGAGGTGCCCGACTGGGTCAAGAGTGACATCAAGCTGGAAAAAGGTGAGGGGGATGGAGTACCTGGCCCTGTGGTGGGTGCCCGGGAGGGTGTGGGTAATGCCTGCCCTGCTTCCCCTGCCGCCGGGAGTCCGGGCGGTATGGCTGCCACTGGGGCCCCTGGAGTGGTAGTGGGTGGTGGGGTGGGTGCTGCTAGCACCAAGGCCGTGATGGCTGTGCCCCCCTCTGTGTCACCAAGTGGTGGGGTTGATGAGGCTGTGATGGACTCCCCGGGTGCCCGCACAGAATCCCCCCCTGCTTCCCTGGATGCTGCCGGTGTGGCTTTAGTCGCTTCTCCGGTGGTGTCTGGGGACAGTTTGGGGGGTGAGGAGTGCGCCCAGGGTTTCAGGGAAAGTCCCCCAGAGCCTGCCTGTGGTTTGAGTGCGGAGGTCCGTGTCCAAGATGGCGCCGACAATGCTGTGTCTATGGGGCAAGATGGCGCCGAGACGCCAAGCATCGTGGATGAAACGCCGGAGGAACTTCCGGTCTGCCCGCCGGAAGTGGTGTATGGAGCCGAAGCGGCCAATCGGGCGCATGAGGTGGCGGCAGGCGTGTCCCAAGCGGCTAAACCTACGCATGACGCAATGGGAAGAGGCGTGCCTGATGCGGCCGATAATACGCGTGACGCATGGAGGTAGGCGTACCTCACGCGGCCGGAAATCCGCATCAGCAAGCGGAAAATACAGCCAATAGCACGCATGTGGGCGTGGCCCATGCGGCTGGTGGAGCGCACCAGGAAATGAAGCCTAAAGCCAGTGGAACGCAAGATGCGGACATTGCATCTAAAAGCAAGCAGGAGTTACGTTCACTGGCCCCTGTTAAGCAAGTTTTGCCTGCAGAGGGGAAAGTAATCCCTGGGACCCAGGACTCCGCCCCCAGTGCTGGGAAATCTATAGAGGACTTCCAGTTTCCTGTGGAGGGACAGGACTCTTCCGTGGGCGGAGCCATGCAAATCATTGGCAAGAAGTCGGGTGAGAGAAAGTCTCTTTCCAAAATTTCTTCTAAAAGGGGGAAAAAGGGGAAGAATAAGCTAAAGAAACCTAGCATTGTTGTAGTGGGTGGGGGTAGAGGGAAGAAAAAGTCTAAGTGTGATGTAGTTAAGGTGGAGGAAACAGAGTTGTCCTCAATGGGGGTAGAAAATACAAATGCAAATATAAATGCAAATGTAAATGTGGGCGTTGTTGAAAAAGTCCATTATACTGGTACTGTCGGTGGTGTACACGTGTTATCCATTGGAGGCTCGGTCAGTGGTGCCAGTGCGGCGTTAAGTCTGCAGGGGGGAGGGGATAAAGATGCAGATGGGGCTCTTCCTGGCACTTCTGTTGCAGACCTCACCTCAAGCTGTAAGGTGGCTATGAAAGGTTCGTCTTCTCTCCCTGATAGTGATGATGGCAAAAGGGCTTCTGTCCTATACAGGGAGGAAAATGGTGAGATAGTCATGATTAAGGATAATCAAATTAGTCATGGTATAGAGCCTTTGTTTGGTAATGGTTTTCGTTTCTTTTCTGAAGATGATAATTCAGATTCAGATGGTGAAAGAAAGAAAAAAAGGGTAAAAAGAAGCATGTGGAACCTCCGCCTATTGATTTGGAAAATCTAGTCACGGAGTTCCACACCTTGGATTGTATTTATAGGCTGGAAAAGCAGCGGTTGGTGATACTTGAAGGCCATTCGGGTGAAACCAGGATTTATCCTGTAGAACCTGGTGGGGACTATAAGGGCCTTTACTTAGTGGGCAAAGGTGACCCGAATTGCGGACACCAAATCGAGTTTAGGGCCAACGGTAAAAGATTCTTAGTCGAAAATGACATGATTAAGAGATTTGCCTACACAGGTAAAATGGAATTCAGCGAGACTATTTTTGGCTTGGGTCCCAACGCCCCTAGGTATGAGGCCCCTCCCCGTGGTCACTGCAGTGCCTGACGAGGCGCCCAGTGGTAATTTGGCTGGGGTTGAGGCTGGTGGGGTGGCTACTGGGTCGGGGTTGCCTGGGTTGGAGAGCGTGACCAGGGTGGGCTTTGATTTTCCCGCCCAGGGCCCTGCCTCTAACCCGGGAGCTCTTGCTTCTATGGCGGCCCCGGCTCAGGGGGCATCCGCTGCCCAGCCCAGATCTTATTCGAAAGCAGTGCAGACTCCTACGTCTGGGAGGAGAGTCCTAGCTCCTCTGGAGCTAGAGTCTGAAACTTTTGTCCCCGGCAGGAGGAACGTGGTCAGACTCAAATGGGAACATAGTTCCGCTATCCCAAGCAAAAAAGAGTTTGTCCGGTTCCTCCTAGACCTGGGGACAAAACCGTGCGATTTGTATGCGATTCTAGCTCCGCCCCCCCCAGTACTATGATGTGAGCTTTCTTTCGCTGCACGGGATGGAAGCTTTCCTGGAGGAGAGGCTGAAAGTGTCGACAAACAACCGTTGGCACGGTTTTTCAGTCCTCCCTCTATCCCAGCAGTCATTAGAAAAGAGGGCTCACATTGTAGTACAAAATGAGAGCATCCCTGTGAGAGACTTGATGTCCTGGGTCCAGCATTTTGCTGACGTGATGGCCCCTCTGCAGCGGGTCCTGGACGACCTGGGAAATTGATGGGGGGAATATGAGGTGGCGATAAAGCTCCATACCAAGGAGGGACTCGTCACCCATATTCCCCGATCCGCCCTCATAGGGCGTGACAAAATTATTGTCTACTATCCCGGTCAGCCCAGGACCTGCAATAAATGCGGTAAGAGGGGGCATCTCGCCAGTAACTGCCCCGATCCCAGGTGTAGCAGGTGCCAGGAGTTCGGGCATTCCTCAGGTAGTTGCCGCCGAATTAAGTGCAACTTTTGTTTTGAGTACGGCCATCCGTATACGGAATGCCCGGTCTCCTGGGCGGCTATGCCTGAGGATCTCAGGAGAGCCATGTTGGTCCGTATGGACGAGGGGAATCAGCTTGTCCCTCTGCCAACTCCTAGTGTGTCTGTCCAGCCTGATCCAGTCCCTGTTGTATCTGAGTCCGTTGTTGTCCCTCCTGTTGCCCTTCCCGCTGTTTCTTCTCGGCCCGTTAAGACCAACATGGCCCCTGAGGGGCAGTCTGGACTCAGGAGGTCTGGTCGTCTCAGGGATGCCTCTCATGGGGGGGGGAAGGTTCTCCTCCCAAGGCGCAACATGTAAGACCTTCAAGGTCAACAAGAGGTAAGAAAGGTCCTAAGCCTTCTTCCTCTGGCTACCCTTTTTCCCCGGCTCCTCCCCCCCCACTCCTCAGGAGCCTGTTCCCCCTCCCCCTCCGATCTCCCTCCCCCGTCCCCTTCTGCCCCTCCCCCTCCCAATGACACAGTCATCATCCCCCCTCCTCCCCCTCCTGATGATATTGTCATCCCTCCCCCTCCTTCCCCGCCTGATGACAGTGTTCCTGTCGTTTCTGGTTCTGTCTCCTTCCCTCCGTTTACAGGTGTTTATCTTCAGCCTCGGGGCAGAGAGCACCTGAACTCGGAGGAGAAGGCATATTTGGAGGAGAAATTAAAAACTAGGAGGATAAAAAGGGGACCCAAAACTGGGCCTCTACAGAAAAAGTCTACCCAGAAAAACTGGGAAGTCTTAGTCCAGAAGCGTCAAGGACGTTAAGCTTGCCAACAGGTTTGACGTGTTGGCCGACAAACCTCTATCTTCAGAGGAAGAAGACATGGTGATTGGTGGTACCGCCACTGATTGAAGGGGTATTGTCTTTGTGCTTTCGTTTTTCTTTTCTGTTGATGTGCTTTTGCTTTCATTTTTTCTGTCCTTGTCCTAAGGAGTATGAAGGGAAACCTCAATCACTCTAATGGCTGCTCCCCCACCACTAATGTTGGCAACGATCAACGTTGCTAGCATCAAAACCCCCAGAGCTCGAAAATTGGCGTTTTCAATTCTGGCCAGCCTGGAGGCTAATATCCTTTTCCTGCAGGAGACCAGGCTCACCTCTATGGCTGATCTCTGGTTAGCTGAGAGGGACTGGGTGTCCGGTCAGAGTTTTTGGTCTCTTGCGGGAGAGCCTGGTAGTGGTGTGGCGGTTCTCTTTAGGACCGACATGGTAACGTACCGGCGAGTTATTGAGGTGGAAATGGGGAGGTGTCTGGTCTTGGACGTCTGTGTGAGGGGGCAGGACCTCAGGCTTATTAACACCTATGCCCACCCCAGTATTAAGGGAGAGAGTAAGCGCCTTTTCACACAGATCAGGCCATTCCTTTTTTCCGCTTGTCCTGTGATCCTGGGTGGTGATTTTAACACCGTCACTAGGGCCAAGGAACGGGCGAGTGCCCGGGTCCGGATAAGCAATGATGGTAGGTTTTTAGATAGGATAGTTAAAGATGCTGATCTGGTGGATGTACACATTCGACATTCGCCAGGTCTCACGGGCTTCACTTTTTATAGTGGTAGTAGTAGGTCTAGAATAGATAGGTTTTTTGTTTCGGAGAATCTCATCACTTCAGCCCCCAAGCTGTTGGCGGTGGAATTCTCCGACCACCTTATTCTATCGGTGTGCTTGAATGCTTTAGATGCTCCTCCCAGAGGTAGGGGTATCTGGAGGATGAATTCGGCCCTGCTGCTGGAAAGTGAGGTGAGACAATCCTTTGAGGAGTTTTTTCAGGCACAGGTCTCCATCCTGGACTGTTTCAACAATAGGTCTGAGTGGTGGGAGGAAGTCAAAAAACGTGCTGCCAGATTCTTCAAGGGTCTAGCTATTCGAAAGAGTATTGATAGAAACTTTGCTTACCAGCAACTGAGGGAGAGATTAAACATTCTTGTCTCTGAGGGCGAAGATCCGGGGGAGATCTCCGGCAGCTGCAGTACGACCGGTTGGCTTCTTTGACTCTGGAGAGGGACCGCCTCAGGCAGCTGCAGTACGACCGGTTGGCTTCTTTGACTCTGGAGAGGGATCATGGTAAATACCACTCGCCTGACCCTTACCAGAGTTTCAAACGAAGTTCTGCGCTTAGGACGGTCCACGGTCTCAGGGATGACTCGGGGTCTCTGGCAAAGTCCAGGTCGGAGATCTTGTCCATCGCTAGAGAGTTTTATGCCGAGCTGCTTGGGGAGAAGCCTCTTGATCAGGCAAGGATGGATGATTTCTTGGCTTCCATACCAGGTCTGGGAGAATTTGATGTTTCTGGTATTGATTTGACGACCGAGATCACCGTAGATGAAGTAGCGAGGGCCATTGATGTCTCGCGCCTAAAAAGACCCCGGGTCCGGACGGACTGACGGCCGAGTTTTACAAGGCTTTCAAGTCTGTCTTGGCCCCTCAATTGGCCGGTGCCTTTAACGACTGCCTTGCCGAGGGTCAATTACCACCCTCCATGAGGCAATCTGCGGTGATCTTATTGTCAAAGGGTCGTGATCCTGAGATGATTGAGAACTGGCATCCCATCAGCCTTCTCAATGTCGACAGGAAGATCCTGGCAAAAATTTTATTCTGGCGCTTGTCCCAGGTAACAGATGTGCTTTCCCGCCACCAGCACTGCTCAGTTCCAGGTAGGAGTACTTTCTCAGCACTGTTAGCTGCCCGGGAAGTTCTGGAACGGTGCAGGGCTGAGGGCTGGGGAAAGTTCTTGCTAATGTTGGACCAGTCAAAGGCCTTTGATCGAGTCAACCATAAGTACCTATGGCGGCTACTTAGTGTGTACGGCCTGCAGGGGAGGTTTGTAAATTGGCTACAGACGTTGTACAAAGAGGCTGAGAGTTTCATGCTCATCAACGGATGGGTCGGCCAGCCTTTTGAGGTGAGCTCGGGGGTCCGCCAGGGTTGTCCGCTGAGTTCGCTACTGTACGTGTTTGCCATCGACCCCTTCGTGAGAAGGTTAGAGGGCGGCACGCTCGGTGGGGTTCCTGTGGGCATCTCTGGTGTCTCGCCTCTGAAGGTGGTGGCTTATGCCGATGATGTTACAGTAGTGATCTCGAAGGCAGAGGAGGCGTTGGTGGTGGCCGAAGAGATCGCTCTGTACTCGTCGGCATCTGGTTCGAAAATCAATCCGGATAAGTGCGAAACTTTCTGGTTGGGCAAAGAAGGAGAATCCTTTGCACTTCCTGGCTCCTTTCCCGTGCCTCAAAATGAAATCAAGATCCTAGGCATCAAATTTGGCCCAGGCGATTACGGCCTGCGAAATTGGGAAAGCAAGCTGAAAGATGTCGACACTAAGGTAGCTCGTTGGAAGGGTTGGAGGTTGACCCTTAGGGAACGGGTTGACTTGATTAAAACCTACCTGGTGCCGATAATGTTGTATGTTAGCTATGTTGCCGGCATCTCTGTACACCAGGATCAACGCTCTGTTTTTCCTGATGTTATGGGGAAACAGAACGAACCCTGTACGTAGAAACATCACTTACAGAACTAGGCGGGAGGGTGGCTTAGGGATGGTCAACCCGATCGTCTTTTTCTCTCTGATGTTAAGTTCAATCTTGGTAGTTTACTGGCAGAGAGCCCGCCTACTTGGGTAAGCTTCTTTCAGATCTGGTGTGAGCCTTTCCTCAGGGACTGGATGAGCGGTGGCTCAGTGAAGAAACTGAATGCACGTCATGGCTACCTTCCGGCCTATGTTTTGCCTTGCATGAAAAAACTGCGGCAGTGGGGATTGGGAGTGGAGGACATCAAATCGGTCGACAGGAAAGTCCTGCTGGCTACAGTGGTGGACTCATTTCCATGACCCACTGGCCTTGAAGGATTGCCCAGGCCCAATTTTGAAGGAGGGTTTGTGGTTACTTAACTCACCGCGCGTTCCGAACAAATTGTGGGACATTGCCTGGCTAACTTTCCAGGGCAAACTGTATGTTGGAGGGAACATGTGGGGTCGGAGAAGGGAGTTTCGTGTCTGTCCTCGACAGGAGTGTTCCGTTGAGGAGGACATGGACCACTTTCTGAGGACATGCTCCTTCAATGTAGAGGTGTACAAACAGGTGGGAGGGGCCCTAGGTATCCCATTTCTGGAGCATCTGAGTTATGCTGAGTGGGCTTATGGAGCTTTTTACCTACGCCAGGGTTTTGATTTGTGCACTTTATACATAGTTAGCCTAGTGGTTAGGAGACACGTATGGTTGGCACGGTGTGATGTAGCAATTAGGCAGAAAATCTTGCCTGTCCAGGTGGTGGTGAACGGTATTCTCGGTGAGGTTGGGAAGATCCAGTTCTTGGAGAGGAAGAAGCTGGGGAGAGGAGCTTGGATTATGGCCTGGCAGAATATCAGGCCTCCTTGAGCTAGTGGATTCTTCTTCAGGGTGTTGCTTGCTATCTCTCTTTCTTACACCCTAGTTTTTTGTGATATTTTTTGAAGTCTGGCCGCAGGCACAAAGGAGATATCCCTTTGTGCTTCTTCTATATATCTGTTGGTAGCGGTGATGGTTTGGTCTTATTTAATTTTATTTTTTTTGTCTTGACTTAATGTTGTCTATAGTTTTTTTGTGTACCCTCGTTCTTTGGGCGTAAAAGACCCATTGTATGATTGTGTTATATGGGTGGTGTAGTGTAGGTGACGTCATCCTTTTTGTTGGTGGTGTATGTTTGGTGTTTTTCTTTTTCTTTTATTCATTTTAGTCTGTTGGATGAGTGGTGTGATGTAGGTGTTGTCTTTCGTTTTATGGTGGTGGTTTCATGTTATATGGTTTTGCTTTCTTTTTTTGTCTGGTTGTCCTAGTTGTACGAAAGGAGTTGACCGATACCCCTTCATCAGTATATCTTGTATGAGAGTGAATTAAGAGTTATTTTTGGATGTATCCCATCCCGAGGCTATCCTCTGTATGATATGTTTGTTTTTGATGTAAATAGTGTACATAGATCCTTTAGTCTGATGAGACTACTTATACAGCAGAATACCTAATGATGTAATATTGTATATAAGATTTTTTGAGAGAAATTTCTCGCGAATTCTAATTATTTTTGCACGTGCATACTTAAAATACTAAATTTATTTATTATTCATGACGTATGCTGTATAACTTGATTTTTATAATAAAAACATCTCAAAGGACTAGAGGACATGATCTGCGCATGGAGAAAAAACGTTTTAGCCATTTATTTAGGAAAGGGTTCTTTACAGTAAGAGTGATTAGGATGTGGAATGCATTGCGACAGGAAGTCGTTATAGCAAACTCTATACCTGCATTTAAAGGGGGCTTAAATGCTTTCCTTGCGTTGAAAGACTTCCATGGCTACAATTACTAGGTAATGCCTAATGATGTTGATCCGGGGATTTTATCTGATTGCCATCTGGAGTCGGGAAGGAATTTTTCCCTTTTGGGGCTAATTGGACCATGCCTTGTAAGGGTTTTTTTGCCTTCCTCTGGATCAACAGGGATATGTGAGGGAGCAGGCTGGTGTTGTACTTTGTACTGGTTGAACTCGATGGACGTATGTCTTTTTTCAACCAAAATAACTATGTAACTATATGAAAAAAATTGCACCAAAACAGCAGAACGAAAACATCAGAAATCTCACCATGCTTTGCACAGCATCAGGGGAAAAATGCCCGGACAGTTTTCTTTTGTGCAGCTAAAAATGAGGCTTGGGGAAGAAAAACAAAGTTCTGATGCCGTGAAACTGACAAAGAACCACCAAGCCTTTTCAGAGCTGCTGAGTAGATTTTTGGAGGTTCACTTTAACAGCATTCTTTCAACTTTGTCAGCAGGATCCTTTCACAAGGACTTTGCTGTATCCTGAAATTCCAAGATATTACACATGGACAAATCCAGGAAAGTTTTTTATAAATTAGAAAAAGTTGTCAAGCCCTTCCCTGGATATTATTTACAGGTATACATTGTTTACAGGTGATGCCTGATGACGAGTTTACACAGTCCATCCCAATAACATAAAATGCTATTTCCTTAGGATGCTACTTCACTCAGTTCGAGGACCCAGATCTTTTGCTGAAATAAGAGCAGTAAATGGGGAAGTCTGCCAGACATTTAGAGAGGCATGTTAGAAGTTGGGTTTACTGGAAGGAGACCAGCACTGAGATGACATGCTGTGAGAAGCTGAATAAATCTTTCACCCAAAGCAAATCAGAAACCTTTTTGCAATAACCACTTACAGACCATCCAATTTAAATAGTTTATAAGAAAAAGTATAAAAATATAAAATGGTGCAAAATGAAAATCCAACATTAGAAATCACCTTCTGTCCTGACATTTTTTGAACATGTGTAGCCATGACCAATATAACATTACTGTATCTTGGCCTGCCTGCACCATTAGCTAGAAGAAGAGATCTGAAGCCCTTAACACAGGCATCAATTAAAGAGCAAATCAAATATAAATGGGGGTTTCCATTTGCTTTGAAGCCAGAGAGCCAAGAAGCGGGCTGAGACCCTTCGCTGCTAACACAGACTCCTGTAATAAGAGCCAGTGTATCTGACCATGCTCCAGATGAACTATGATGTACAGGACCGCTCTGAAAAGCAGAGAATTATTATGGATTTAGAACAACAATTTCAGGGGAAACATTCCGTGACCCAAATTCACAAAAGGTGGTCAGACTTGAAGAGAAGGGACTGGAGATTCCTCCGACAAGTGAGGGCTGCCCACGTTCCTAATGCGCAAATATCACCTCTCCGACACCATCAAAGTGGAGCATGAGTTCAGTCGGGGGAGTCTCCGGACAATGCACCTTTTTTTAATTTTGGCCCCTAGCTACAGGAGGAGGAGGAGGAACACCAAGCAGTCCCCCCTGTCCATCACCCAAAGGTAGAGGAGCAGGTAGCAGGCTTCCCTGAGCCCACCCCCACATCAGGAGCAGTCCCCCCACATCAGGAACAGCCACAGAGAAGCAGAAGAGAACTTCTCACTGAAGAAAAGATGGAAAGATTTTCAGAACAGGAAAATATTTTGGCATCTACCATGCTCCAGATGAACTATGATGTACAGGACCGCTCTGAAAAGCAGATAATTATTATGGATCTAGAACAATTTCAGGGGAAACATTCCGTGACCCAAATTCACAAAAGGTGGTCAGACTTGAAGAGAAGGGACTGGAGATTCCTCCGACAAGTGAGGGCTGCCCACGTTCCTAGTAAGTAATGTCCATAACCAGTTTTTTTTACACATTGTGTCTGACCTACAAATCCATCCACAAAACCTGAACAGAGGCGCCAACAGGTTAAAAGAAAAATTAAAATGTTTAAAATTGCCTTTGACAAAGGCGCCAGGTGTGATTCTGACACTCTGCTGTGTACTCCTACTTCTTTTGCCTGATGAAGCGGGTATAGACCTGCGAAACGCGTTGTAAACAATACCCTGGAGTGTACCAATAAATTCAATTTCTGTTGAAACACACAGTTACTTGTGTCTGCTTGAGGGAGGTAAGTCCACCACTGCCTCCTAAGCAATTTTAAACATTTAAATTTTTCTTTTAACCTGTTGGCACCTCTGTTCAGTCTAATATTATATCATATATCCACCCTTGGTGGAGGGGGATACCCCTTTTCTTCCTCACGTCTACAGAGAGCGACTTCTTAATCCTGAGTGGGGACAGGTCAATCTCCTCACCTGTGTATTCAGTGGTTACCTGGAGGTAACCCTGGTTTGTGAGTATAAATTTTACTCCTTACATATACCATTTACCTTGACTTACTACACTATATTGGGCTCTCACAAAACCTGTCCAACCTACATTTCTGATCTTACTCAGAGATACACACCAAGCCGTTCACTCCGCTCCTCCAATGAACTTCGCCTGACCATCCCCCACATCACCCAGTCCCATGTACGCCTCCAGGACTCCTCAAGAGCCGATCCAACACTATGGAACTCCCTAACTTCACCTATTAGGGCAGCCCCCTCCAACACCTTCAAGAAGGCCCTAAAAACTCACCTTTTCACTCTGGCCTACCACCCCTCACAATTGCTCTAAACCCACAGCTGAACTCTGGTCCCCTACCTCTCGTGTTCCTACCTCTCCCTCTAGATTGTAAGCCTTTGGGCAGGGTCCTCCTTTTGTGTCCTACCTGATCATGCACCTCCATTACTGTAAACCCATGCTATGCATTTGAGTGAACCTAACTTGCCTAATCTCCATGCTCCCATCCAAAGACTGACTAAGCATTACCTTGTACTCATACTGTGCTGTGTGATCTGGTTTTCTTGCATTCCTGGATTGTCATATTGCTGTATGTGACCCCTAAATATTGTCTGTAACCTAAATTAATGTCCAGCGCTGCGTAATATGTTGGCGCTTTATAAATACAATAAATAATAATGGTTTTATAAATGAGTAAGATTCTTTCACATAATGTCAGAAGCTTTAACTCACCTTCCAAACGTTCTAAAGCCATGACTATTTGAAATATGATCCAGGTATAATTGCCATCCAGGAGACTCATTTTTCTGAACATTCTCATCCTAATTTCTTCTCATAAAAAATAGATTTTATTCTTGTGCTTCAAAGAAACATAGGGGTATCACAATACTTCTCAAAAATGATTTCCCTATACAAAATATTACATATTTCAGATGATGAAGGTACCTTTGTAACCCTTTTGGGTGATATTAATAAGCATATTTGTATCGTTAATTCTTATCCTCCCAAAAATCCATTCCTTACTTTTCGGAAAAATTTGACTAAACTTGAAAATGTATCTTATATTGTATGGTGTGGAGATTTTAATTTTACACTTAATCCTAATTTGGATCATACTTCGAACACACAAGAAAAACTCACAAAGAGACAAAGGTTAAATCTTACTCAGAATTTGCAAAAATTTTAATTGTGTGATATCTGGAGGGAATTAAATCCAAATACCAGGGAATATTTATTTTTTTCTCATTTCCAATATGTATTCGAGAATAGACTTTTGTTGTCAAATGCCTGCCTGATCCCAAATTCTTAACATAGCAGATATGTTCCTACTGCATAGTCAGACCATGATATGCTTTTAACTAGATTATCTTTGACTCATATTTAAACCTAAATACTCTTGGAGATTAAATGAAAAACTTAATCCTGATATTCGAAAAGAGACTGAGAAATCTATAAATGAATATTTCTCTGTGAATGAAACTGATTCTATTTCTCCAAAAATTTTATGGTTAGCTCATAAACCTGTAGTTTGCAGTTTGATTAAAAAAAGTTTCTATGATTAAAAAACAGAGGGATAAGATTCTAGATAGTTTGCAGAAAAAACTGGAGATTAGAGACAGCAAATAAAATTTTACCTTCTATGTCATTTCATATATCTATTAGGGAAACAGACAGAAATAGACTCACTTTTATCTAATACTGAAAAGAAATTCAAATGGACCAAAGCAAAAATCGTATAGATATATTAATAAACCGATGTTATAAGCTCAAAATTCTCAAACATTTAATCACATTCATAAAATGAACCTTGAAAATTGTTCATTCGTCTAATCTTTTAAAAATTTATGAGACCTTTCACTTTTATAATACATTGTATGATAAACATTCTGATAATGATTTTCAATCTAATGATTTTTTTAAGACCTTTAATTTGCCAAAAATTTCTGAACAAAGTAATAATCTCAATACATTACATACCCAAGGAGGAAATATTGTCATCCGTCTTTAAAACCCACAAAAGCACCAGGCCCGGATGGATTTACTGTCATTTATTACAACAAATTCTCATATTCTGGTACCTCTTCTCCAAACATTATATAATTTATCAATTTCAAAATAAACCAGCTCATCCTGATTTTCTTGAGGCTCAAATTGTGGTCATTCCAAAACCTGGAAAGGATAATTCACAGGTTAAAAAATACGGACCAATATCTTTATTGAATATTGATTTAAAAATTATGACTTCCATCTTGGCCTCTAGATTGAATGAACTTTTACCTAATATTATCCATAAGGATCAGGTTGGTTCATTCCTGGTAGGCATCTGACAACATTAAGAAAGTTTGGGATCTTATAGATTATGCTAACTCCAAGTCTATACCATTACAAATTCTCTTTCTAGATATGCAGAAGGCTTTTGATACGATTGATTGGGATTATATGTTTTCCTGGGGTTTTCCTGTACATTTAATATTTGAGCTATTTATTCTAATCCTACAGCATTTCTTAAGATGCCTACAAATTATCCTAAAATATTAAAAGATGTACCAGGCAAGGGTGTCCATTATCACCAGCTATTTTTGCTGTTGTGATGGAACCCTTAGCCGAATGTATACAAATGTCTCAAGATATTAGAGGGGTTACTTTGGAAGGTTGTAATTGTAAGTGTACTATTTGCTTATGATATTTTATTTATTTACTTCACCTCATACTTCATTACCAAATCTGTTGACTATTTTGAATATATTTTAAAAAAATATCTGGTCTTACAGTAAATTTAGAAAAATCTGGCACTATTTTCTACACCTCAAAATCTACAAACTTAGCCTTATCTAAACATTTTTGTTTTAACTCCCCTTTTAATAAGTATCTGGGCATTAATATACGAATCAGAGATTCCTTGTATAAATTATATAGACCATTTAAAATTTTTTAAATAAGACTTTCAAAAATGGCGTAGTTTCAATAATCTCTTGGATGGGAATCAATTCCTTCAAAATGATGCAATGACATCAAATCCTTTATCTTGTCCGTTAACTTCCTATTTCTATTCAATCCTATGATATCTTAAAGCTACAAAGAGAACTTAGCATTTTTATATGGAATGGTAAAAAGCCAAGAATTTCTTCTAAACGTATGTTACTATCAAAAAAGGATGGTGGTCTCAGTACCTGATATTAAAATTATTTGGCTGCTCAAATTCCATTAGTAGAATGAGGTAATTTCTTCTCCATTATGGGTAAAGTTGGAGGAATCTCATTACCCCCTTTACCTGGCCTGGTGTATTATGGTGTTATACTACAGTAGATCTCTACCAAAATTGTGTTTACCTTCAACAATGCATACTCTAAAAATTTGTAAAAGATATATATTTAAATATGGTTTTCAATCTAAAAATTCTAGTATGGTTGAAATTTCAGGTTTGCCTGATCTTAAACGTTTGCATTCAAAATTCTGTACTTGGAATAGACTGAACAATTTTAATCTCAGTAAATTAATCCATTTGTCATTTACATAAATTACCTTCTCTATCAAATTTTTAGATCCAAAAAAATATCTCCTTTAAAGGAATCGTCAGGAAAAAAAAAAAAAGTTTCACTTACCTGGGGCTTCTACCAGCCCCATGCAGCCATCCTGTGCCCTCGTAGTCACTCACTGCTGCTCCAGTCGCCAGCTAGTTTCGTTTTTGCCGACCTCGGTCGGCGGGCAGCATTGCGTACATTTTTTTGCAGGAACATTAACACATACGTTTTACGTGTTAGTGTTGCAACGCGTACATTTTTACGCGTTACACTACTAACGTCAGCGGAAATGCGTAAAAATGTTCCTAATGCGGCCCGCCGACCCCGAGGTCAGCAAAAACGAAACTAGTTGGTGGCGGGGGACTGGAGCAGCAGTGAGTGAATACGAGGGCACAGGATGGCTACATGGGACTGGTAGAAGCCTCAAGTAAGTGAAACTTTTTTTTGGCCTGACGATTCCTTTAAGCAATTTAGACCCATTTTATAAATTCTTTGCTTCTAAATTTAAAGATAAATCCATACATTTGATCACTCAATTTGAGAATATATGCTTAAATCCTTTAAGAAGAGGGATGGTGTGATATATTCTGTTTTAAATAGTATTCCTTGTAATAGTAAACAAATATATGGTAGATTGGGAAAATGATCTTCAAATTTCATTAGATAGCGGAGTTTGGTGTTCTTTGAAAATTCTTCTTCTTCTATGGAAACTTCTCTTAAAGTGTTAGATTACATGCCATGTATGGTGAGAACCAATCCTGCCGTTTTAGGGGTTGTGGGGGTAGAGGTGATGTCATACATATATGGTAGTATTGTCCCAAAGTTTAAGAATTTTGGACTAAAGAATAGAAAAATTAATAAAATCTTACAGATCAAATTACCCAGATGCCCATTGGTTCTACTTTTAGGTAAACAACTTACGGGTGTTTCTATGTCTGAATATAGACTCATTCAACATATCTATGGCGGCAAAAACTATTACAGTTAGAAAATGGAATTCACCACATTTACCTCTATCTGATCTTTATCATCTCATATCCTCCACCATGGTTTCAGAGAAAATAAATGTGATTTTAAATGATTCCCTTCATATATTTGAAAGAATATGGGCGCCTTGGATATCCTTATTTACCACGGGCCTTAGTCATATTACGAGATTATAGATTGATGACCCTGACTTTATATATTTATAGGATAGGGAAGTGTGAGAAGCTGAAAAATAAGGAAGGAAAACAAAAAAAAACTAGTCTATCACACCTAAAACTATATCTAACATCTACCATCACCGTACAGATGTACAACAAGCAGTGATGATTATTTGGTTGACGTGGCTAAAAACAAGGAGATTGATGGAACTGGAAAATCAGCTGGTCAGTTCTCAAAAAGTCAGGAGTCCAGAAGAGACATCCTCAAGCATTACAAGATGTTTCAGTAGAAATATCTCTCCCCCCCCCCCCCTGTGCAGACAAAAAAAAAAGTGAAGATGTGTCCACCAAAAGATGTTTATCTGAAAAACCAAATACAGATCAGACATCAATCTTCTCCATCCAAGAATCACATAAACATTTATTAGAAGCTCAATCTACATCACATATACAATGACTTACTTCCAGGGTCCTTTTGACAGGGACCCTTAGTAGTTAAAAGCTTATAGTGTAACCCAGTACACATTTAAAATCCAAAAAAACGATCTCATATAAGTTGCCCAGTCTCCAGTTCCTACCGGTTTCGGCCTTGCGCCGTCATCAGGGAACCTTTTAACTACTAAGGGTCCCTGTCAAAAGGACCCTGGAAGTAAGTCATTGTATATGTGATGTAGATTTAGCTTCTAATAAATGTTTATGTGATTCTTGGATGGAGAAGTGACCTTTCTCAATTTATTTCTGGTGATGGTCACTGTGGAAATATGCTTTTGAGCACTGTGGGGTTACTGCAGATGCCGATTTGAGTACCAAGCGCTGTGGATTTGTATGCATTTTTCTTGGAACCGATTGTGGATGTGGTTTATCCTGAGCAGCTGGTGGAACATACACATGAGATAAAGTTTGGATCAGCGCCTGTATATACTACAAAATACGAGACATCAATCTTGACACTTCCAGAAGATAAGAACGAACAAGCCTCATCCTCCACACTTTCCGAAGACCCAAAGAAAGAAAACATTTTTTTTATGATCATAAAACAAAACAAAAAAAACTTAGAATTGCACTGATAACTGTACACGAAGAAGTTCAAAAGAGAATTCGCTTAAATCTAAACATTGAGCTATTCGCTCCTGTATTTACAGCAACTTTTCAAAATTAAATTAAAATTGATAATTTTTAAATTGAATGGGACCTTACATTATTATTATTATTATTATTATTAATTGATTTATATAATGCCAGCATCTTCCGTGGCGCTGTACAATAGCATACAGGGTACAACAGTACAAAGCATACAATACAAACAGTTGATACAAGACAAGATGGTAGAAAAGCTAAAACAGTGAACAAATTAACATTTTACACAGAGGTGGGAGGTATGTACACCCATTACACTGCATTGTGAGATGAAAGGAAAGAGCCCTGGCCAAAAGGCCTTACAGTAAACATTTAAGGTATAAGACACATTTGTAACATAGAAACTTCAAACAAGTGTCATCTGTAAAAACTTGGCTTTTTTACTCATCAAATACTGTAGATGTTGGCCCTGGCCATATTCCAACATTCAAGTATTAGCCCTGTTGGCTCAGTTACTTTATGTTGGCATTGTTTTGTTAGTTTATTTACTTGCTCTGTAGGTCATTCTTTTGGTATAGTTTATCTTCTGATGCTGTACAAAAAATGTTGACACAAAAGGATGCTAATTGACTGCAGGCTTCTGTTGGTCCATTTAAATTGTACGATAGTTCATTTAGGACTCCAAGGCTGTGGGTGGCTGACCGATGGGGCCAGATTTAGATCTCTATAACTTCAAAGAAGATAAAGTGTGTGTGTGTGCGCGCGCGTGCGTGCGTGTATATACAGTATACCAGTGCCAAATAAGTCAATCATTTTAAGGTAACCAAGATTAACAATGATAGATAAAGTATGATAGAAATTACTGGGCAGTAAATGTTAGTGTTACCTAAAATTTTATAAATTTGAAGCCGACAGTCTCATTATTGCTGCATTACACCATTAGCGTATCACCCATTAATACTTTGATAAAGTGTTCTTTTTTTGTGGATCGTTAAATTTTTTTAGTACTACTAAGTGGCAATGACAAGGGGAAGAGGGAGGAGAAGAGGGATGTAATGGACAAGCTGAGAGATGAACTGCAGGCACGCTATAACCGCACGTGGTCTAAAAAAAACAATACAGACCACGTGGAGTGATTTTGAAAGTAAGACTCCACGTGCGGTTAAAAAGATAAAACATGACCTGAAGAAAAGTAAGTAAATACTGCATTTTTATATGCATTAATTTTTTTCCTTTTATATATTTTGTTCGTTTTTATATAGGCAGACTAAGTCACAGCTCAAATTTTTTCACAAGGTTTTTGGTTCATTTGTCACAAAATTGTGTACATAGTGTTACTTCCATTTGGAGTATATATTTTTTTAAGTATTGAGTAAAAAAAAATGTAATAGCAACAGATAACCAGAACAGGCACAAGACTGAACGTTAAAATTAATTTATTCTAAAACTACATACCCATAACAAATACTTATTACCAACAGTAAATATACTGGTCAGAACAGACTGGATTGACATAAAAAGGGTAGAGATGAAATAGAAAGTCTTGTAATACAAATCAAAATACTGTTTTTGGAAGTCCCTGTGGAATATACGTGTTATGTCTCCAAAACCATTCAGGTTATGCTAAATTTAACACGAATGTCATTCAGGTTTTTTTTAAAGAACGGTGATATCAAACAGGAGTGGTGAGACCACTTCAGTATTAAAGGGATACTTTGAACCTGTCTTACGCCAGGGTCCAGAAGTCCTATTGGTCTGAAAACCTCTCAGAACTAGTGCCATGTTATGTCCAACACACTCTGCAAAATTGAAGGACCTGGCAGCTTTGCAACACAGGAAATATGACAAATATAGACGCTTATGGATTATTTTAAAAATAAAAAAGTTCACCATGAGCTTATAGCAACCAGGTGGGGAGATTGGTTTTCTTTTGAACTCATCAGCTTTAGAGCCTAAGTGACAATCCCTGCTGAGATAGGTGCCGATTTGTCTAAGACAGAGCTCTAAAAAATTGGATCTGTAAGTCATATATGACTTGATCTGATGGATGGAACTATAAACCTACTGTGGTGTCTCATGTGCCAGGAAAAAAGCTTTCCCACCTAACTGAAAAGTTTTGTTATTAAAACTATCAGTGATTGCTGGCAGAGCCAGGGAGAAGGGAGAAAATAAAGTGGAATTAAAAAAATGTTTTTTTGTATTTGTAATCACCTGTGCATTGACTCAAATTTATTACATATTATGTATGACATTGATGGCGTAAAACAATTGTATAAAGTTTGGTAATATGTATCAGTGTGTTTCTCTAGTTATTTTTCTGCAATGCAATGTTTAATTTTCCTTATCTCCTTCCCTCTGTTTGAAAACATTCTCATTCTTTTTCAGTTGATCATAGCAGACCACACCCGCAGAAGCAGGCCCATTCTTCCTTAGCTCCTCCTCCCCTCACTTCCAGACCCAGACAGGATCCCACTGCTCTTGCCCGACAACATGAGCCTGCTGAACCTGCTGCTGGTCCCAGCAGAAGAGGCCGAAGCAGGCAAAGTAGGTAACATGTAAGTATTTTTTTCATGATGATGTAATTAAGCAACAGCCATCAAATAAACACACTAAGTCTCTTATCAGAATTGTACTTAATGGATTTTTCATAATAGTCAGAAGTAGTGGTCCTTAACGCAAATTTTAAAAAAGTACAAAAACAATTAGATCATTCATAGCATGTTTTCCTTTTGAGAAATAGCTATCTATAAATAGATACCTGCGCCTTTTGGATATGTCAGCAGCTATATGGACCAGGCAAATCCTCCTCTACCCAAAGTTAGAAATATACAATATAAGTCAACAGCGCTAAAAGATAATTACACCTTTAATTCAAAATGTAAAATACATAGAAAATTGATTGGTCTCTCACTACATTAACATAGTACCTTCCCCTTTAAACATCAAAATACCACACATACAAATCACTCATTCAGATTCACTGCAGTGAGTAATCACGTAAAAAAATAAAAAAAAAAGGGATCCCAGTACAAGACCAAAAAAGTCCATATATAAGATACACAAAGTCACCATAAAAATATGACATTTGAGGCCATCAATCCGTCTGTATCTGAAAATTAAAAGTGAATGTTGCCATTAAACATATCACTAATGCGTATACTTCTGCGTTCTATACGTATACTGTATCCTCCTCGTGGGCATCAGTCTTGCTCCAGAGCCGTCGCCTCAATCTGCAGCTCGTATTTGGCCAGTTAAACGAGCGCAGAGAGGGTATCCAATGAGATGTAGTGCGGGACTGGTCCTTCCGCTCGGCAGCTGCCGTTAAGTCAAAGCGTACCCTCCCGGAATAGGACCTTGCACTCACACGCTAAGTTCGGCTGCTTCCAGTGACGTCACTCATGCGTGTTTCGTAAGACGCTAACGTTTCAAGGGGTAATGCCCCTCTTCTTCAGAGCTCTGAAGCTCAGAGCTCGGTCATTCTAAAATCTCTGAAACTGAGAAAAGGCGGAGGATGAAAGAGGGTCTTTGCCTTTATTGTGGGGAGAAGGGTCATTTTGTGTTGAACTGCAGCAAGAAGCCGGGAAACTCCTCCACCTAGGTGTAGTTGGAGGTGCTCCCCTAGGCGGACCAGTGTTACCTCACTCTGAAATAAATTATTGCTACCCTGCTCCATTTTCTGGGATAAAAGGGTAGTGGAGACTCAGGCATGTGTTGATTCCGGTGCTGTAGCAAATTTTATTGATCTTGATTTTGTTTTAAAATGGAAAATACCAGTTCTCCCCATGGATAGGCATCTTTATGTGACAGCCATTGATGATTCTCCCTTACAAAAGGGGCATCCCCTCTCTCTAACCCCGGTTCTTACGTTGAAAGTAGGGGTATTACATAAAAAAGAGATTCAGTTTTATGTATTAAAAATGTCCTCTTCCACTATCACTCTGGGCATGCCCTGGTTGCGTAAACACTCTCCTCAGATTGACTGGAGCACAGGGCAATTACTGGCCTGGTCTGGAGACCATTGTTTGGAGAAAATTACTTTTGGTACGGCAAAGGTGCAATTGGAAGGTGTCCCGTCTCAGTATGCTGCCTATTCGGACGTGTTCTGTCCGCGGTCAGCAGATAAGTTACCTCCACACAGGAAGTTTGATTGTCCCATTGACCTTCGACCCGGAACTATGCCTCCCCGAGGTCACCTGTACACCCTCTCAGGTCCAGCTAGCTATGAAAGATTATATTAAAGAGAATCTGGAGAAAGGTTTCATTTGTCCCTCCAAGTCACCAGCAAGGGCAGGATTCTTTTTTTTTTTTTTTTTACAAAAAAGACGGGGTGGACTCCGTCCCTGTATCGACTATAGAGCATTGAACAAAATTACCATTCAAAACCGTTACCCCTTGCCTTTGATGAATGACTTGTTTTCTCAAGTTTCTGGTGCTCGTATCTTCTAAACTGGACCTGAGGGGGGCATACAATTTGATTCGCATCAGGCAGGGAGACAAGTGGAAAAACGGCCTTCAACACACCCGATGGGCATTGCGAATACCTGGTGATGCCCTTCGGGTTGTGTAATGCCCCTGCAGTGTTTCAGGAGCTAGTTAATGAAATTTTAAGAGAGGTGCTGGGTCGTTTTGGTCGTTTATTTGGACAACATCTTGATTTTCTTGAAGAATTTACAGGAACACAGGGAACAGGTCAAGTTTGTTTTGAACAAATGAGGCAAAATTGTTTATAAGGGAAAAATCGAAAAATGCGTATTTGAGGTCACTGAAGTGCCGTTTTTGGGCTACATCATCTCCAATAATGGTCTATCCATGGACCCAAAGAAGGTATCGGCAGTCTTGGAGTGGCCTCAACCTTCTGGTCTGAAGGCACTCAAAAGATTCCTTGGCTTTGCAAACTATTATAGAAAATTTATAAAAAAGGGTTCTCCTCAGTGGTCGCTCCGCTCACTTCCTTGACCAAAAAAGGGGCTGATACCTACAAATGGTCTGAGGAGGCTTGTGAAGCCTTTACGCAACTGAAAAAATTATTTTGTTCTGCGCCTATTCTTAGACATGTGGATGTGACACAGCCTTTCATCATTGAGGTGGACGCCTCTGAGATAGGAGTGGGGGCAGTACTGTCTCAGCACTCAGGACTGCAGGGACGGTTACACCCATGTGCTTTTTTTCTCCTGTACCTTTTCTCCAGCAGAGAAAAATTATGATATTGGGAACAGAGAACTGTTGGCTGTTAGGATGGCCTTTGAGGAGTGGCGTCATTGGCTGGAGGGGGCAGAGCATGTGATTACAGTATACACAGATCATAAAAATCTAGAGTACATTGAGGGAGCCAAGAGACTCAACCCCAGGCAGGCCCGCTGGGCTTTATTCTTCTCTAGAATCAGGTTCATAATTACCTATAAACCTGGTAACAGTAATATTAAAGCCGATGCCCTGTCTCGATGTTTCAAGCCCGAGACAGTTCTGCCCTCATCTCCAGTGGGTATCCTGCCAGATCATGTGGTGGTGGCAGCTACAGATCCCGTGGAGGATCTATCACCTTAAGACCATTTCAGCAGTATATTCCTGTGGGTAAACCTGACGGCCTTTTGTTTGTTCCCCTGCAGTTACGCCTTTATGTTATGCAAATGTTTCATAATCACAAAGACATGGGTCATCCGGGAATAGCCAGAACCCACAAATAATTGTCCCATTGTGTTTGGTGGCCTTCTTTGAAAGATGACTGTAGGGAATTTGTATCGGCTTGTACAGTATGTGCTCGGAGCAAACCGTCCAGGCAAGCTCCTGCAGGTCCTTCACGGTCTTTGCCAGTACCCGTAGAGCCATGGACTCATATCTCCATGGATTTTGTAGGGGAACTCCCAGCTTCTGCAGGGAAACCGGTCATTTGGGTAGTAGTAGACCGATTTAGTAAAATGGTTCATTTCGTGCCCCTGGAGAAGCTCCCTTCTGCCCAAGAACTGGCCGATCTGTTTGTGGTCCACATTTTTCGCTTGCACGGGATCCCGAAAAATGTGGTATTCGAAAGAGGTGTACAATTTGTGTCCAAGTTCTGGAGAGCTTTCTGTCAACACGTGGGGTTAACCCTGGCCTTTTACTTGGGTTATCACTCTCAGACAAATGGGCAAACTGAAAGAATGAACCAATCCCTCGAGCAGTTTTTACGATGTTATGTTGCAGATGCTCAACATGAATGGGTCAAATTCCCTTCGCAGAGTTTGCGCATAATCTCAAAAACGCCTCTTCAGGCTTCTCACCTTTCCAGGTGGTTACTGGGAGGTCACCTAAGTTCTCTCCTCTACCAGTGGTCACTTCTCCATTTCCTGTTTTGGAGAAGTGGCAGGAGTCATTGAAAAGAATTTGGACATTGGTTAAAACCAATTTGGAGAGATCCATTGAGGGTCAAAAAAGACAGGCCGACAAAAAGCGTTCTCCAGGATGGGATTTTGCACCGGGCGATATGGTGTGGGTCTCCACTCAGCATATTGCCTTGAGACAACCTTCGGCAAAATTGGGCCCTAAATATATTTTATACACCCCAAAAAGTTTGTTAGGAAAGGATGGCATCCCCACCCAACCTACCATATACCCATATACAACCAATTCTCTGCCCTAACAGACACGATAAGAGATCTTGGCCAAGAACCCCCTGCCACTCCAGGCTATCCAAACCAATCACCTTTTTTTAGGGGAGGGAGCGGAGAAACCCAAATCCAAAAGAAAGGCCATAGAAGAAGAGGATGTCGAGCAGGTAGGAGGGAACAGTCGAGGAAACAAGAAAAGCAGAGACGAGTGGGAGAAAGAGGAGGAAGAATTTTTAACTTAAGTAATATTCCCCTTAATGAAAAAGAACTCGACCTTTTAGATAGAGGTATGAAGTTCGCACCGCAGAAAATGATTAATAAAACCAGTACTTTCATAGATGCCAAAAAATTCATTGGGAAACTACATTTAAAGTTTTTCTAAAACAACAGCACAATTATGGAGAATCCACAGGGAAATAATGTAGAGCAACCATACATAGTCAGTGGTCTAAAAAACAATTCTACCTTTAATCCTCATAACAGCAATCACGAGATTGAAACTTTCGGGAATCTGATAAGTAGAGACATTATGAAAATGAAACCGAAAAGGCTAAGACGTCAACAACAAATGAGAGAAGCAATCAAAGAACTCAGTGAGAAGAAAGAACTAGTCCTAAAACCAGCCAATAAAGGCGGAGGAATTGTGGTCCTATCTAAAGAACAATATGAGGAAGGGAGATATTTTAAAAGATGAAAGAACATATAAAAGGATTAAGAGAGATCCAGGAGTAACTTTTATGGAAGAACTAAAAGACCTTATTAATAGTGGAAGAGATAGTGGAGTTTTATTACAAAAGGAGGCTGAATATCTGATTCCGTCTTTTTTCCATACTCCAGTGATATATGCCCTCCCCAAGATCCATAAAAACAAAGAGAGGCCACCGGGCCGACCCATAGTAAGTGGAATTGGATCAATTACGTCAAGATTGGGTGAGTTTTTGGACTTTTTCCTCCAACCATTGGTTACTAAGACCACTTCATATTTAAAAGACTCAAGGTAACTGATTAACATTCTGGATGGGATGATAGTAACAAGTAACAGCTATATAGTAACAGCAGATGTTAACTCTTTAAACCGTGATAGACCAGGATATGGGAATTAAAGCGGTCATGTATTACCTTCAAAAAACAGAAAATTATAGTACAGAGCAACTAGAGTTTCTAGAAAGGTGTCTCAGGTTTGCTATGGGTCACAACTATTTTTGTTACCAGCAGGAATACTATTTACAGCTAGTTAGGTTTGCGAGGCTGGGCGCATATTTGGCCCCCATCGCAACCCCATCTGTAGCCCAATGGGAAGAAGCGTATATTGACACTGAGAAATTTCCACCCCTCCTACTATGGAAAAGATATATTGATGATGTAGTATTCCTATGGGAGGGGGATGAGGAATCATTGTATAAGTTCATACAGCACATTAATGAAAATAATGCAAACTTGGAGTTCACATGTAACCACAGCAAGACAGAAGTAATTTTTTTGGATCTTAAGATAATCAAAGAAGTTGAAAACACAAACTTATTTCAAACTCACAGACAAGAATAGCTACATCCCTACAGATAGCGGTCATCATAAGAATTGGCTTAAATCAGTTCCAAAAAGTGACTACCTGCGTATATACAGAAATTGTACAGAGAAAGGAGATTTCATTACGGAATCAAATATATTAACCGAAAGATTTATGCAAAAAAGGTATAGAAAGGAGGATTTACAGGTAACCATTAAGGAGACTTTGAATAAAAATAGGAAAGAGGTCATATACCAGACGAAGAAGTTAGAAGAACAGCGTAAAGTCCTCTTCATTACTGACTATAGTACTCAACATAAGGAAGTGGAAAGGATATTAAAAATACATCGGCATATTTTATTGACAGATCCAGATTTGACTAATGTTATTTCAGAAAGGCCAGCAGTAGTATACCGGAGAGCACCAAATCTAAAAGATGTCCTAATTAGTAGTGCTCAGGATCCCCCGAATAAGCATAATGGAAGATTAGGGGACTTTAAAGGCTTCTACAAATGTGGGACCTGTTTTGCGTGCAGGTGCTGCAAGAACATCCCAAGGAAAACGGTCAAGTTTAGAAATAATCAAAACCTGGAAGAATTCCCCATAAAAAAGTTTTATAATTGTGAATCATGTATGGTGGTATATCTCCTTGAATGCCCGTGTGGCCTACAGTATGTGGGCCTTACTACGCGGGCATACCAATAACATCAGAAAAGGTTTCCTTGATCATTCAGTGTCAGCACACTTTAAGGAGAAACATAATTGTGACCCCACGGTATTAAAGTTTGCTATAATAGATCAGGTGGAGAAGAATTGGAGGGGGAACAATATGAGTAGAGATTTAGCAAAAAGAGAAATGGAGTGGATAATTAAGTTGAATTGCCTATACCCAAATGGTCTAAATATTGATTTTGATTTGAATTGTTTTTTAGCAAATTCGTAAATTAGGACAGAAGACAAGGTAGGACTGTTTTGTTTTAATTTTGTAATTTTTTATTAGAATAATTTAAACTGTTTTAACTGGAGCAATTTTAATCTTATAAAGTGTGTAAAATTAAATTGGATTTGTATATGGAAAGGTATAAAATAATTACAACATGGTGAAATGTATGGATTGAACATTAGATGGCGATAGGGGAAGTGCAATAATGTAGAATCTATTGGGACTTTGCTGAATTATCTCCTTTGGAACATCCAAGGAGAAGTAATGATTTTTGTTGAACACTAGATGTCACCACAGGATAAGAAATGGAGATATTGTGGATTAAATTCTGAATGGACTGCAGTATAAGTGCAATAACTCTTCAGTGAGAAGAAACTGTGAATGTATTTTAATTTATTTCTTTTAGTTTATTGGAAAAAAAAAACTATATATGATTTTAAAAGTTGATATATGAGATGTTTTTTATGATGTTACTATTTATGTGTATCCCCTTAGGAATTGCCCCTGCAACAGCTCACAAACCAGATTGCGTGTGGAAATAATATGTATTTTTATACACGTGTAGCTTCGGCTAAACATTTTTCCTCATATGTAACTGTAGTACGCTATGCGCATCGGTTGATGCGTCACTTTTTCCGCATAGATTACAAGTTGGTACGCATAGAAATGAAGTGGAACGCGGAAGTCCTTATTGTGACCCGCATAGCGCCGTGCGTACCGGAAGTCCAATGACGTCAGCGGAAACTAACTGGTGCCCATTGCGGCAACCGTTGGAATGAGCCAGGGGCAAAAATTATGTTTTTTAAAATTTGTATGTATGGTATGCTCCTATTTATCCCCTGAAGACGGCAGTTGCCGAAACTAGTCGGGACAGGAGCGGGCAGCACGGAGACAGGTTCGAGTGGAAGGGCTTGAGTAGCACTTGCAGTGGGAAGCGTTATCTAGGGAGGGTCCTAAGTGGATTGGGACCCTCCAGAAGTGCCCACCTCGGTTAGCCTGTATTTGCCTCTTTTTATCCAGAAATAAATGAACTTGCACATATCACTGAAAGCACCTTGTTTGCTTTATTTGCACATTGAGTGCATATAGGTGGAAAAGTACATCATCCATTAAGAAGACTACACCTGTGCTGTGCACTGTAAAATATTCCTAAATATATTGGGCCATATCCCATTGCTGAAAAGATCAATGAGGTGACATTTAGAGTGTCTCTACCGGCCACCATAAGGAGTGTCAAATCTTTTCATTTTTCTTTACTTAAGCCAGCTGTCTATGTTGATTCCTCCCCCCCCCCCCCCCCCCCGGTGATGATTGAGGGTGAACCTGAATATGAAGTTGAGAAAATTTTGGATTCTCACAGAGTGCCGAATTCTATACAGTACTTGGTACACTGGAAGGGGTAGGGTCCTGAGGAGAGATCATGGGTGCCAGCTCGGCATCTTCATGCTCAGGAATTAAAACAATGTCATTTGTTACATCCTGAGACCATCTGGAGCGTGTACGGAGTCCACGCCTCAGGGGAGGGGGTAATGTCAGGATGCGCCCGCGTCTGACGTCTCCGCCGGCCCGGCGTGTCAGAGTCCGGCGGCACGCGGCACTCGCACTGGGCTCTCAGCATGTCACAGGGCTGGGGCGGCCCGCGCGAAGCGACAATCTATTTATACACTTAGGAGACGGGTCAGCTGACTCGTCTCCAGGTTTCTCTGTCCTGATTGGTTGGAAGTTTCTGGGCGGGCAGTTTGAACTGCCCTAGGATATTTAAACCTGAATTTGTTAGCGTTTGTCTGTTGTTGTGAACACTTCTGTGCTAGCGCTCAGACCTTAGTCAGTTCCTTGTGGGTTTGATCCGGCAGGACTCCGGGGATTCACACATAGTTTAGGATTATTATTATCTATTTGTAATAGTATTATCATTGTATATCCTCATTGTGTATGAACCCTGCCTGAACTCTTGACTATTCTTCTGCCTTCCGATTCTGTACCCTGCCTATCTGATTTGCTGCCGACCTTTAGCCTGTACCCTGACTGATTTAGCCTCCTGATTCTGTACCTTTGCCTATCTGACCTGTTGCCGACCTCTTGCCTGTCTATAGACTGATTCCTGCCTTACGATTCTGTACCTCAGTACCCCGATCTGCTGCTGACCTCTGCCTGTACGACCTCAATCCCACCAGTGGGCCCTTGCCACTGGGGGCTGCACCTACTAGGTGCCTGAGTATACCTTTTCAGAAAGTGTGCACCAATCACCCGATTTTTACACGTTGAATAAAGTACTGACATTTGTTAGGTTCTGAGCCATAGACTGATAATCGTTACACAAATATTAAAAGACACACATTCATAATATGGAAACAAGTCTTTTATAAAAAATTGTGTGAAAACAGAATGAAAAGTTGCTAATACAATGACATGAATACAATGAAAACTTGCTAACACTTCAGTCTCCAATGTATGTTTGTACACAAATAATGTGAAGTGTAGAGAACTCTGAAGTGTAGACGAAGAGTCTGAGGTGAAACAGAGGTGGGGTAGTGGTGCCTGTAGCAGATATTGTGGGTTGCATGAGTGAGGGCAGTATGGGTGGAAAGGCAGGGGCAGATGAATCAAACCTGTTGGACAAGTGATTTAGTTAATTTGCCCACCTCACATCCCCCACAACCAGAGAGAGTTCTGTTCTTTGTGTGCCAGCTGCCCTCTGATTGCGCTTCTAACCAAGGAACTCTGTTGCCGATTCATGCAGCAAAATGCAATCAGAGGGCAATTGGCAATTTTGGCAGTGTTCCATTGACATGACAAATGACAGACTGATACTATAATCAAGGGGCTTTTATTGGTGTTTCAATTGCATAGACAACTCAAAAGTTGGCCAAGTAGCACACCCATTTCAATGGGAGGGCAATTGGCACTTTGGCAGAATTCCATTGCCATGGCATTGATGGCAGTATGGCAGATACTGTAATGAAATTAGGCTGGATTTTCACAACATATGAATGCTGTAGAGGTGGCCAAAAGGTGTGATGCTGTCCATTGTAACAGTGTATGTAAGGGAGTGGCATGACTACAGCACAGTGCTGTGCATAAAAGCAGACAGACGGAGGTGGGAGAATAATTTCTTCACATTTCTAAGAACACACATCAGGATGGCCTGCGTATCACTGCCACACAGGAAGAACCTCTCCGCGCAACAGGCTTTGGCCTGGCTTCAGGAAATGGATGAAGCAGACTGATGGAGGAGAGATTTCATTTGTCCAGTAGGCCACTGATACCTCCTCAGAAGAATCTGAAAAAAAAGCACATACAGTGGCGTCCCTACCATTGGGCGCAGGGGGGCGTGGCACCCCAGGTGACTGACACAAGGGGGTGTCGCCACGACCCCCCATGGTAGCGATTATTTTCTGGAAAATGATCCCACATAGCGAATATTTTCTGGTGAATGCTCCCCCCACTTAGCGATTATTTTCTGGTGAAATGCTGCCCACTATGATTTCTGGTGAAATACTGCTCTCTTTACGATTATTTTATGGTGAAATGCTGCCCACTTTACTATACAGGGAGTACTTGGCATTACTCATCGTGGCGCGCTTAGTATGCCACACTCACTCTTTTTTTGTGAGGGGGTGGTGGTGTGTGAGTGGGGGGTGCCTTATGACCAGCACCGGGTGTCAAATTCCCTAGGTACGTCACTGAGCACATATACTCATGTCTCTCTCTGCTTTTACAGTGTGGTGTAGACGTGTTGGACCAAATGGCACAGATGTATTCCGTAAGAGCAGCAACACGTGGGTGGCCAGTAGCAGTTTTTTTACAATATGCTTGACCTGGCGGCGGTGAATGCCTACATTTCGTACAAGGCATGTACAGGGTGGACAGGCAAAAGAAGATTGTTTGAGTCTTCTAGCTAAGGAACTCTGTTGCTGATTCATGCAGAAGGAAATATTGGCACAAAGACGGGCAGCTGAAGCTGTTGCAGCTGCTGTGCCTGGGACCAGGTGCAAGAGAGCTGCAACAGGAATCGCAGCATGTTTACCTGTGCAACATGTCAGAAATTCACCTGTGCCAAATACAGGGACGATGCACACTGGGTCTGCAAACGCTGTAAACTCTGTAAAGTTTGAAACACTTAAAAATAAAACAGACTTGTGTATCCATATATTGTGAATGTGTCTTTTGTATAAATATGGCAGGCATTTCTCATGTCTCACACAAAGATTCGGCCTTCCTTGGTTTAAGCTAACAAATGCGCCAGGCCTCACAGGAAATGGGTGTGTTTTCAGAACAAATAAAACAAACAATGGAGCTGCAGGCATGTTAAACTCAGCAGAGGTGCTAGTAGGTGTGAGGTCCAGGGAAATTACGCAGATTTGCGCCGGCCTGGTAAATCTAGTGTTAAAAAAACAAATAGGGGAATGATAGCTGATTGAGCTGTGCACCCTTTCCTACACTATGCCCTGAGGCTGGAGCCTCTTTCACCTCTGCTTCAGCCTGTCTCTGAGTGTCATACATGATGAGGAGGACTTAGGTCACTGAAAACACTTTTTTGCTTTCAGTACCATGCAATAACGAGAACATTCTTAAACAGAACTACATGTCAGTAGTCTGTCACGCCATCATGGACCCAAATGGGGCCAAACAGCTCTTATTCTGAACAAAAACATGACTCCGCTACCTCCTTCATGTTGTCCAAAGCTCGCTCTGACATGGTGGTCGTCCAAGTCCACCAACCATTCCATCAATAATTGCCCAATCAGGGTTGTATGGCATTCATTAGTAAACAAAACGGTTTTCAAAATCGTACATTTGTGTCCACTGCAGCCATGTAGGCTTTTTAAAAATGGTTATGGAATGCTGAGTAAAAGGTTTATGCATAAGTGCAATCCTCGTGAGAATACTGCTGCTTGATTTTCGCAGGACTCCAGAAGTTCCATCAGCTTTAAAGAGGTACTGTAAGGAGAAAGAAAGGATTGTTTAAAAGCAGTATTTGCCAGTCATTAAGTGTAGCGATAAGGAGAGGCTAATAAATGTTATCCCGATAGCCAGGAGTTGTAAAAATGTCAGAGGCAGCGTGGGAGGATTCATGATTAGTACTGGCAGCGTAGGACGTTGAGGGAGAGATTTTTTTTTTCTTTCCAACAGTGGTAAACACGCCCAGAGTGAGTGAGTGCATAAAGAATTCAACAGCTGACAATCAGCTGATCACACAGGCAGCTAGTGCTGTGTGAAAGCTGACACTGCTGATGACTCATTCCTCTGTGCAGCCAGACTTATCTCAGTGATAACGGTTAAGTCCTGCTTTTTTTCCCCTCAGACACAGGAGGAGCTTCTGCTGAGCTTTGCAAACGTCACTACCCATGATGCAATTCAGCTAGGGGGTAATTAATATGCAGCCGCGGGTGAAGAGTCCAGGTGGGCGTGGCTTCAGCCTTTAAAAGGGAAAAACAAAATAATTTGGATTCAAATGCCAATAAAAGTCAGGTTTTTCCCTATAAAGTGGACATAATCTACAAACTGGCGGTGAGCAGTTTAGGATGTTACAGTACCTCTTTAAATATGTTTTTGCTGTGTTGTAATGGCATTTTAGAAGCAGTTGTCATAACATGAAGTGTTTGGCAGAACCCTTCATCATTTTACTTATATTTTCAAAAATGTGTATGTATGATTTGATCTTTGTAAGATACAAATTGTTTGCAGTAATAAGATTGCGCTTTACTTTTATTATTGTTCATGTATAGTGTTATATTGAAATTGTCTGCATCTTCATTTACAGGTTCTGAAAATGTCAACACCCGTGTTGCATAGCTGGAAGAAGTGCACGGTCTGACTTCCACTGTTGCACAATTACAACTGTGGAAGGAGGACCTTCATACCAGGCTGCAGCAGCAACGGGCTGAATATGAACAGTGCCTGCAGCACCAGGAAGCTCGATTTTAACATGTTGCAGCAATGGTGCAACAGAGAAGCGGCCGAGGCAGAAGCAGAGGCTCAGCGGCAGAGAGTTTTGACATACAGGGAAGAGGCAGAGTAGCTCCACGAATATTTTGGACAGATTAATGTGGTCCTGATTCTCCAAGATGATGATGTAGTTCTTTGGAGCTGGTCTGTTGGTTGAGTGACTTCTCACCATTCGTTGATTATGTGTGTCCGATATTTTTCTTGTTCTGCAACTTGTTCATTTTTCGTCTTTTTTCCCCTCTATACATTCCTAGTGGTTTGGTTCAACCCCAATCTGTTTGGTTATTCTGTTGTACTGGTCCAAGCCCCATATCGTATAGCCATATTAATCCCTGCCATGCACCGATAATGAGGACCAATAGTCCGAAACATGCTGTCTACATGTAGGGTTGGTCTGGCTGTGTAAAATTAAGAGCTATAGGCTTGCTATACACGAGCGGTTCTGGATGCTAGACTGGCTTACATGGGCAAAAATAGATAATTTGCATATTTATTGGTGGTGCATCTGTGTAACCACAGTTACTCACTTAAAATTGAGATTTCAGCATTTGCCGAATTACGTGAGAATAAAGATTTAGTTATCAAACCCTCGGACAAAGGGGGGGAACATGGTAATCATGAAGTCGGAACAATATATTTATATGTGTCAAAAAAATTCTGAACAGAGAATGGTATCAGAGGGTCTCTGCATCTAGGGTCATCAAGAGCCAACAAGCACTTTTTGACATTATTGATGCTGTCATAATGAATGGTGTCATTACCGCAGAAGTAGGCTCTACTCTAAAGGTGGAGCATCCAGTTGTGCCAACTTTTTATGCCCTACCGAAAGAGCCTTTCTAGACCTCCAGGCCGGCCTATTGTTTCCGGCAATAGGTTGTAAACTGAGAAAATCAGCATATACGTCAACAAACATTTGCAGCCACATGTTCACCGTTTGCCATTATTTGTACAGGACACACGGCACCTCCTGGGGATCCTGGGAGGGTTTGCAGTTGCCGTCCGACGCGCTCTTTGTGACCCTGGATGCGGAGGCCCTTTACTCCAGCATTCCACAGGAAAGGGGAGTTAGATCTGTAGGAAAATTTCTACCGGAAATGGATATTAGTGAAACTCTACATAACCAATTTATTCAGGATTTATCGATTTTTAGTTTGCAGAATAACGTATTTGTTTTTGATGAGGTCTACTACCTCCAGGTGCAGGGGGCAGCGATGGGAACCACTTGTGCCCCATCGTTCGCTAACCTGAACCTGGGGGATTGGGAACAACACTTGTTCGGCAATGGCTCTCGTCGAGTACCTGTGCCACATTGTCGTGGTCATGTTCTGGACACTAGGATGGGAGAGCATACTGCAATCCAGGGTGGCTCAGTGCGAACATCTCAAATGTGGCAAAGCATTTCCGCCAGGTGCACCAAGGCGACATGACCACCTCCTTCCATGGTCTGGAGAGGGCTTTTCCAACACAAAGGGGAGGTGACTTATCCAAGCGACTAATGAGCCGAGAGGCTCTCTGGATCTTCAGGCTGGGTACCAGAGTCCCCACACGTCTAAACTCCCACTGGGACTTGGCTTTGATCACTTAATGTTGGGCTTATCTCATGGCTCTGCTGTTCTGCTGTATATGTTATTTGATTTTATTAACGTCTTATTTTTTGTTGTGTTTAATTTTCTATACCAGGCGGATGTGGGTATACCGAATATTACATGCTATATAGGATGAGGTTTCCTCTTGCATATATGCAGTAATGAGTGTTTACAATCTATGATATTTCAATATAAAAAACTCAGACTGAATATCCCTTCCTGTCTGTGGGGTTAGGGGAGAGTCTGTTTGGAGGGACCACCCCCCTCCACAGAAAGAGGGTGTATAAGGTAGCCGTGTCATTGCAATTCAGCTATGATTCAGGACCAAGGTCCGAAACATGTCAGCTGGTGATGTGCGATTTTACTTGGAGATGTTCACAATAAAGGACCTCGATCTTAAAGGAGTCATCAGGGAAATTCTAATAAAATAAGTGCAACTTACTGGGGGGCTTCCTCCAGCCCCGAGCTCCCAGCACGTCCCTCGCAGCTCCGTCCCGGGCCCCGACGATAATGTCAGGGCGACCTCCAGGTCGGCCTGTACTGCGCGAGCGGCGCTGCCAGCCAAGTGGGCCGGAGCGCAGAACTACCACCACCTGCGCAGTCCGCTCTGGCCCATGTTGCGGTGATTGACAGCGCCACTCACGCAGGCGCAGTACAGGCCAACCTGGCCTGTACTGCGGCGAGGGACGTGCTGGGAGCTTGGGGCTGGAGGAAACCCCGGTAAGTAGCACTTATTTTACTAGAATTTCCCTGATTTCTTTAAGGACATTGTGCGGGCATCTTTTCATCCGTGTATCACCGAAATGGCTATCCTGGTCCTGGCACTGTCCTCGCCTGGTGTGAGTGGTTCTCCCTAGTTTCTCTTTGTACCAGGAGTTGACTGTGGCTGAACGGAGGACGGCAAGGGACACATCCATGCTTATGGGACTGGAAGAAGACCCGGATAAGTAAAAAACAGCAGGAAGATTCAGCTTCGAGTCTCTTAAAGAGAAGAGAAGTGCTTTCCAAGATCTGAAAGCTGCAGAGGTGAAACAAAGGGCCCTATGCAGCAAAATATATCAAAGTACCCTTCAGAGTAATATGGCTTGAAAAGGCAAATCTCTTAGATATCTGTGGTTTGAGAAACATCACTGGCTGGAATATTCCATCAAGTCAAATAGTACCTTTTGTTTTCCATGCCAAAGTTTTGGACTAGTTCAAAAGGTGTTAAGAGGCTTTATGTACAGGAGGTTTAAAAACTGAAAGCATGCCCTTGATTCTTTTACTGCCCATGAGAAGTTAGCAAGTCATATGGCTGTCATGGTTGCATGGGCTAACTTTAAAGGGAACCTGAAATGAAAGGGATATGGAGGCCGGTATTTAGTTGTAAACAATTGCAGGGCTATCCTGTTGATCCTCTGCTTCTAGTACTTTTAACTGTAAACCCTGAAGGAAAAATAAATAAATAGGAGATTAGATACATGCTTTTTCAGGTGTACGATTCAGACACTACTTTAAAAAGAATCAGCAGCAAGATGCCAGGAAATTGGTGTTTGAAAGTAAATATGGCAGCCTCCATATACCTCTCGCTTCAAATCCCATTTTAAAGATTGATAAAGTACAGACAGCATCATAGGCCAAATGCATTCATCAGCTGATCAAATGACAGACCGACGAGAATACTGACTTTGCCTTGTCTGTATAACAAATGTTTTGCAAAACAAAAAATCATTTAGACAGGATGAGACAAGAGTCCAAATAATGGAACATTTCTGAAATGCCTACTCATGCTGACATTCCTTCAGAGGTATATTCCACCCGGCAATGCAGTTTACAGTTCTCACTCAACCAAAAATGTATTCAGTGCTGTGCAGAGGGGGTTTTACCCAAGACTGTGGAAGGAAAAAAAAATGCCTGGTTTATTTAATTATGGCAGATGAAGTCTGAGATGGGAACAAGGAGTTTCTAGCACTGTTAGGTATGTGCGTTCAAAAACAAAACATTTCAGAACATTGCATTGGCTGCACATTGCTGAGAAAAATTTAAGGCAGATACAATTACTGAGACATGGGTTGGAAAATGTGTGTTGCTCAGACGTATGACAGTGCAGCTGTTACTGTTTGAGTGGAGCAATTGGAGGTATTCGGGCAAAATTTCAAAAGGCTGGCATCCACAAGCTATCTGCATCCACCGATACGCCCATAAGCTAAAACTTCGTTTTGTCATACCTGGAAGGCCAACAAAAGCAGCTCCCTCTTTGGAGACTTTAGAAACATACAACTTCTCCACTATCACAAATTTAGTGACTCGAAATCACATCTTTGATTAAAAAGAGAATTAGCTTGCTCAGCTTTCACCAACCCGTTCAGCTTGCCAGGTTAGTTCTGTAAATGCGGTTACAAATTTTCCAGCCATTAACCAGTGTGTCTGAAAGTCATTCTCCCAAGGCAAGAGGCCTGGAAACAAATCCGAAAAAGTGGAGTGCTTTTCATGCTCCAGTCATTATTGGCCATTGAGTGCTTCCATCAACTTCTCAAAAAAGGGGGATCTTGACTTGGTGAAGACAGTAGGAGTATAAACAGGCAGTGTGTAATATGTGCACAGAAGACACTTTAGGAAATCTATGTAAAAGGTGTTAACTATATTTTAAGAAGGCAAAAATTTACCTTTCAACAACTTAAAGGACAAAAAAAAATAATCTGGTTGAGATGCACAGCACATTTAGAGAGGAGCACACTACTGTGGATGTTTGTACTGTGGGGAACAGTGGGGGAATGTCATTCCCATGCTTGGATAGAATGCTGTCTGATCTGGTCAATTTTACTATACAGAACAAAATTGATGAAGGGTATTCAGACACGCAATGCATGTCAAAAGTTTTCAAAATGATGTAGGCTGAGGGTTAAATAGGATCCATACAGTAAAACAGAGCCGGGGCGCTCAAATAGGGAAAGGTGATTAGCCTGGCCGCCTCCTCTGCCTGTTTCCTGGTTCTGGAACGCAGAGCCAACGAGACGAGGAGACTGCACGTCATCTGGGGGGGTATGCGCAGCGGTGATGTGACTGCTCAGTCACATGACCGCTCAGCTGCGTTCAATTGGTCCCCGCACCTCCGAATCCTCCATTTGGCGTATGAGGTCATACGCCTGACTCGGACAAAGCTTATAACGCCATGCTGTGAACAATGTGTCTGAGACACTGCTGTGCTCATTCGCTGGCGCTGCTCTGAGTGCTGGCTGCTGCTACTAGTACTAGAACTACTTCAGCATCAGTAAGCACTGCTTCCCATTCCTCCCTCCACATGTGCTGTCCCAAAGCAGCCTGCTCAGCTTCAGCCGATACCCAGTGACTTAAATAGCAATGAAAAATCTCAGCTAGTAGTGGGTAGCTACCCATAGCGTGCATTTGGTACAGCATTAAGATCATTCAAACAGGGCCATGGCTAGAATACTCTGAGCGAGATGTCTGCTTTTGTTTCCCCTGTCGTAAATATAGCAGCCTTGTTAATGAGAGGGATGATGTTTTACTTTAACTGGTTTTAACAACTGGACATCAGCCCTTGATTGAGACAAGAGGCTACAGAGGCATCTGTCCAGCCACAATCATGTGCATGCTTCAAGTGTATGGACTCAGCACAAAAGCAGAGAGGCCAAAGGGGGAACTGTAGACTCCCTGTTGGTTGGTAAAACCTAACTTGAAACAAATCATTACTATGTGAAGAGTGTGGGCAGTGCTGTTAAGTTTCTCTGTGTGAATGAGTTGGGGATGTGGGACTGCAGAAGCCTTGAAGCCGTATGTAGCAGGTAATCAGGACATGGCTTCAGGTCTCTTTCTGAAATGAATGGAGTATACCTTACAGAAGGACGAGAAGCTAGTAACCATTGCTAAGGGTATCCCAAAGAATGCAAAGTACACCTCTAAGGATTTTCAAAATGAAATTGTTCAAACACTGGCAGACATGGTGCTTAACCATTTCAGCCGGAAGGGATTTTTCACCTTATGCATCAGAACAATTTTCACCTCCCATTCATTTGCCAATAACTATCACCACTTATCACAATGAATTGAGCTATATCTTGTTTTTCCCGACACCAGTTAGGCTATCTTTGGGTGGTACATTTTGCAAAGAATTTTGATTCCTACATGCATTTTCACAGGAAGAGTAAGAAAATAATGTAAAAAAAAACACTCAGTTTTCAGCTGTTATAGCGTTAAAATAATACAGGCTACCATAATTAAAACCTATGCATTGTATTTGCCCATTTTTCCCGGTTATTAAACCATTTAAATTATGTCCCTATCACAATGTATGGCGCCAATATTTTATTTGGAAATAAAAAGGTGCATTTTTTCAGATTTGCGTCCATCACTATTTACAAACTTATAATTAAACTAATGTTCATAATATACCCTCTTCACATGCATATATAAAAGAAGTTCAGACCCTTAGGTAACTATTTGTTTTATTTTTTTAAGTAATTTTTCTTTTTTTTTCCATAAAAAATGTTATTTGGGTAATTTTTCTTGTGGGAGGTAAACAGTTAATTTTAAAAGTAATATGGGTTTATTTAATAAAAAAAGTGTATGTAGTAGTATTACTATTTGGCCACAAGATGGCCACGGTTTCACTTTTTTAGTCCTGGAAGAGAGATCTCGCTTCCAGGATGTACTAGGACGAGAAACTTTTCAGATATAAAGGCGGTTTCTGAAAACAAGCAGTTGGTCTTTCTAGCGGAGACTTAGATCAATGAATGGGAATTATATTCCCATTCATTGATCTCTGGGCTAACGGGGGCACCACGTGCACGGGAGCGCGCACCCACACAGCAGCAGCTGCCTGGACATGAGCATCACGTCCAGGCAGCACAAATGGTTAAAAAGAGGTCTGGATAAAATATGAATGCTGATTCTGCAGGGTTCTGCCTTAAAAGTGATGGGACCAGGGACAGGTGCAATGTGGAAAAATGTGTAATTTTTGTCCGGTTAACAAAGAGGTTTATTCAGGTGAGACTGCCAGCTCTTTCCTTTCTATGTCATGAGGATGGGGTCTCACGCAGGATGGGACAGTTTAATGCAGTCCTTAAGAAATGTTTAGTGGTTTTGGGGTTGTCACACCTTCGTATTACCTCATATTCTTCTAGAATTGGGGCCGCCACGGAAGCTGCCCGTCTCGGCTTTAGTGAAAGTATTTAGACGTTTGGGTAGGTGGAAGTGTAAGAGGTTTGGTTTGTATATTCGCCCACATCTAGCTAATTGAATTATTTTGTTTTTCAGATTGTTCATGTCATTTGGATTTTAGGACATAGCTTCGTTGATTGGGCGCACCAGCGCGCTAGAGTTCGTCATTCGACAAGTTTGTCTTTGGACCGTTCACATTTTCAAGTATTCTGAAAGGGTGTAAGGGGCCTTAAGTGGGAGGAATTATGGGATTTGGTTCTGTTCTACCTGCACCAGATATGATAGCAATCCACCTGGGGGGTAATGAGACTGGGAGATATAGTACCTTGAACCTTATTCACAGAATGGAGGAGGACTTGACAGCAATATCTGAGCCGTTTCCTGGATGCAAGCTTTTGTTTTCAGAGATCACTCCGAGAAAAGTCTGGGACACAAATGGGCGTAGATTTTTAAAATAAAGTCCAGAGTCAACAAGAGGGTGGGCAGATTTTATCAGCAGGTTTTGAATGGGCATTCGTACTGGCATAGGAATTTGAAGGGATTGTTACCGGGATTTTATAGGGGGGATAATGTCAATTTATCTGATGTGGCATTGGATATTTTTAATACTAATTTGCAAGAAACCATTCAACAGGCCGCGGGTGTGGGTGGAACAGGCCGCGGGTGTGGGTGGAACAGGCCGCGGGTGTGGGTGGAACAGGCCGCGGGTGTGGGTGGAGCAGACCGTTAGAGGCCTGTCGTGTGGTGGGACACCCGCTGGGTAGTGGGTGGAACCTGATGTATTTTGATTGGCTCATGGCTAGCTGGCCGAGTCAGGTTAATAATTTGAATATAGTTTGGGAGTTTAATCATCAATTGAGATTTTAAGAAATGTGATTAAACCCTAATAAAGGGCCGCGGCCATTTTAATCCAGTAGTCTGTCTTTTATTAGGATAAGTTTTAACTTTTTCTTTCAGGTGGTAAGTATGTTATAACGAACAGTGCATTACCGTGTTCAGGTTAGCAGACATAACCGTGTACAGGAGCTGCTGTGGAATGACAGCAGCACATCATGGTAAGGCTTGTGGGAGTTATTAACCACTTGCCGACCGCCCACAGCCAATGGGCGGCGGCAAAGAGGACGCCTTAAGGACCGCAATACGCACATCGGTGGTGGGTCCTTAAAGAGAATCTGTATTGTTAAAATCGCACAAAAGTAAACATACCAGTGCGTTAGGGGACATCTCCTATTACCCTCTGTCACAATTTCGCCGCTCCTCGCCGCATTAAAAGTGGTTAAAAACGGTTTTAAAAAGTTTGTTTATAAACAAACAAAATGGCCACCAAAACAGGAAGTAGGTTGACGTACAGTATGTCCACACATAGAAAATACATTCATACACAAGCAGGCTGTATACATCCTTCCTTTTGTATCTCAAGAGATCATTATACACAGGCAGTGTGCATAGAGGGGCCAGGAGGGGGGAGATGCATCACAGAACCACAACACTGAAGAACTTGGCAGCCTTCCAGACACAGGCTGACAAGTCTGACAAGAGAGAGATTTGTTGATTTATTACAGAGATGGTGATAGTAGAACGTGCTGCAGTAAGCCAGAACACATTAGAATAGCTTTTGGAACTTGTAGGATGATAAAAAACAGGATGTAATTTTTGTTACGGAGTCTCTTTAAGGCATGTCCGGCCAGCGATCGTGTCACTGATGACGCGCGCTGCCGCCAACAGGCTCCGCCCACCTGGCGCAGTTTGAAAAGCGCGATCGGGCCAATCAAAATGTATAATACACTTTGTTTACATGACAAAGTGTATTATACAGGCTGCCTCCTCCTCCTCCGCTCTCTTCGTCCGTGCGGCCATCAGAGGAGGAGGCAGCCCTGTAAGTGAGCAGCAAAACACCGGTTTTCACCCACACAGACCACCCGATCGCCCACCCCAGCATACACCCAAGCACCCCCCCTATAAACCCATTAATCACCCCCTGCCACTATCTGCCAACGCTATCATTTAGATTAGGTCCCTAACTGCAACCTAGGGTCCCCTGATCACCCCCCCTACCCTTAGATCCCCCCAGACCCCCCCCTGTATACATCTGCCTTACCCATTGATCTGTCCGTCACCTGTCTGTCACCCCTTGTCACCACCACCCATCAGAGCAGACCCTAAACTGTCCCTTGTGGGCACCTGATCACCCACCCAGACCCTCAGATTGCCCTCAGACCCCCCTCCTGATAACCTCCCCAGTGCATAGTTTACATCTATTCTCCCCTGTAATCCCTCACTGATCTCCCATCATCACCCGCTGTGTCTGCCACCCATCAGATCAGGACCCAGTCTGCCCCGTGCGGGCACCTAATCAACCCCCCTCACCCTAAGATCGCCCTCAGATCCCCCCCCCTAACACCTTCCCAGTGCATTGTATTTGATTGTGCTGTAATCGTATTTGATTGTGCCGACATTGTATTGTATTTGATTGTGCCGACATTGTATTGTATTTGATTGTGCCGACATTGTATTGTATTTGATTGTGCCGACATTGTATTTGATTGTGCCGACATTGTATTTGATTGTGCCGACATTGTATTTGATTGTGCCGACATTGTATTTGATTGTGCCGACATTGTATTTGATTGTGCCGACATTGTATTTGATTTTGCCGACATTGTATTTGATTGTGCCGACATTGTATTTGATTGTGCCGACATTGTATTTGATTGTGCCGACATTGTATTTGATTGTCCCATGATTGCCCTGTGATTGGCCTGTAATTGGCTTTGATTGTCCCGTGATTTGAGTGCCCTGTGATTGGCTTTGATTGTCCCGTGATTGGCTTTGATTGTCCCGTGGTTTGAGTGTCCTGTGATTGGCCTGTGATTGTTTCTGATTGCCTCTGATTCCCCACTCGCCACCATTCCCCCTGTCACTATCATAGTGAACTAAAAACAGTGCTCAGTGAAAACTGTCACTTTTTTAGTATCACTAGTGTTCGCAGTTAGGCCAGTTAGCTAGTCCCCTTTGTTAGTGTCAGTTAGTGCTCAGCCCACTGCACCACAGTCACTAATTAACGTCATCACTGTCGCTAATCAACATTGGTACTATATAGTATCTGTAAGTGATCATTACTGATCGCAGTCAGATCTATTCGGGTCACTAGGATCCACTAAAAAACGCAGTGTTTGCCCGATCAGGCCTGATCGTTCGCCTGCACTTGCGTTCAGCCCGCCCCACCGCAGTGACAGAAATTTTTAGTTTCTGATCACTGCAAAAAACACTGTACAATAGCTGTGGCACTGTAAACCTCAGTTTTGATTTTTTTTTTTTATCAAAACTCCGTGACCACAGCTTTCTACCTCTCAAATACTACCTTTCGCTAGGTAGGTGCTCTTTTTCCTGGGTAGTCTCAGAGGAATACCCCCTAAATTTAGCAGTCCACCATGGCAAGAAAGGGGTATTCCGATGATGAGGTGTTCAGGTACATGGCCCAGTCGGATGAGGACGATTGGGACGAACCATTTGACGAATCATCTGGGTCAGAGTTTGAACCTGAATTGAGCAGTGGCTCACTGACCGATAGCGATGACGAGGTTGAGGTCCCGGCTAGAGCCAGGCGTACCACACCCCATGTTGTTGGACCGCAGGTGGCGCAAGATCAGCTTCAAGGGCAGCAGAGTGATGCTAGTGCTGGTCTGATTTTTCATGGTGAGGCAGGCACCAGCACCACAGCATCTCCTGGACCTAGCACCAGTGCTTCCTTATACCCTGGTGAAGTGGCGAGCACCAGCTTGGAAGTTGAAACTGGTGCGGTGGCACGTGCAGTAACACCTCGGTCGCAGCCACCAAGTAGAAGGGCTCGTACTACCCCTAGTTTACCAGAGGTGCTGGCAAATCCAAATTGGCAATCCCCTGATACCGCAGCACCCGTACTGCCCCCTTTCACCGCCCAGTCTGGAGTCCAGGTGGAGACAGATAATCTAGGATTGGCCCTAGACTTTTTTTTATCTGTTCATCACCCAGGATCTCTTAGACTTAGTCGTGGCAGAGACCAACCGTAAGGCCACACAATTTCTAACCGCCAATCCGAATGTCTTCCTTGCCCAGCCTTTTCTGTGGAAACCAGTCCAAGTTTCCGAAATTTAAATTTTTGGGCCTTCTCCTACACATGGGACTAATGAAACAGAATGTATTGCGGTCTTATTGGTCTACGGACCCAGCATATCATGTTCCCTTGTACTATGCTGCCATGTCCAGGACACGATTTGAGAACAACCTGCGCTTCCTGCACTTCAATGATGACGAAGCCTGTCATCAAAGTGACCACCCTGCTTTTGACTGGCTCCACAAAATTCGGCCCCTCATAGACCACCTGTCATCCAAATTTGCAGATGATTATACCCCTGAACAGCAAATCTGCGTAGACAAGTCCCTCATATGTTTTACCGGGCACCTTGGCATCAAACAGTACATCCCAAGCAAGCGCGCCAGGTATGTGGTGTAACTGTACAAGCTCTGTGAAAGGGCCACAGGCTAAACATCTTATTTTAGGGTCTATGAGGGAAAAGACTCCAAATTGGAGCCGGTCGGATGCCCGGACTACCTGGGGAGCAGTGGAAAAGTTGTGTGGGACTTGGCGTCACCCTTGTTCCAGAAGTGGTACCAGCTTTATGTGGACAATTACTAATCAAGTGTGGCCCTCTATCAGCACTTAAAGGTAGAAGGAATCCGATGCTGTGGCACCATGCGGCCTAGTCGCCGGGGCTTCCCCCAACGGCTCATTACCACCAGACTTCAACGGGGGCAGAAGGCCGCCTTGAGTGCCGACGACCTGCTTGTGGTGAAATGGAAGGACAAGAGGGACGTTTACTTTCTGTCCACTATTCACGCAGACACAACAGGCGAACTGAGGTCATTGAAAAGCCCCTTGTCGTCCAAGAGCATAATACTAACATGGGAGTGGTGGACTTCAATGACCAGAGGTTAGCGCCCTATTTACTTTCCCGTAAAACAAGACGCTGGTATAAAAAAAAAGTGTATTTTTATTTAATTCAATTGCCAGTTTACAACAGCTTTGTTCTCTACAGTAAGGCTGGGAGAACTGGATCGTTTCTTCAATTTCAGAGACAGATCACTATGGAACTCCTGTATCCAGGAGGTGCCGTGGCCCAACCCCAAGATGCAACTAGCCGGCTGCATGGAAGGCATCACGCCTATCAGATTCCGTGTGCCCCAGGTCAACGCACCCGAAGAAAACGTTGTCGTGTCTGCAGCAGGGCTGGAATAAGGCATGATACCACTGTTTATTGTCCCACCTGTCCTGACCAGCCTGGCCTATGCCCAGGGGAGTGTTTTGAGAGGTACCACGAGCAGGTACACTATTAGAGAGTAGGTAACTCCAGACACAGCGGGGTAGGGACACAAGGGTCTCTCAGTGCTGTTTCACACTGCTGCGATGCGTTAGGGCAAAATGCCTAGTGAAAGTTACACTTTGCGGTCCCCCCCTACGCCGGAAGTGCTTGACTTAACGCTAGTGCATGCCTACGTTACTGTGTGGCTTCTGCGGCAATTTCGGTCGGACCGGAAGTCATGTTAGTCTATGGCGATGCAGTTCATTACTAGGCCGAATGCTATGTGTTTTGTACGATACGGTGTAGCAGGCTCGACCCACCGGATATGTCAATATGCAGTGTGAAACCAAACATCTGCGAAACCAAACAAAATGCGTAATGTACTTCGCCACAACTCTGTGCGATTTGCACTTCGCACATTGTCCCATGGGGGAGGAGAGGTTTGTCCTCGGAAGGCAAGTTAAAAAAAACAAACAAAAAAAAAACAACAGGTAAGCAAAAAAGTTAATGTTTGGTTCGCAATGTTAAGGTTTTGTTTAAAAAAAAGTTCAAACTTTATTAATGTTAATGAAGTAATTGCTTTGCTGCTGCTTTTTTTTGGGTGTTTTTTTTTTTCTCTTTTTCCATCCATTAACCTTCCAGGTGGACTGAGCGAAAGACTAACCAGCTGCAGCACTGATGGTGCATCCTGACAGAACATTGCGCGTCGAAGATATTTATATTTATTTTTTGTCACAAGTTAGCGGAAAATGACACTTTGTGAAAACAACAATAAAAATCAGTTTCCACTAACTTGTGAAAAAAACAAAATCTTTTATGAACTCACCATACTACTAACGGAATACATTGGGGTGTCTTCTTTCTAAAATGGGGTAATTTGTGGGGTTGCTATACTGCCCTGGCATTTTAGGGGCCCTAAACCGTGAGTAGTCTTGAAACCTAAAGTCTCAAAATGACCTGTGAAATCCTAAAGGTACTCATTGGACTTTGGGCCCCTTAGCGCATTTAAGGTTCAAAAAAGTGCCACACGTGGTATCGCCGTACTCAGGAGTAGTATAATGTGTTTTGGGGTGTATTTTTACACATACCCATGCTGGGTGGGAGAAATATATCTCTGTAAATGGACAATTGTGGGTAAAAAAAAAAGCAAAAAATTGTCATTTACAGAGATATTTCTCCCACCCAGCATGGGTATGTGTAAAAATACACCCCAAAACACATTCTACTTCTCCTGAGTATGGTAATACCACGTGTGGCACTTTTTTGCAGCCTAACTGCGCTAAGGGGCCCAAAGTCCAATGAGCACCTTTAGGCTTTAGAGGGGTGCTTACAATTTAGCACCCCCCAAAATGCCAGGACAGTAAACAAACCCCACAAATGACCCCATTTTGGAAAGTGGACACTTCAAGGTATTCAGAGAGGGCCATGGTGAGTCCATGGCAGATTTCATTTTTTTTTGGTCACAAGTTAGCAGAAATGGTAACTTTTTTTTCTTTTGGTCACAGTGTCATTTTCCGCTAACTTGTGACAAAAAAAACCTTCTATGAACTCACCATGCCTCAGTGAATACTTTGGGATGTCTTCTTTCCAAAATGGGGTCATTTGGAGAGTATTTATACTATCCTGGAATTCTAGCACCTCATGAAACATGACAGGGGGTCAGAAAAGTCAGAGATACTTAAAAATGGGAAAATTCACTTTTTGCACCATAGTTTGTAAATGCTATAACTTTTACCTAAACGAATAAATATACACTGAATAGTTTTTTGTAGCACAACAGACATGTAGCACAATAAATTAGGACAAAAATGTATACATAAATTTTACTTTATTTGAAAAATGTCAGCACAGAAAATTAAAAATAAATTTTTTGACAAAATTCATGTCTTTTTTGATGAATATAATAAAAAGTAAAACTCGCAGCAGCAATCAAATGGCACCAAAAGAAAGCTGTATTAGTCACAAGAAAAGGAGGAAAAATTCATTTAGGTGGTAGGTTGTATGACCGAGCAATAAACCGTGAAAGCTGCAGTGGTCTGAATGGAAAAAAAGTGCCTGGTCCTTAAAGAGACACTGAAGCGGAAAAAAAAATATGATATAGTGAATTGGTTGTGTACTATGAATAATTATTTGAAGATTAGCAGCAAAGAAAATATTCTCATATTTTTATTTTCAGGTATATAGTGTTTTTTCTAACATTGCATCATTCTATAATATGTGCAGATTACACAACACTCAGCATTCAAAATGATTCTTTCAGAGCAGTCTGTGAACTAATGACCTCTCCTCTGGCAGAGAAAAAGTAAATACTTCAGGAACAGTTGAGATAATAAAAGTCAGAAAACAGCCCTCTCCACGACTTTGAAAGTCGTAGAGCTTAATGGCTTTTTTTGCATAGAGATAACAACTGGAGTTTAACTCTTCCTGTACTGGAAACAATTAGACTGATGTATCTGATCTTAATGTTTTATTTCTTAGCTGTACTACACATACAAATCATCATATCCATTTTTTTTTCGCTTCAGTGTCTCTTTAAGGGGTAAAAAGACTGTGGTCCTCAAGTGGTTAAGAGGTTAATAGGTGGAGAGATTTGGAGGATATGGATATGTGGTATGCTTTCTTTCAGATCTAGAAGTTTAACTTCTGCCTAGTACATACTGGACGGAAAGGTTTTTCCTGAGGTGCTGACTGAAGGCTGGACATGATTGGACAATCCTTGACCTATCAGGGTCAGGTGGATACATATAGGCTGGGGTCACCGGACCCTGATCACAGAGGAAACTTGAGAGGCGTGAGCACTCAGCTGTGTTTTTTCACCTCCCCTTTTATAAGTATTTGTCGCTGGCACCTTTATGTGGGGTGGGACACCCGCTGGGTAGTGGGTGGAACCTGATGTATTTTGATTGGCTCATGGCTAGCTGGCCGAGTCAGGTTAATAATATTTGAATATAGTTTGGGAGTTATCAATTGAAATTTTAAGAAATTTGATTAAACCCTAATAAAAGGGCCACGGCCATTTTAATCCAGAAGTAGTCTGTCTCTTTTTTATTAGGATACGTTTTAAACTTTTTCTTTCAGGTGGTAACTATGTTATAACCAACAGTGCATTACCGTGTCTTTGAGATCAAAGTCTGTGTGGAGATTTTCATTGATTCTGGTGACTCAAGAAATGGATAAAAAAATAAAAAATATATGATAAGTTATACTGAATAACTGCACAGTGTAACTATAGTAAAGTCCATCTAAACTGAATATAATGTCTTCTCTCTATGGACAGAGGAACAATTGTATGTAAAGGGGTTACACCGCTTCCATCCCATCATCATAAACTATAAAGTAATAAACATAGAAGCTCTTGGAGATCCATTATCAGGGCCGAGTTGCTGAAAGCCAACAGGAGAGGCATACAGAGGAACACTGAGGATGTCCATGCTGGTGGCATTATCTTCATTCATGGATGGTGAAACACAAAATGTAAACGTGAAAGCTCTACAATAAAAATCCAATATATTATTATGCTTGCTAACTTAACATGAAGACTGCTGAAGATGTCAGGGCGAGGCTTACAGTGGGTGTTCCCTGTAACAGGAATGCAATGGGAAACCAGTGTCACATCTGCATGTAGTGTCAGTCAATAAAAATTATGCTTCACTGTCACATGCATGTTTTGTGGTCATGCAGTGCGTTATGATGCTGCAAGCAGTAATACTACAACCATAAACCTTGCATACAAATGTGCAATGCAGTACATCATTACAAAATAGCTATTATGTTGGTATGTTAACCCCTGTTGGATTTTGCTACGTTACTTTGTAATAGAATTGTATTTAGTCGTATTTGGTATTAAGGAAATTAATCAGCAGTGAAACAGTTGTTCCAAACTGTAAAATACATTGTGATATTAATTGCTTAAGCAATGGAAGCTACCCCAGACATATGACATATAAACCTACATATCTTTGTCAGTTTGTTCCCTTAAAAACATGCTTTGCGGTCATCATTGCAGACGACCACAACCATCACATGCCACCCCCACATACAAGGGTGAAGCACCCCTACAGATGGATATGGGTAAGAAGGTGTTGGATGGTTCAAAACTGTTTTACTGTTTGATGCATGTCCAGACCGACTGCCCTATGAGAGGAGGCTGCCCAGCTGGCATCCTATTGCAGCATGATCAGGCATCCCTACACCCTGATAGCATGTGTGCCCTGATAGCATGTGTGCCGGGGTTTCCTCTGGGGGCCACTCTTCCTCCACCATCCTTACAGGGATCCTTCACTGAGTGGGCTATGGATGTTTTCTCTTGCACAATACTAGTTGCCTGGCAGCCCTGCTGATCTTCGGCTGCAGTATTGGCTGAATCACACACCTGTTCAGCATGCTTGTTCAGGGGCTGTGGCTCAAACTATTAGAGACCCCTATAGTGTTCCCTCGTGTCTAGTGGCCCTCCCTCACCTATACAGTACGCTGTTGTGTAGTGCACCCCTTCCCTATACTGCTTCCTGTTTAGTGCTTCCCCTTCCCTCCCCATATGACTACCCTTGTGACCTAGGGCTTACCCTCCAATACGAGTTCCTCAGCAGTCTAGAGTGGGCCAAACAATGGAAAGAGGAGAAACCACTTGGGGACCACTGCTGATGGCTGTGGGGGCCACATTTATTGCTGTGTGAGGAATACATGTCCACACCAACCGCCTGGCTGCCAAGCTGCAGTAGTGGCTGAATCACACACCTGAAACAAGCATGCAGCTGATCCTGTATGACCTCAGAGCATGCTTGTTCAGGGGCTGTGGCTCAAAGTATTACAGAAACCAGAGCAGCAGGAGAGTCAGGCAACTGGTATTAGTTTAACAGAAAATATTCCATAAAGCGTTCATGAGGGGTCGTTGCATACAACATGGTGCAAAAAAACTTAAAGTTTGTACTGCAAAAACCTCATCTCTTCTTGAAAAAAAATGAGTCAACTAGAATCAGCCTCTAAGTTAAACCCCTCAGCCACAATTCTCTCAGAGCTTTTCTCTAAGAGAGACAAGAACTATGATCTGCTTTATTATGTAACTAGGAGTTGTTATTTCAGAAAAGAAAACTGTTGCACTATTCTCAAAGCAACAAGGCAAGCTCCCTATTAGCCAAACAACTCAAAAGTAGGGTTGCTCATCCGGATCCCAGGTACCCGGGTTAACCCGGGTATCCGACCATTTTTACGGTATCCACATCGGATCCGGATACCTGGGCCACTATCCAGATAAATCTATCCGGATATCTGGCTGCATTATCCGGATACCCGCTGATATCCGTTCTACTATCCGGATCCGGATAGTGTAACTAAAGGGAATGATGTCATTCAGCCAATCAGAGGGCTCCCAGCAGAAGCCCTAGCAACCAATCATAGAGGGGAACCTTGGCCAGTCCCTCCTGTGTATAAGGGGGGCCATGATGAAAAAATCGTCCTTGCTGTGACTGCCACTGTGAAGACACATTTATATGAATGGGGCTGCATGGGAGGGTGATGCATCATAAGGGGTTTTATATCTATTCTGCGATTTTTAGTTTAAGGCTTATGGTTTAGCTATCTGAGGTAGGCAGGAGTTTTCTGTGGAGCTGGTTAGGCATGTCAGGGGTTAATGTTGTTTGTTCAGATACTGCTGCTGTCATTTTCTCTTTCAGGTACTGAGGAGAGAGAGGGAGGGAGAGCAGAAGAGGTTGCTGGCCAGAGTCTGACCTTCTCACCTGTGATTGGCAGCTGACAGAAAGTGCGGGAGGTCAGCTGGCCAATGGATGTTGGACGTCTGCCAAGATAAATATAGCTCCCGGTCACAAGCCTGTCACTCGTCTGTGAGGAGCTGCTGGAACTGTCCCCCCCCACCCCTTTGTCACGGGCGCGTTTCTTATTGGTGTCACGGTAAAGACGGCGGGTTGTGTCGGTCTTTTGTTATTTTGGTTTCAAAAGATTGTTTTATCTCCTGATTTGGTGATTTTCCTTCAGCACTTTGGACATTGATTTGGGTAAAGTCGCCCACTAAGGTGGGTAGGCTTGGTGCTCAGCTTGGTTATGGACTTTTATATTTATTGGACTTTTATTCAAGTTCGAGTTTGTTGATATAAAGTTATTTATGCGATTAATAAAGTTTTAGTAAAGAAAAAGAAATTTTCTACAAACTAAGTTTTTCACCAATAAAAAGTGCCTGCGGCCAATAAAATTCCTGTTGGTGTTAAGTGTCCAATTACTATGCTCATCATTATGTTTAATTAACTGTTGTTTCCCCTCCTTGTGTATGCATCTGCCCTCCCATGAGATAGTTTGTCCAGTGTGTATTGTTTTTGAACACCAACACCTGCTGTATATAACATTGTTGTCAATTGTAGTGTAGCAAGTAGTGTTTTATATTGTTGTAGTTAGTGTGTCCAGTCTGTGCTGTCTGTGTGAGCTGTGACAGTCTCTGCTGCTGCAGCTTGCAGGCAGCAGCTGTGCTATTCTGTGTCTTAGTGTGCTGCTGTTTGTGCACATAGGCCAGTGCTGGTGCTGCCTTAGCTACACAGTTGGAGGATTACTGTGTAGTGTGTAATTGTATATTGTGTAGTTCAGTACTGCAGTCAGCGCTAGTTGTGTTAGACTAGTACTGTCTGTGTGTGAGTGACTACTGAATTTCTGCTCTGTCTTCTTGAGTGTCAGTGTGACAGACCGTCCGTTAGTGTGCACACTGGCCCATATGCAATTCACTTTTTCTCCTGAGTTTTCTCCTAGGTGATCATTTTAAACTTGTCAATAAAATGCCTTTTAAGCCCCCAGAAGGCAAGAAAATGCTCAAAATAATTTTGGTAGTACTTTTCCCCCAACGTTTTGGTACTTTTTTAGTTGAAAAGTACTGGAAAGTTATTTAAAATCAAAGATGAAAAATTATCTCCTAGGAGAAAACTCAGGTGAAAGAGAATTGCATATGGCCCACTGTGTTCTACTGTGCTCTGTCTGTATTTATCACCCCCCAATTTCAATAAAGTACCCCACATCCATCATACGTGCAGTATGTCTGCTGGCACTGGCAGCTGGGGGAAGGCCAAAGGCAAAAAGAGAGGGAATATTGCTGGCACCGTCACCGCCAACAGTTCTGCCATACTGCCCATTCAGCCGGTAGCCACTGGCCATGGACGCACTGGGCGCCAAGCTGATAGGGGGGAGTCACGCTGCAGCGGCGCAGCAGCGCGTAGTGTCAATTTTTCAGCAGGGTAGGCGGCGCAAATTGGAGGAGAAAGACGCCGAGCCTGTGATGCAGCTAATGTTGGATGAGCAGGGCACCAGCAGCTCTGCAACAGAGAGCTCCACCCCCACCACCACTCCTGTTCGCAGCAGCAGCAGCAGCAGCCACCCAGCAGCAGTGCATGGGGACTAGTCGTCGGTCATGTCGACCCCAGCAGGCAGCCTACCCTCAAGTGCTGCTGAGTTGTTGAGTCCAGACCTCACGAGCAGAATCAGGCCTGTTACCACAGAGGTTGAGGGGGATATTCTTTCCCAAATGGGATTTATGGCTGAGTCACAGATGGTGACGGTGGTTGTTGGGGAGAGGTCCTACTCCTTGCCCGATGTGTCAGACTCCGCAGAAGAGGAGTTGGGGTCCGCAAAATACCATCAGTTGTTTGAGGAGGGGGAGTCTGGCGATTATTATGATGATGAGGTGAAGGACAAAGGACTACCACCAACCACAGGAGGGGCATGTTAGCTCCTCTGAGTCTGAGGAGGAGGATACGTCGGTGGGTCTGACACGGAGGATCATGATCTCTGAAATTGGCAGGAGCAGCAGTGAGCAACAGCCCGCTGCTTTATCTTCTGCCGCTACCACCAGCCGCACCACTCAGCCCCAGGCCCCAACCCTCGCAGCAACAAAAATAACAGCAGCAGAGCATAAGGGGAAATTTTTATCCCCCATCTGGAATTTTAATCGGCCGTCACTGGAGAGCAAGTTTGTCACCTGTAAGGGGTGCCTGGTGAAGCTGAGCAGAGGTAGCACCCCCGCCACCTATGGCACCTCCAGCTTAATAAAACACCTGGCTGGTAAACATCACAAGGAGCATGAGGAGTTCTTGAGGCTGAAGGAAGCTGGCACTGTCAGTGTTCCGCCCCAAACCACCACCGGAACCCCCTTTTCCACTCCTACTGACACTGAGGCCTGTTCAGGCAGCCAGTCCTCAGGGGTCTCCTCTGCTCCCTCCTCGGCTTCCCATGCAAGCCAGAAGCGACACCAGACCCTGCTGACCGAGGCATTTGCTATCAGGGCTCAGCCTCCCAGCAGCCGTCGGATCCGCCTGCTCAACGGCCTGCTTACACGGGCCATGGCCTCCCAGCTCCTCCCATACTCCTTTGTGCAGAAGGGGAGCAACATGCGTGCACTCCTGCAGGGCGCAGCGCCGGATTGGCCTGTCCCCAGCCGGCACTATTCCTCACGGACGGACATGCCAGCACTACACCGCTTCGCAAAGGCCAATGTGGATCGTGGGCTTGATCAATCGGTGGGTGAGCAGGTCCATGTGACTATGGACTCGTGGAGCAGCCGGTTCGGGACAGGCCACTATTTGTCCTTCACCGCACACTGGGTCAGTTTGGTGGAAGTGGGTGAGGAGGGGACAGCAGCATAATCAAGCCAGTGGGTGGTGCCACCCCGCAGTAGGGTCAGGGGATGTGCAGCAAGTTCCTCTGCTCCAGGTTCCACCCTCCGGCACACCTTCCGCCGCCAAACGCCCCGCCTCAGCAGCAGCACTGCCAAGCGCTGCAGGAGTTGGTCAGCCCGGGCAAGCAAAGCCTGACCGCAGAGCACGTCCTGGACAAACGCAAGGAGCAGGAGAGGCATTGGCTGACCCCCAGGAGGCCTCAGAGTCGGAGAGGTGGTGTCCGATAATGGGGCCAACCTTGTTGCTGCCATCCGCCGGGGAGACCTCACCCACATCCCCTGTCTGGCCCACGTCCTGAACCTAGTGGTTCAGAAATTTTTGAGCACCTACCAGGGGATGGAGCCACTTTTAAAAGCTGCTCGCAAAACGGTGGGTTATTTCCGCCGCTCGGGCGGTGCCTCATCGGCCCTGGAAGCTGTGCAGCTGGAGCTGAACCTGCCACGGCACCGTCTGATCATAGACGTTCCAACACGGTGGAATTCCACCCTGGCCATGTTGGAACGTCTGGTTGAGCAGAGGCAGGCTGTCAACCACTACTTGGCCAAAGCCACCGCCGATGCCACCACCATGTACAGGAGCAGCACCAGCAGCCACCTCCCAGAGATGATACGAATTACTGAATGGAGAAAAATGCAGCTGGTGTGCATGGTCCTGGCACCCTTTCAGAGGCCACCGACTTGGTCAGCCAGGACCGGGCGTCAGTTTGTCAGTGGGTGACCATGGTGTGCATGCTGCACAAGGCCCTGGATGGTCTGATTCAAGTGGGAGAGAGAGACTTGATCCAGCAGGAGCAGCAGGCACCTGTGCAGCCCACCTCTGTGCCGCAGGAGGAGGAAGTTGAGGACTTGGAGTTGGAGGAGTTGGAGGTCCCTGACCGTGAGGATCAGGAGGCACTGCCGAGTGCAGCTGCAGTGGTGCGGGAGTGGAGAGAGCAGGGGGAGTTTGAGGAAGAAGAGGACGACAGCACTTATGAAGCTAATGTGCCAGCAGATATGGCAGCCCTCTTCCCCATGGCAGCGCACATGTTGCAGTGCCTGCTCAGGGACCCAAGGGTCAAAGAAATGCGTGGTCGGGAGGACATGTGGATCACCCTGATGCTGGACCCACGGTTGAAGGGGAAGCTTCATCAGTTCCTGCCTGCAGCAGGAGGAGAGTTGCAGCGGTCCCTGGTTCAGCGCTTGGAGGAAGCCTTCCCCCAGACTCCCCTCCCCCCCCTACTGTCACAGTCCAGCCAGCACAGCAGCAGGTGCCTGCGTCCATCAGCAGCAGGCGCCCATCAAACCTGCTGTCTCTCACAAAGGAGCTGTATGCCACGCCGGTACAGCTGCCGAGTGGGGAGGTGCATGCAGCAACAGCATTTGGCTCTCAAAGCCAGAACCAGCGCCTGACCCGGATGGTGGCAGACTATATGGGGTCCTACAGCGGCCTTAACACCACCACTGTGGACCCCTTTGATTACTGGGTCCAGCACCTGGAAATTTGGAGTGAGCTGGCGCAGTACGCCCTGGAAGTCCTTGCTTGCCCCCCTTCCAGCGTGCTGTCCGAAAGGTGCTTCAGCGCAGCCGGTACGGTGTGGTAACAGAGAAGCGTTCTCGTCTGTCCACCCAGTCTGTGGACAGACTGACGTTTCTTAAAATAAACCAGGCTTGGGTGGTTGGTGAATTCCTGGCCCCTGTTGGCAAGAGGGGAAAATGAAGCGGCTGGAAATCGCACTATGCCTGCCTTACTACCACCCTTTACCACCACAACCTCCAGGCTCCGCATAAGCCTGCTTCAAAAAATTTTTGACAGCTGTGGTACACTACCAACACACTAGGTGCCATGGTAAACACTATTAGTGTGTAATTTTTTTGTGATGTGTCTGTGCTGTCCGAGTTGTGGGGAGGCCCCAACTGCGGCAGTACGACCGCTTCCTGACTGGAAACTCTAATTTTTAACTTGCCGTGGTACCAAAGTGCCATGGTTAACTATAATATAAACACTATTAATATGTAATTTTTTGGGGATGTGTCTGTGCTGTCCGAGTTGTGGGGGGGAGGCTGCACCAACCTACTCATCCTGCTGCTCCTGTCTGTGGTACCCACCAACACCAGGGTCCACACTAAACTGCATCGTCTGCTGCCACCAGCTATTACACCACTGCAAATACTATAGCCTGCCACCAGCTATCACGCCACTAGCCCACTACAATAGCTTTAATTTTTTGGCGATGTCAGAGCTGAAAACTGCCATGTCCCAGTTGTGCGATTGGACTTTGGATACAATGTGGGCTGCACGACCGCTGTCTGGAAGCTAGTCCTGATGTTAATTGACAGCTTTTTTTTTTTCATTTTATGTCCACCAAATATTTAATTAGTATTTCCCTTTAAAAAAACATGATGCTACATGCATCATTTACCCTAAAAACCATTTTAAAGCTATTTAAAGGGCACTTCCGGGTTTTCTATCCGGATACCCGAATAGGTCGGTTACCCGCGGGTAATTTGGTCGGATATCCGGATATCTGCAAGGTCGGATCTGGATATCCGGGTACCCGGATCCGGGCGGGTAATAAAAAGCACTACCCGAGCAACTCTGCTCAAAAGGAAACAAACTAATTCTAAAAATCTCTGACCTTTCTCATCCTTCCTCAGGGAAGATTCTTATGAATCCAAAAGATATAGCTGATGCTTTTAGTGAATTTTATGGCAAATTGTATAACTTAAAAGAAGATCCCAACACACCTCAACCATCTGAATAATCAATAAACCAATTCCTAAGTTCAATTTCTCTTCCCTCAGTTTCTCCCTCACAATTTGATCTGCTAAATGCTCCCATAACCATACAAGAGATTTTGCAAAATATTAAGTCCCTGAAACCAAACAAAGCCCCAGTTCCAGATGGTTTCACCAATTAATATTATAGACAAGTCCAGTTCTTATTAGCCCCTCATCTAGAGGAACTTTTTAACTATTACATATGTACTAGTAAAATGCCAGCAGAAACTCAGGAAACATTACTGTTATTCTTAAACCAGGCAAATATGGTAGCTGCCCAGCCAACTACAGGCCTATTTCTCTCCTAAATGGGGACACTAAATTATTTGCCAAAACAATAGCAAACAGACTTCACATCCTACCTTTACTCAATCAAGATCAGGTTGGCTTTACCAGAGGTAGACAATCCTGTGACGGTACAAGAAGAATTATTCATCTTATTAGATATGCAGAGTTGAATCGAAGGCCTTCTCTGCTCCTTGCATTGGATGCAGAGAAGGCCTTTGACAGAATTTATTGGGGTTTTATGGAAGCTTCACTAAAAAAAAAAAAAAAAAAAAAAAATTGGCTTCAGAGGTAACATCCTCAATGCAATTTTAGCCTTGTATTCAAATCCGGCGGCATCCGTTTTGGTCTCTGGTTTTAACTGAACAATTCAAAATTACTAACGGCACAAGGCAGTTTTGTTTTACTCATGGCGACTGTGGCAAAAAAATTTTCTCAAGAGACCCCCAAGGGATTAACGTTCTAGGAGAGCAGTATAAAATCAGTCTTCTTGCGGATGACGTTCTAATTACCTTGGAAGATCCCATTTCTTCATTAGCTCATGTTCAGTCCTCATTAAAAAATTCTCTGAAATGTCTTTTTACAAAATAAATGAATCCAAGTCGCTCCTTTTAGGCATTAATATTAGGAATCTCACAAAAACGTCAAACTAATTTTCCATACTCCTGGGCTAAAAATTTACTACCATATCAAGGTATTCAAATTCCCCAAAGGTCTGCTGACTTATTTAAAAACAAATTATTCTCCTATAAAACAAACTGAATCAGACCTGGCAGCTTTGTGCAAATTTGGACTTTACTGGTTTGGCAGAATAGCTGTATTCAAAATATAAATGATTTTGGGAAGAATTTGCATCTTTAAAGTGGATCCGAGATGAACTTTTACTCATTGCATAATTGTGTTCCTTTCCTATTATTTATAGGGCATTCCTCAAGCCAAATACTTTGTTTTTGTTTTAATGCTCTAATTCCCTATAAACTAAACAAGCCACGCCCACAGGTTTTCAGAGAGCCAAGGCACTTTGACGGTAGCAAGGGCTCATGGGAGCTCAGTCTGGGCAGGAGGGGGAGGTAGTACTAGCCAGAGATTTTAGAGCCAGAGGGGAGGAGGGGGGGGGGGATAAGTTTTTTTTTTTTTGCTCAAGATGCAGATAAGCCTGCCTCTGTATAATGTTTACAAACATGGCTGTTGTCGTATCACAGGAAGAAATAATCATATTCTATTAAAGCTGTTTGCAGCTAGATTTGCTGTGTAAACTATCTAAACTTTAGATAAGATATATAGACAAGTTACTTGTGTTAGTTTTTCATCTCGGATCCGCTTTAAGTCAGTTATCCCAGTATCCAAGACATTTTTTTTCTAATTTACGCAAAGTTTTATCCAAATACATCTGGGCTAAGAAAAAATATAGAATTGCTTACAATAAATTACTCATTTCTAAAGACAAAGGTGGAGTAGCCTTGCTGTGCCTGGAATCCTATTATGTCACAATATTAGAAGTTTCTACAGAATGGTGGATCTCTCCAGTAAGGAAAAAATAGGTATATCTAGAAAATAAGCTCTTAGACAGCTCCTTGAATCAACAAATTTTTACCATTGATCAACATCCCCATCAGATCATATAACTACCCATCTATACAAGCCACTCAATTAGCATTGATTTTCTTTTTAAGTAAAATTACGTCCTAAACAATCAGACTTAGAACCTAAAATTCCTCTAGAGGCTCTTAAACCACTGATCCACAATGCCAATCTTAAGCCATGGTAAGATGCTAAGATCAACTTCCTCAATGAAATTATAGATGGTAACTCTCTAATTCCCTTCTCAATATTACAAAACAAGTATAATCTTACATCCAAAGACCAATTTACATATTTGCAGTTTAATCATTTAATGAAGAATAGCACTCTGAAGACTCCTACCCTTCCGATTAACAAATTCATAAACAACTCACTTAATATTAAAGAAACAACCTCTTTTTGGTACAAATACATGGTAGATTATCACTCTAGTAATCTGAATATACGGAGATCGCTGGAGTTTAGCTTTTGATTCCCCTATAAATTTTGATCAAACCATTAAAGCTGTTAAATCCATTTCAAAAAATTTCTCACTGTATCACGCGTTGAGACACTTGGCAAAAGATTTTCATGGATTGGTACTTTACTCCAGTCAGATTAGCTTCATTTTATCAAACTGCATCTCCTCTGTGCTGGAGAAGTTGCTCTCATAATGGCTCCCTATTCCATAGTCTCAGGTTATGTCCAGATATATTGGGCACAAATATTCCGATTAATTCAACAATACTCAGGGTTTCCATCTCCATTAGACCCAAAATTAGCCTTACTACATATAGGCCTGGAAAAATATCCTTTTCAATTTAGAAGGACCATCTCCCACATTCTCTGCGCAGCCAGACCTTATTGTATCACAATGGAAATCTCCAGATATTCCCTCATCTCAAATACCTAATCCAACAAAACCTTTCCTTACAAAAAGTTATCCTAACTAAACTTTCTCCTCACAATAACTCAGATTTATGGGCTATTGATTGGTCATTAATAAATTCATTTTGTTTTAAATGTATCTCAAAGGCAAAGTCAAACAGGTTATATGATGTATGTACTTTATATAGCTTCCCATAAATTAAAGGGGTTCTGTGGGGGTTTGCCAAAGAGAAAACTGCCACTTATCTGGGGCTTCTATCAGCCCCCGTAGCAGAAATGTCCCACTACGTCGTCCTCGGATGCGCCGTTCCCCGCTGCTGGCTGCTGGACGATTAGTCTGTGTCATAGACAAATAATGCGCGCTGCCATCCGTGTCAGAAGCTTACTGCACATGTGCAGCACAAAAATGTTCTTGTACTGCGCCTGCGCAGTAAGCTTTTGATGACGTAGATGGGAGCAAGCACGGCCGCGCAGCCGCAGTTGGACGCCGTGCCGCGCTAGACCGGGAGCGGCGAACGGTGGATCGGAGGAAGATGGCGTAGGACATTTCTGCTATAGAAGCCCGAGGTAAGTGCCAGTTTTTATCCATAGCAGAACCCCCACAGAACTCCTTTAATTAATAAATAATTGGCCCAATTTTAAGTTTGTCCAAAAGCAATCCATGAGATTGTCAATCCTTTCATTTAACTTTCTGACCAATCCTTAGTAGATAATCCTCAACTTGGTAATATAAATTCTGACCTGTTTTCTTTTTGTGTGCTGACAATTTAGATAATGTCTTATCTACGTGATTTTAGAGAAGTTACTTTCTTCTAATTTTTTTTGTTCTACATTTGTTATCAGTTATTTTAGGTCTTTAGGTTGATTTACTCATGTTTTCTAGTTAACTCACCAAGAAATAGCAAGTCAATCCAATTTACTATATAGTTGGCATTTAAGATAGGATTACATACAACTTCAGTTGTGAATGTTTTCTAATAAGATAGTGACCACGAGTAACATTCTGTAGAGCCGCCAGCCCGAGGGGCCAAGAACATAGGAGGTGTCTTCAGTAGTAGAAAAAATGAATAATTTTTTTTTCAAGTTGTTTGCTTCTCTGATTGAACAAATTGCCTACGTCTCATTCTTTATTTTTTTCTTATAGTAATTGGTCATCTATAAAATGTATTTAATCTTGCATATTGACAATTGTAACCAACCTACTTTGTTGACTGGAAGTTCCTTTCTTCAACTGCTTGTATTTTTTGTTTGTCTTATGTAAATCTTCAATAAAAATGTAATGTTGGAGAAAAAAAAAAGCAAATATTCCATCAGTTTATGTTCTCTTAAAAACATGCTTTGCAGTTATCATTGCAGACGACCACAACCATTGCATGCCACTCCCACATACAACCACAACTGCTGTGAGGCACCCCTACAGATGGATATGGGTAAGAAGGTGTAGGATGGTTCAAAACTGTTTATTACTGTTTGATGCATGTCCAGACCGACTGCCCTATGAGAGGAGGCTGCCCAGCTGGTGTCCTATTGCAGCATGATCAGGCATCCCTACACCCTGTTACCATGTGTGCCGGGGTTTCCTCTCAGGGCCACTCCTCTTCCTCCACCATCCTTACAGGGATCCTTCAGAGTGGGCTATGGATGTTTCCTTCTACACAATACCAGTTGCCTGGCTGTCCTGCTGATCTCTTTGGCTGCAGTATTGGTTGAATCCCACACCTGATCGGCATGCTTGTTCAGTGGTTGTGGTTCAAACTATTATAGAAACTGGAGCAGCAGGAGAGTCAGGAACTGGTATTACTTTAACACAAAAAATTACATATCTTTGTCAGTTTATGGTCCCTTAAAAAATGCTTTGCGGTAATTGCAGACGACCACCACCGTATGCCACCAACACATACAATCACTGTTAAGGTGTAGAATGGTTCAAAACTGTTTACTGTTTGATGCATGTCCAGACCGACCGCCCTATGCAAGGAGGCTGCTCAGCTGGCGTCCTATTGCCTCTTATTGTCCCTCTTCCATACTGTGCTGTCTCTCCCTTGTTTTTCCCTCCTTCCCATCTCTATCCTTTCCCACCTCTCTCTCTCTCTCTCTCTCTCTTTACTTTCAACTGTCCTCACAGGAGCTCACAATCTAATCCTTACCATAATCTAATGTTTACCATGTTATGTATTTATACTGATAGATATATACATATGGTCTTATGGTCAGGAGTGGCTTTGTTCAAAAAATACGGTAATTGTGTTTCTGCACTGCATGAGTTTGCTATACTGCGTAGGCCGAGGTGTAAATCGGATTCCATACAGTAAAAGAAAAAATAAAATGCACCTTTGCTTATGGCCCAAACTTATACATTTTCCAAGTTATACAGAGACTCAAAAAATTTAATTCATTTTAAAATGTATCAAGTGAAAGTCTATTGAAACAATCGCAGTGCAAACCTAAAAACTACAAAAAAAAACAAAAAAAAAACCTCCCTCAGTGTTTCAGTTGTGCTAAAATGTATATTTTTATATAGATAAGAGAATGGCACTACAGTTGGAGAGATCTACAACAGAGGAAATTCCTTATGGAATTAGAAGCTTCAGCCTACCTGTCCTCCCAGCCAAATATCGTACAAAGCTACAGCATGATCTTAAAGACCCAGGAGCATTTTGGATTTAGTCAAGAAGGGGCACCTCTTGGAGATAGATCTCTTCTCTTTCATACTACTCAATATAGGTATTATGGCTAAACCTGATTCCAGCATGTTTGTTTAGATTTAAGATAGTGGATTCTTGTAGGCCTTTTAGTTTGGACTAACAGAAGACTCAGTGAAGAATTGCATGGTGCAGATCACGGATGCACTACACTTCATGGCAGAGAAGGGCATAGTGCACATTGATGAAGCCTGAAAATGTATTAATGTTTGAACAAAAAACTGTCAACATTTGAAGGCGACTGACTTTGGACTGGCTCGGATTAAGGGAACGATAATCAGAGGACAGTCTGGCACCATCTTTTATAAAAGACCCGAGATATGCCAGCTTACAGGTAATGAAGATTTATTTGTAGACAAGTATTGATGTGTGGGCGCTTAGAGTGATCTGTCTGACAACTGGGGAATTTCCATGGCAGAAGGCAACACTTGGAGAATGCCAGGTTTTAAAAGATTTGACTGGCAGAGCCATTCAAAATGCCATCCTCCAGCACCATGCCGTCTTCCTCAGCACTGTGTGTAGGAGTTTTTTGGTCATAGACTCCCATCACCGATGTGACACCCGCGACCATTGGCTGCTCATGGAAGAGCTTTAGAATTGCATTATGAGAAGATGATAGATCGGTCTTGTCAGTCCTATATTCTCTGTAGGAAACCAACTGAGGCCAGTGTCACTGAGGAGTTCCATCAGGAACGAGTCCTTTCCATAATCATAGAAAAATCAAAATGAGGATCGCACACCACCATGGAGGTGCTGGACTATTGTAGACTGCAAGTAAAAAAATCGAGAAGGTCCGCACACTCAACCGATCCAAGATCAAGGTTTATTCAACCAATTGTGACACATGTCCACTCCATAAACCAACGACTCGTTTCGGGGCCCCGTAGGGTCCCCTTTGTCAAGGTAAAGCAATACAGAAATACCATTCTGTATTGCTTTACCTTGACAAAGGGGACCCTACGGGTCCCCGAAACGAGTCGTTGGTTTATGGAGTGGACATGTGTCACAATTGGTTGAATAAACCTTGATCTTGGATCGATTGAGTGTGCGGACCTTCTCGATTTTTTACTTTCCATAATCATGTCCATGTGTTTCCTCCTCGGCTCCATCTCTTCCTGTGCATCTCAGCATCATTCTCTGTAGAACTGGATTCTCTTCATTCTATACAGATACATTTTTATATTAGAATTTTTAAAAATTTTCAGTGAGGATTTACACGGTGTAGATCTCAGATGCACTACACTTCATGGCAGAGAGAGAAAGTGTACATGGACTTGAAACCTGAAAATGCGCTGGTATTTGACCAGTACAGTCAATCTTTGAAGGCGACCAATTTTGTACTGGCTCAGAATCAGGGAACATCAGGACAGTCTGACACCATCTTTTACAAAGCACCCGAGCTATGCCAGCTTACAGGTAATGAATAATTATTTGTAGACTCAAGTATTGATGTGTGGGAACTCGGAGTGATGATGATCAGTCTGATGACTGGGGAATTTCCATGGAAGAAGGCAAAGTTTAAGGATTACTGTATTTTTATAGAGTGTTTTGAGATTTCATTCATATGAGACAGATGTGGGTTGTGCGATTGGCAAAGGGCCTCGCCAGTGGCAGAATTCCATGTTTATTGGAATATATATATTTTAATATTATACTGGCCAGGTGAATTGCATATGCTTATTTTTTGCACGTGCTTTTTTTCAGTGAAGCAGTTCTGTTTTGGGACCTCAGTATCCACCAATAAATTGCACTTTGACTGTGCTAGGAAAATCAGAGCTATACACAGACTGTGCTGAGGTGATAAGTATTAGCTGTTAGTTAGGCAGAGAACTCATAACCCTGTTTTATTGAAATGCATAGGAAATGTGATTAGCGTGGCATAATAGTGCATATTGCAGTCCAGTTAGATGCTCAGGTGTATATTTCATGGGTTTTTAAAGGGATGTGGCAATATTTGGGGATCATGGGTATACTGTGTGTATTTAATGTGATGTGATTTTCATACACGTATTTCATATATCAGTCATTGATCTCTGAGGTTTTTTGTTATTTCAGTAATTGGTTGTGTGAAGCACAAGGTAGTAGGTTATATATGTTACATATTGGGATATTTTATTAGGTTTGTAGTTATATATGAGAAATTTAAATAAAACTATTGATCATATGCTATGATACTTACACAATGTTGAAAATATATTAATTGATATATATCTAATGTTAGGTAAGATTGGTAAATCGATCCTTTATTGTCCAAGGCAGAGGTTGGTAACAGACTTTCAAGAGACCCCCCCCCCCTCCACCATGGTTTTAGTCATAAAGGCTTTTTTTTACCAAAAGGAATGTGGCCTTTTCCTGGGAAGGAGATTATGACTCTCCAGCACCATGCAACGAGCTGTCTTCCTCAGCACTATAGAACCCAAGAATCAAGTGACCTTTGGTTGCTGATGGAGGAGCTATAGGACTGCATTACAGGAACACGATGGGTCAGTTGTCTGTTACTTATTAACTTTTTATATTCTCTATTGCTTCTCTATTTTAAACAATGTCTGTCAGAAGCTGTAAAGGAAAGGAGAATCCATAGTGAATTTTAGATATGGAAACTCTAGCCTTTTCCTTCTTAAAGTGAACCTAAAGTGAACTAAAAAAAAAAAAAGAGATTAACTCACCTGGGACTTACCTCAGCCCCCTGCAGACGATCGGTGCCCTCGCAGCCCCTCTCAGATGCTTCTGCACCCGCCGGCGACGACTTCCGGTTTCGCCGTCACCGGCCGACAGGCATGAAAACGCGAGTGATTGTTCGCGTTCCCAGCCTGTATATTGCCCCCTATGCTGCTATTGCGGCCAGGTCGCAATAGCAGCATAGGGGGCGATATACAGGCTGGGAACGCGAACAATCACTCGCGTTCCCATGCCTGTCGGCCGGTGACGGCGAAACCGTAAGTCGTCGCCGGCGGGTGCAGAAGCATCTGAGCGGGGCTGCGAGGGCACCGATCGTCTGCAGGGGGCTGAGGTAAGCCCCAGGTGAGTTAATCTCATTTTTTTTAGTTCACTTTAGGATCACTTTAAAAATGGTAACATGACATTTTTAGTTTAAGGGAGGAACGGTTTCTTTAATCTCTTCTGGTTACACTGCATGGTGTCTTTAGTTGCAGGAATCACTTGCAATCCGACATTTGCTGGGTTTAAAATCAGCTGTACTTGTCTGTCCACAAAATGTTCCAAGAAAAAGTAGGAGCATCAGGGGAAATGCAAGCGACAGTGTCGTGTAGCATGCTGGCTAAGAAAGGTTGTAGGACCATCTAGCCAGAAAATGTAATCACTTACATGAATACCTTGTATTGTATAGAGGCGCCAGGTTACGTACCGGACCGCATTGGGTATATGCTATTGCCTGAGGAAGTGGGATATACCCGTGAAAGGCGTTGCACCTTGTTCGGAGTATGTAAATAAACTGATATTTGCTTATAAACGGCAATTTTTAGTGTGTTTTATAGAGGGGTAAGTCCACCGCTACCTACTTCATTTTATCCATTTTAAAGAGATATTTTTTTACCCGGTTGGTGCCTCTTTACTACTATAACAGAAGGATTGTCAGGTCTGCACGGATTTAAAAATCTTGCTGTAGATTTTAGTAAAGAAATTGAATTTTGTATTTTGAACAGATTCTTGCTCTGCCCACTAGTATTGCTTGAAGGTCAACCTGAACCACAGGAGGAAAAACATAAATAAAGTAGCTGGTACTGTTCTATGCAGTTATACCTCTCATGCACTTAGTGGGGCTTCTGAAAATTGTCACCTGCCATTATAGGACACCCACAGTAAAGAACCTGGGAGTGTGAGAAAAAGCGGAAAAGCCGACGCGAGTACTCAGAGTAAGGCGGCTAATTCCGCGTCCAGCATGGCAGCTTGCGCACGTGGGCCTGCGTCCACCAGCCTGACGGAGCGCGGGGAAGCCGCTGCATGCCCAGTGAACAAGGCGGCGGATTCCGCGTCCGACGCGGCAGTTTGCACGCATGGGCCTACCACTAGCAGTGAGGCTGAACGCGGGGAAACCGCCACATACTCTGACAGCGGTGCGGCTGGCCCCGCGTTCAAACCAGCAGATACATTGCAACACATGTCTGGTGTGGCTGGGACTGATAGTCCACACAGGTTCAGAAGGACGCGCGCGCTGAGAGGCAGAGCCTTTATGACAGTCAGAAGGGTGTCTGCTGATCCAGCCGGTCAGCTGACAATTCTACCAGGTTTCATTGGTCCAGCACTTAGGGGAGGCGCAGAAGAGCGCTGGTGTATATATGCTGGGTGCTGGTCATTTCTCTGGTGTCTGGCGTTGCGATCACTACGTGGTAGAACTCAGACCTTGTCAATATCTGTGATATTATCTGTTATTACTTCAGACTAGTTCCAGGGTGTTGATGAACAAGGAACTCACACCCAAGACTAGGGAACTGTATTACCAATCTGTTATATATCAGACTAGTTCCAGGGTGTTGATTATCACGGAGCTCCCACCTAAGATTAGGCATTGTTATTATCTGTTATGACTTTCTGCTTTCCTGACCACTCTCTTGATCTATTAATCCACTATACCAGCAGTAATATTTCTCTTTTTAATCGTGTCCTCTCTTTTTAAACTTTTTATACATGATACGTAGGTATCTAAAGAAAAAGATATATATTTTAGCTTATCTTTTTTCGCTTATTTTGAGTTTGGACCATTTCATTTGCTAATAACTATGCTTTTGTACAATGTGCTGGAATTTATGGTCTTTTTATATATATGTATACTTAACCCATTGAAGCTCCAGGACGTTAAAATAAGTCTCTGCACTCTCTTCCCTACAAAATCCTAGATAACACTGTTTTGTTATCTCTGAACTGATAAAAATGCTATACAGCTGTAACAGAATGAAAGAAAAGCACTCTCCTTCCCCTAGGGAATTCAAATGGCAAGCCTAATGAATTAACAAGTGGAAAAATAAACATTTAGGAGCAGACAAATGTAACTATTAGGTAGTGTATACAATGTGTTACTAATACATTGTCAAAACAAAAGAACTGTTTTAATAAACAGGAGATATAGACAAATAAAATGTGAGTGTTTAATGTACAATAGGACTGTTTACATTAAAGCTATAATGTATGAAAGTGAATAAACTATCTATTTTTTTCACTTTTTCCCTATTTTCATTTTAAAATGCATAGAAAATAAGGTACCTACTGAAAACAACTATCAGCCACAAAAAGCCTAATTTGTCCTGAACAAAACAATATATAGATCATTTAGTGGTGATAATTGATAAAGTTATTGCCAAAGTAATCAGAACTGAGCTGAATTGTGAAAATGACCAGGGACGCGAAGTGGTTAACAATGTTTATGTTTTTACTCTAATATTTTTGTTTATATCTTATACTTATACTGATCCTACATTACAATCTGTATACAAAGAACTCGGCATTTGGTGAAACCCGCATTCACACCACCAGGAGGTAATAACAATAATATATCCCTGGCATCTATTGTTATTTTATTAACAACCTTGTGTACCACCTCGTGTTTTCTAACCAGATACACACTTATTTTAGCAACAAATTTGATTTAAATGTCGTTGTAAATATTGTTTTTTTATTATTGTGATCTGCGGAGAAAGACCTGATAAAATATGCTTGCTGGCCGTTTTTCCCACAATAAATATGGCGGCTATACCACCCCTCGCACCCACGCGCAGGCGCACATCATCACCCAGGCCCCACTTGCCTCCGTAACCAACTAGATACATATGCTCTTAATACGCGTGCGCAATCCCCTATGCGTCGTGACGTACGCATCACGCCATCAACACGCACGGCGTGACGTCCGCGTCATGCCGCTCTCCAACCCGCCCACACAGCTGACCCTCTCGTACACTCAGCCATCCCATTCGCCTTCACTCCCTTCCATCATCCTACCCCCGCCCACGATACACGCCGATTGGTGACAAACCGGCTCACTTTATACGCCCCTCCCTCCCTCCTGACCCTTAATCAAACGTACTCATTATCCAATCAGTCTCCCTATATAAAGCCCACACGCTGACACCTCAGCACAGAGGTGCCAAGCTATCATTGGACTCAGAGCTGGTAAGTGCAACCATCATTTATATCCTTGTTGCCCTCGCTTATCCTTAACTATTGACTGCTACAATTTATATTATATGCTTTTGAGTACCTTAATGTTTACTCTAACCAGCGTTTACTGTGTTATACATCTCCCTGGCCCCCACTCCTCCTAAGCTGTTCCTGTTACAAAGTGCACCAGTCTTTCTCAATATTCTGAGATTCATTCTTCACATTTTTTACAACCTTGCCCCAAGTTGAGCTACTTGTACTCACCCCCGCCTGTCTTTAGTGCCATCTTACTGCACCCTCCACCTCCTCATACCGTTCCATCACCAGGTCCTGATCACCCACATCCCTTCACGCGCATTCTGCCGCCTCCATACCATCTATCACATTTACCCCACATATACCATTTCAGTAGTTCATACACTATGCACAATAATAACAAGTGTTCCCATGCCTTCTTACTCATGCGGCATCTTACAATTTTATATAGATATTTATATACAGCTCCCTGATATGCTACACATTTCTGTCGTTTCTAGTGAGATACTCCGATTGTTCATTGCCTGATGAAGCGGGATGTTGCCCGTGAAACGCGTTACACTTTAATGTAGGAGTATGTGAATAAACTGTTCTACAATCAACAGCATTCCTGGTCTGTTAGTGTGTGGACGGTCCACCGCCGCCACCCGAACCGTTTTAAACCTTTTACCTTATTTTTATCCTATTGGCGCCTCTGTACTTTTGCACTTCACCATTGGTGTCACTCACACTCTGGTCCTTCCCATTTTCAGCCTGGCTCCGCCCCTTGGGGCGCATCAGACCATTGGAAGGAACCTGTTCTCTGAGCAGTATCTCCTACTGCCTAGCACCCTCAAAGTATTACTGTTGCACCAAACACTCATATCACTCAGGTGTCCAGAGGTTAGAGACATATCTGATTATCGGTGATACTGCAGATCATCAATCGGGTATATATCTGTATTTTCGGTGATACCGCAGATCACCGGTAATCAGATCCTCTGTGTTACACCGATCGTTACAGGGAGCAGCACGGTCATTAAGTGTTGCCAAGTATTTTAATCTTGCCATTTTGCTGGTTTATCCTTAACCACTTGAGGACCGCAGTGTTAAACCCCCCTAGTGACCAGGCCATTTAACTAAATGGGCCACTGCAGCTTTAAGCCCTCACTGCAGGGCCCAACAACTCAGCACACAAGTGATTCCCCCCTTCCTTTGTTGGTGGGGTCTGATCGTTTTCCCAATGGTTTATTTTTGTGTAAATGTCTGTTTTGTTTTAATAAAATGTCTTTAATTTTACCTTCCACCCTCCCCCTGTCAGCCTATGAAAGCAGATCGCTCCTGTGTCTCCCAGGGGGACAGTTGTGTCACGCTGCTGTCCTCCGGCGGCTACCCCTAGTGCCGGTCTGCGATATTGCTCTGAGCTGCGGTTTTCCGCCCCGGCTGTAGCTCGGGGTTACCACCTGACTAGGCCACTGAGATGAAGTGCCACATGCATAAGACTAAGAGGTAAAGATATTTATAGTTAATGCTTAGATGCATGTGGTTATATATTTCAGGTATATGCTGTCATATTTAGTCTGAAGAAACAGTTTTGTTTGGTGAAAACTATATAATTATGCTGTCTGGGTGGAAATATTTACTATTTATGTTTGCAGTGATACACAGCACAACTATGCTGCTTATGGTGGCCACTAATGATGCAATCTCTTTCATCCAATCTTACCATTTCTAGGTAATATAAGGGGGGGGGGGGGTTATATCCGTTTCAGTCTAAGATGCTAGACCTCCGTTCATTCATAGTCTGTTTTATTAGAATAAATTTGGCAGAATAAGTTTGCACTAGTCTTTATTATCAGTTCTGTGCTGTCATGGTTTCAGGTCATAGCAGCTCTAGAGTAGTTCTGCATTAAAAGGAATACTATCAATACCCAAGTGTTATAAAATGCACAGCCAGTGTTAATTGCATATCAGACTACAGAGTATTTTTCCCTGAAAGCCTCAAAATATATGAAAAGCTGCGGTGTCAGACAATTACACTGTTTAAAACAAAATACATTTCAATCCTCTGCTCTCTTGCAGACAGCTCAGAAACATGCAGCTTCTTCTCAGAGCTCTGACACACAGTTAGGCCTCTTGCGCACTGCAAGTGATTTCGATTCAGATTCCGCTTTTTAAATCAGTTTTTACATCAGATTCCGATTCCGATTTTCAATTTTCTCCCTGCACACTGCAAATCGGAATCTGAATCGGATGAAAAAACTGATTAAAAAGAGGAATCTGAATCGGAATCACTTGCAGTGTGCAAGAGGCCATAGGCCTGGTGCACACCAAAAGCCGCTAGCAGATCCGCAAAATGCTAGCGGTTTTTGAAACGCTTTTTCATATTTTTATGCAGCGTTTCAGCTAGCGTTTTGCGGTTTTGGGTAGTGATTTTTGGTGAAGCAGATTTCATATATTGTTACAGTAAAGTTGTTACTAAACGGGGGGGAGGGGGGGTGGAAAGATTCCCGTGCCTGGAAGTTTGTGGTGACTGATCTCACTCCTAAAGCTAGAAGTTGGAGGATGGAGTGAACAGGATGACTGGTCAGCTCTCTTTTCTGCACTTGCTAGTGTAAAGACCCTGCAGGGATGGTAAAGCTACGAGTGGCTGGCTGCATGGTATTCAGGGCCTATCCATGAACACCCGCCTATTTTTTTTTTTTTTTTCTAAAGAATGAAAAAAAAAAAAAAAAAAGTTTACCCAGGAGTTAATTACTATCCAACTTCCCACAGGTGCCATGTATACACAGCACAGGCAAGGAATGGCTGACAGATTATGGTCAAACTATATTCGAAACCACAAAAACTTGATTCAGGGAGTCCGAAATGGACATTGCAGCAATGTTGCTGTGTGTATGACAGTGTGGATATAGTAAAATAAAATACTACTTCAAAGGAAATCTAGTTTCTTCAATTCTCAGTTATGTCCTGTCCAATATTAAAAATCCCCCCCCCTCCCCCCCAAAAAGTGGGTTAATTACTGATCATAGAAGTAACCACACGGGTTTAGTTGGCTCTAAGTGCTTCTCATGAAGAACACCTCTTCCTCCACCAGAAGAGTCACATAGCTCAGTTAGTTTAGTCCTTCACTGTAAAATATTTCCAAATAAAGCCAATGAACATTTGACACCAGAAAATTCACATATGAGAAACCAAACAGGAGAGATGGGCACAATGGGAGAGTAATTTTAATTTAGAACTACTGGAGTCCAGGAGCAGAAGTGCCATCAGGGTTCTGTATGTGATAAGGGAAATGGCTAGAGGGGAACATTGCAAGCCACAATCCAGCTCTGTTACTCAAAGCCTATAGAGCAAGTGAGCAATGAGGGATCGGCACCATAATGAGTACTAGATGTTGCGACAGATCACTGTTTCGAGGAAGCACCAGCTTTCTCAAGCTGCCACTATAGTCCATCCGGCCCCCACTCACCAACACCGCCAATCCTAGCATCACATGGGCAGGACGATTCATCCCACTTTGAGGAACAGCATGTACATATCCAAGTAAAGCCAATGAACATTAGACACCAGAAAATTCACATATGTGAGAAACCAAACAGGTGGGCACAATGGGGGAATGGAATTTTCATTCAGAACTAATGGACTCTTGGAGCAGAAGTGCCATCAGGGTTCTGTATGTGATAAAGGAAATAGCTAGAGGGGAACATTGCGAGCCACAATCCATCTCTGGTACTCAAAGCCAATACAGCAAGTGAGCAATGAGGGATCGGCACCACAGTGAGCACTAGATGTTGCAGTGACAGATCGCTGTTTCGAGGAAGCACCCGCTTTGTCAAGCTGCCACTACAAATAGTCCATCCAGACCCCACCTCACCAACACCTCCAATCAGAGGTGTAGCCTAGCCTCACATGGGCAGGACGATGCATCCAACTTTGAGGAACAGTGTGTACATATCCCAATAAAGCCAATGGACATTTGACACCAGAAAATTCACATATGAGAAACCAGGCTAGGAGGATGTTCAAAAGGTAAAATAAATGTTTATTCAGCACCAATGGATTTCTAGAGCAGAGAAGTCTCATCAGCATTCTGTATGTGAAAAAGATTTGTGATGTGGAAAGTTTGTTGCAGATTTCGGTGGATTAAGGCTTGTTCACATCGTGCCACATTAGCACCGTATCCGTATAGCACGGCTGTACAAACGGCTCCATTGGTCTGGAGTGTCTGCTGCAGATGTATAGAATTCTATGGCTTCTATCGGCTGCCAAATGTATTATGCGGCTCAGGATTGGGAGTTGTGGAAAAAACAAACCTGGATAAGTGGAGACAAGACATGAGTAAATAGGTGCGGATTAAAGCAATACATAGAGTGCCAGAAATTTGCACCAGCCCAGAATTAGTTTATGGTTCTCCACCTTGGAGGACGCACTATAGAAAACCCATATTCATGTTCTGAATGTGGTAAAATGTTTCCCGATAGATTTGAGACATGCTGGCCTCAATTGGGGAATGTGGCTCAAATGGTGTATCACATGTATTCCCTAAAAAGAAAGAAAACCCATTGCAATCTGCGTAACCACTTCCATTCCAGCAGTCTCTGCCCCTTAAGGACCAGAGACTGCTGGTACTAAAGAACGGCACCTCCCATACCCACAGGCACCCCTCTGCTGTCACTATGACTGCAGAACTGTGTGAGCAGGTGAGGAGCCACTTTCATTGGCTCCTGATGCTGTCCCTTTAATGTAAACCAATGGGATTTGCTTACAGTCATGATAAGACTCAGGGGCCAATGAAATTGGCTCCTGACCAGCTGACAGCTCTGCAGTCATATAGACAGCAGGGTGAGTGATCTGCGGCAGAGAGCATGATACGATCCCCTCTAACCCATATTAAGCAACATCTCACTTATATCCACGTGCACATCAATAATGACTGACACTAGTGCAGTACTTAGTCCGAAAAAGACAGCACAAAAAGGGGGGCGGGGGAAATCAATCCAAGATGGAATCGTAATCAACCTCTGTTTTAGAAATAAAAGATGGACACTCAGCGAAAGATCGTAAAACTATTTTCTTTAAAAAAAAATATTGAATGACTACAACTCAACTTTTGTTCACACACATTCACAAAGGACAAGCACAAACTTCAGAGGGTAATCAGCACCGCTGAGAAGATCATCAGGTCACCTCTGCCTCCCCTGGACCTCCTCCACACATCCAGAATGAGGTCCAGGGCCAACAGGATTACCGATGACCAATCCCACCCTGGCAGTGGCTTCTTCGACCCCCTGCCCTCAGGCCGCCGCTACAGGACCATCCCCACCAAAACCACCAGGCACAGAAACACCTTCCCCCAGGCAGTTCTCCTACTCAACGACTGAGAGCATGCGTACATGCCTGTAGTCCACACTGTCCCACGTGTTACAATCGTATCACGCTAACTCTGGCAAATGGGGCTGTTCAGCCACACTATGCTTTGTTACTGTTATTATCAATGTTATATTGTCACTGTTAACTGTTGTATTCCTATGTTGTATTCCTATATTGTTGTTGTCATACTGTTGCATTCCTATGTAGCTACTACTGATGCTGTTAACACGCACTACCATCCATGTCTGCCATGTGTCCACAAATAATTCCGGGTGCGGCACCTGTCGCACTTGGCGAATAAAGCTGATTCTGATTCACAGAAGTACGAATAAGCTTATTGAAATGTGGCTTAAGCTACTGTTTGACAATGCATACTAATCCATTTAAAAAACTGTCACTTTGAGCCTATTTATACAAAAAAAAAAAAAACTACTTGACCCTCTATCCCTCATGAAGAGCTCAAATGTAAACCCCCAATTGAAATTCTTCCAATATCCACCAAAATTCAAGCAAACAAAGTATTTTTAAGATCGGCGAAGAATGACTGAAATATGCTGTCAGCTGCAGACAAGCAGGTAACCTGAATGTGGATGGGTTAATAGATTCTAAAAACAGGTGACTCTTACAATCACAAATCCACACGTTAAAAGTCTATCATAAAAGCAAGACAGCACATCTGTTAACTGAATTAGAAGGCCTTACAGTTAATAAGGATACTTAATTGGTATAATTAGCTGTTAAGGCATTATATTCCTCCATCCCACCAAAAAAAAAAAAAAAAAAAAGGAAAAAAGGGCATTGCAATTACATAAAATGTTATCAGAAATGATTAGTGATACCTGTGCTTTCTATTCCGAATTGCTGAGCTTTTAGATAAGCCAAAGTCTATATTCAACGGGCAACACTACCTCCTGGAGAGGGGCGCAGCAATGGGGACAAACTTTGCCCCATCATACACCAACCTCTACCCCGGGAGAACAACATTTTTTGGAAAGAATATAGATCTGTATAACATGGTTTCTTTTTATAAAATTTATGCAATGGACTAAATCTACAAAAAAAAACTTAACTGATAAAATTCTAAACACAAATGCTACCTATAAACACTCAAAAACTGGACTAGAGATTACAATATACAAGGTTGAACAAGAAAAGCTAGGGACAACTGTTTAGAATAGAGACTGCAACAAAGATTTTAGAAGCAGCAAGATCGCACGCCCCAACTGTTATCTCCAGTATACCTTATAGCCAATATCTCAGAATCTGTAGAAACTGCTCCCAATTCAATTTCAACACAAAAGGAAAAAAAGTATGCCATCAAGTCAGCCTTAAAAGCTGCAAAATTGATCTCAATTTAAAACATTATGCCAATAGTACAACAGAAGATGTAGTTTAACTGTCAATGCAATGATTTTTATATGGGAGAACCAATAGATCACTATCCAGCAGAATTTATGAACACTTATATGAAGTAGAAGTTGCAATTGCAAATCATATTAGTGTTCAAAAATACAAAGGTAATCAAATTTCCAGTATTGGACAGATTACATCCCACTGGGAAAGGCGGCTTTAGATACCGCATTACTCCAGGGAAACTTTTTAGATCCACAGATTACAAAACATGAACACCTCCAGGCATCAATTATGATATCAGTTACAGCTTATTTTTTTTTTTTTAAACAAATTTTATGGAATTTAACATTAACACCCCATATTTCACAAAGTAAAAGAATGACATTTTGTGGTACATGAACAATTGGAATGGTACAATGCAATCATAGTATTCAAACTGTACAGAATTACTCCTGGATGAACACTTTTTTCTTTGTGACCCACCCTCTTTCCCACCCTCCTGTCCTTGTCATTTCCGACCATTTGCTTTTCACTGTCTGTTATATCTAGTTTTCCTAGGCTACCCAAGAGGTGTTCGGTGAGGTACCACTTTGTATATTTGAAATGCTCCATCAGATCCTTGATTTCCTGCCGTGTATGTGTCATCAAAATAAAGAGCTTCCATTTTTTGAAAAAGGACTTTGTTTTTTTGTCTTTATGAATAATCGCGTCTAATTTGTCTAACTGATATAAATGCATAAGTTCCTCCTTCACATCCCAGGTTGTTGGTGGACTCTGATAGATCCATTTATTAAAGATTGCTTTCCGGGATGCTATCAGTACTAGATGAGCTAGATTACTTATGCCTTTTGCGGCTGGTTGAGATTCCCCCCCCTGCCTCCGGTTTGGGTTCTTCATAGTTGAACAATAGTAGCAAGGGAAGCATTTCTAATTTGTTTAATGTAGAGCTGTATTCTTTTCCAAAAATCAATTACTGGGCAGGGCTAAATACAGTGAAATAAATCCGCATTGGGGTAGGAACATTTGGGACATTTTGGCGCGTAATACACCGGGGGGAGTCTTATATTTAATGTTAAAAGCATATTTTGCTTTATGTATTAATTTAAGGTGAGATTCCCGCCAATTTTCCCCAATTACCAAATTTTGAACTTTCTTATAGCCTTCTAGGATCTTATTGGGGAGATCTACCCCCGGTATATGTTTTGACCAGTTGGATAAATTAATAGATGCTTTTCTAGGGGCCGACAATTTTTGAAGGTCTGTTTGGATCATTGACAAATATTTTAGGGACATGTGGTGCTAAAAACTCATCTAAGTTGTTCAAGAAGGCTATCTTCTTAAATTGCTCACTCTTGCTTTTTACAAAAGGAACTCAGTCGGCCATAATACAGAAAATGCTGTTGCGGAATACGAAACCTACTTCTCGTTTCCGAGAAGGTTAATAGTTTGCCCTTGTTTAAATCTATCAATTGTCCCAGACATCTGATCCCCTTCTCACGCCAATCAAAAAAAACTCCATGGGCCAAACTTGCTGGGAATTCAGGTAGCCCGCATAGAGGCATGTATTTGGAAACCGTATAAGGCATATTTAAGGTTTTGGAAAGGTGGGGGGGGGGGGGGGGGGGGGGGGGAAAGCTGCGCATCCCTAAACACATGCTGCAATTTGCTGCAATTGAATGAATGGTTAATCGCACAGGCATACACCGCCTCTGCCAGACTGAAAAATGCATGCCCTGCATCCAAGACAAGTGCTAACATTTATTAAACTAGGAGGTACTTTAGCTTCCAATATGGTTTGCATGCAAAGTATATTATACTAGACACTTGCGCCACGGTGAGGCAGACCTCCGGAAAAGTGACCTAACCTAAATTTAAAACCTTACATTCCACATCGTTATTCGCGAGGTCATTGCACATAGGGTAAAAGATCACTTGACAGCTTTAAAGCCTTATACATGTAGTAATATATGGTCAGAAATGACAGAAAAAGCTCCCCCTCCACCCTTTCCCTCCCCCACCCAAACCTTATCTGCAAGAAAAACAAAATATAATATAAGAACCTTAAACATCCCATCATGTCATAATGTGACTTCACTTCTTTCCCGGGTGGCCTCCAACACACACACACACACACTTATCAGTTGAACAAAACTTGCATAGAATATAACCAAATTTACTCTATATCTCAAATATTGTGATAAATCAGTCATTAGCAAGTGACTTTCTGCTTTGAGTAAAGTTCAGTTCCATGCTTGTATATCAGCACCCCCTACTGGAACAGATTTGTAATTAAGCATCATGTAAAATCTTGAAAGTTATCCCTCTTCGTTCTCAGGGATTGATCTTAGGTATGACAAGGCTTCAGTAGCTGAAGTAAAAATATGATCCTCATTCTTGTCATCAGTGATCCTCATGGTAGCTGGGTATTGTAAAGCGAACTTCCACTTCCTGTTAATGCACATCTCACAGGCAGACTTAAATGACTGTTTTTTTTAGATACTTCCACCGAGTAGTCATTAAACAAACGGACCTTTGCCCCTTGATATTCGATCGGGTGTCCCAGATCCCTAAAGGCCCGCAACAAATCCGTCTTTTCACTAAAGTCCAGATACAGTGCTAACACTAGTCGGGGGGGTGGGGGGGGGATTTGAGCTCTGATCAGGGCGGGGTGGTCCGACTCTGGGCTTGTGCCACTTTAAGGGCCCTTTTGAAACCTAACATCTTGGGTATGGTGACCATACATAACTCCCGGAGTGCTGTAGCTGAAATGCTTTCCGGGATCCATACTACCCTCAGATTATTCCTGCGCGATCTATTTTCCAGATCCTGCAGTTTATCTTTGATGCTTTTGTTCTCTTCCAAGAGCTTATTATACCCTGGGCCCCCCTTTGCCATATCTTCTAAAGATTAAATTCTGTGCTCCGCATGTGTCAGCCTCTGAGCATGGGCCTGAATATTGCTTTTGTATGGATTTGTCGAGAGTCGCCTGTAACGTGGCCTGTAGCTCAGGGGCTAGTTGCCTGGCTACTTCAGTGGCTAAAAGCTTGTAGTCAATTGTCAGCCGTTTTCCCTCACCTGAATGCTGATTTATAGAAGCCTCTTCCGATTCCCAGTCTACTGCCTGCTGTGAAGCATTGTCTTCTGAGAGAGAGACTAGGACCGCGTCACTCGCGCAGGGGAAGCCGCGTCACTCGCGCAGGGGAAGCCGCCTACAGCTTATTTTTATGAGGTTTCATCCATTTTAATTTGGCTCCTCCCAGTTTCCTTTCACCCTTCACTTCCCTTCCCAGGTCTTCAACTAGTCCACCGCTGCACTTTCCTTTCTGTCCTACACCATGTCATTATCCCGCAGTGTATATGTCAAATCTGATCTAAACTAGGGATAGAGGTTATATACTGTAGATATGTTATCTATGTCATACCCGATTAATATTAAAGATATATATTGTATGGATACGGGATGTTATGTATATGATGTAAGTGATAGGGTCAAGATATAGTGATGTAAATCTTCAGACGTTTTTACTCCAACCAGTATTTTTCTGTTCACCTGGGCTTATTTAATCCTCAATTTAGGTTTCTTTTATTTTAGTCTGAAAGGTTTTCTTTAAAGAGAACCTGAGGCGAGGTTCTAACAATTAATTTCCCATACAGAGGCTGGGTCTGCTGATAGAGCCCAGCCTCTGATGCTATTTAGAATCCCCCTAACGCCCCCTTGCGCTGAGCGAGATCCTATAATTCACTGAGCGTGTCAGCAGCGGCTGTGTTTACCATTGTAATGCCAGTCTCCGCTCTCCCCCACCTCCTGCATCGCTCCGGTCCCCGCCCACATCCCTTCCCTCCACGCTGATTGGAGGCAAGGGACGCGGGCGGGGACCGGAGCTCTGCATGAGGCGGGGGAGAGCGGAGACTAGCATTACAAAGGTAAACAGCCGCATGGCGCGGATGTGAATTATAGGGTCTTGCTAAGCACAGGGGGACGTTAGGGGGAATCTAAATAGCAACAGAGGCTGGGCTCTATAACGCGACCCAGCGTCTGTATCGGGATTTCATTGTTAGAACCTCGCCTAGGGTTCTCTTTAATGATACTAGAATATAATTACTCCTGATAATGGGCGTTTCAAAACCCACAACTAATTGGTAGCCAGTGGAGTGAGCAAAGGATTTCTAGGTAGAGATGGCCCAAACAAATCACCGGCGAGCACATGGCCATGTTCGATCTGCCTCATACATCAGGCTAAACTTTGACCTCTTACATTACAGTCAGCAGGGACATGGCAGCCAGTCTGATCTCCCTCACACCCCCCCCTCCCCCCCCCTCCAACCAAACAAAAAAAAAAAAATATTCGTGAGTTGTTCACATATTTGTGTGATGAATTTAGGGATGCACAACCATTATTGGCAGAAGATGAAGGCAATAAGGATGTCACACCATGTGATATGTCTCAGTCAGATGTCAATACACACGGACATATGGTATGATAATGGTGATGTAGTACCATTGGTGCATATTTGGAGGTGTCTGAGACAAGTGAAGCAGTTGATAAAGATGATTAGCATGTCACGTGGGTGCATGCAAGAGGAGATGAAGAACAGGGGGACCGTTCAGATGAGGAGGAGATTAGTTGTAACTAGCAGGGGGAGCTCGTCGCAAGGAGCTAGTGGCACTGTCAGACAGCATGTAATGGCACCTGGGGTCAGCCAGCCAACACGCCCTTCAACGCCTACTGCTGCCACCAACAGAATGCCATAATTCCAAAGCTCACCAATGTGTCTTCCTCTGATAACAGCAATGCCATTTGCAACCTCTGTAAAAGGAAACTGAGTTGTGGGAAGTTCAACACCCACCTAAGGACAATTGGGAAGGTACATGATCGCAAAACACAAACACCAATGGGATGAACACATGAGTAAAAGCTGCACAAACGCAAAGCCAGCCTCCTCCTGGTCCAGCAGCATCTTCAGCCACATCAACCTCTGCTGTCCTTGCCCCCCTCTCAACCACCCTGCACTCCACCGCCTTTGACCTTGAGCAGTGACTGCTCATTTGCCCAGTCAGCTTTCTGTGAAAAAATTTTTGGAGCAGAAGCAGCCAATGTCTGAGTCCAATGTCCGGCATTTGACAGCTGGCTTGTCAGAACTGCTAGCACACCAGCTTTTACCCTATAAAAAATATTTATCGTGACTGGGACATTCAGTGGAAGGTACCAGGCAGAAACTTCTTTTCCAAAAAGGAAATGCAATGGTCTGCAGAGCATAATTAGGGCAGGCGTATCACCTTTACAGCACATTGGGTAAACCTGCTGACCACTAGCACTAGCACTGTGGGTATGCACTAGAGACAGGCCGGAATAGCAGGTAGGCCTACTGCCAGCCTGCCACATGATGACTTAACATTTATTGAAAAATGTAACTGAAAACTTTTAAATATGATTTAAATTTTGCTTTTTTAGAATTTTTTTATTTTATTTTTTTTTATTATACACACAAAAGGTGCTAGTTGCCACCTCTTACTTTTCATTCTTCTGAAAGTGGCAGTTCAATCATAGGCACTAGTTTTCCTCCAAGGACACCATGATGGGGTATCAGGTGGTCTGCATGCTATTGCTAGCCTGTCACTGGCAAGCCTCCACTGTGTGGCTCTGCATTGGCAGTGACACCACCACGAATGGCAGGCCTGCTGACAGCCTGCCACCTGCTGACGTCTAACAAAAAATTTAAATTTTGTGTAACTGTCAATTTCTTATAAAGAATTGATAAATTGCTTAAGTTTTTTTATTTTATTTTTTTTATTTTAGAAATGAACTTTGCCAAATAGGCTTAGAAAAAAAATAGTGTGCAGACTGAGCCTGTGCTCCAGTTGAGCGCACATGCAGCACCCGCACAACTAAGGGCCTTACAGACCTGCTACACAAAAAGTTCATGTGGCTGCTTGGTCACGTAACTAGTTAGCATGGTGGAGTTCACAAATAGGCCAAAAAAAAAGGGGGGGGGGGGGCTGTACATTGTGTGCCTGTCAGTTTGTTTTCATCACATAGCTCCATTATCCCACATCCCAAAAACATGCAGATAAGTTAATTGGCTTCCCCCTAAATTAGCCCTAGACTACAATACACTACACGATAGACATATGACTACGGTAGGGATTAGATTGTGAGCTCCTCTGAGAGACCATTAGTGAGAAGACTATATTCTCTGTACAATGCTGCATAAGATGTTGGCGCTATATAAATACTAAATAATAATCAATCATCAACTTCCCATCCTGGCCTCTGCTACACACCACGCTGGTCCATTCAGTTGAGCACACATACAGCACCACACTACAAAAAAAAAATAAAAAAATTTATATATATATATATATATATATATATATATATATATAGTTTGGTGAGTGCTGGAGAATGTATATAAACTAGTAATAGGAGGTGGCTCCACTGGTTTCAGGGTTACGGATACTAAACGTGAACTTCAAAAAAATTACCACAAGGATGTGTCTACAAAAACAGATTTCAAAAATTAAAAACCGAACAGCAGCAGCACAAATTTCCTTACCCCCCCCCCCCCCCCCCCCGTAAAAAAAAACAACAGATAACACTGCGGTGTTATAGTGTACTGGTCAGCTGACAACACACAACACTCCCTAATGATTGTAAGGTCCGCTGTGTTTCTGTGGCGACAGGGTGACGAGACCCGGGCTGTGGTCCGAATTTCCAGGTCTCGTGAGACGCTTACGTCACTGAGGCGCAAGGTGGCTCTGAGACTATTGCATAAGGGCTCTTTCACATTAGGGCAGATTTTCTGCGTTTCAACGCAAAGGATAAAGTTTGCGTTACCCAAGGTGAAATGAAAGTCCATAGACTTTCATTTTAGCTTTCACATATAACGCAGCCTTTTTGTGCGTTGCGTTCCACTGCACCCAGGCGCAGTTTTTTGGCCAACGCTAGCTTTATGCGTTACAATGTTAGTCAATGTAAAACGCACACTATGCGCGTTTTTAATCCGTTAACGCAGGCAATCAGTCCCAGAATGCAACAGAGGAACAATGTAGAAAGTTGACAACTAAAAGAGAAAAAAATTACCTGCGTTTTTCTATGTGCTGTAACGCATTGAAAACGGATTAAAAACGCACACTCACTGCAGTGCAACGCATATCAAAACGCAGTAAAAGGCATACAACAAAACGTATGCTTTGAGCGTTCAACGCAAGCTCTGATGTGAAAGAGTCCTAAGCAGAGGACGTGTTCCCAGTATGCGCTCTGCAGATGTAAACAGTAGTGCTCGTGTGAATGCGTGTCAGCTAATCTGCTGACACGCTGGCTGATTATTGGTTTGCTTTCAAGTCTGATTTATGTTGGTTAGTCCGTGTATTCAAACCCAGAGAGCGCCTGTCAGTCAGTCATCGCCCGTGATAGCATTAGCTGCGGCTTGTTGGTGGGTATGCACTCTTCCTGATTGCTACAGTCATCTGGTTCATTCATCTGGACTGCATCATCTTTTAGGCGGCAGGTGACTATATACATACTGTATACACTTGAATACTGTGCCCATTGTATTTCTAGTTTACAGGTTCTGTTGGTGTATTACTGTCAGTCTGTATGCTACATCTACCTGCAGGGTGTATTGTAGTATTGTGTTAGGCAAGAGTTTTCGCAGGTGTTACGGACTGGGCTATCAGTCATATGGGCATACAGCCTGGCAATGATATTCACCAATTCTCCTGATAGCACAATTACAGAAAAACTGTTGCAACAAAAATGGAGGCTGTCACCATGTCATGTCATGCCACAGATTCCACAATGGCTATTCCTCGATATAGAATATCACTAGGATGGCGGTATGGATTTACACTGATGCATAGTCTCAGCATGCTATTCCTAAGAGTGTGCTGATAAACAGCAAAGAGGGGAGTTAGACCCCATCATGTATACCCCAGGGCGACAAACAAAAAGGGCAGAAGGGGATGCAGGGCAGGATATAGAAAACAAAAAGCTAAGGAATTAGTGGGGGAGGGGATCTTCTACCTGAGTGGAGCTGCCCTTACGAGGGGTGAGCTGAGGGTGCTCGACAAGGGGCTCAAATTCGCACCCCCAAAGAACATTAATAAGTTCAGTACATATATAGATCTGCATACATTTGTAAGGAATATTAATATCAAAAAGGTATTTCCTGGATAAGGAAGGACCTAATCAGAGCAAATGTGACATCGGTCTATAAACATACAAATTTACGCAACAATTCTACATTCAACCCCCAAATGGGAAGGGGCCAGAACAGCATTGAGGTTTTTAAAAGGTTAGTGGGAGGAGAAATAGAGAAAATTCAGGAACAGAGAACAGGGGGATATAAAAAAATATAAAGGATATCTTGGACACTAAGAACCTGGTGATCCGCCCGGCGGATAAGGGGGGGGGGGGGGGGGGGGGGGTTGTGGTCCTCAACAAGGATCAATACTTTGGTGAATTGGATAGAATGTCAGATGCTGGTACATATGAGAAACTGATGGGGAATCCAACTGCTAAATATAAGCAAGAATTAATACAACTATTAAGAGGGGGTTTGGAGGAGGGTTTGCTTTCTGATCAAGAACACTGTTATTTGGTTCCTTCGGCGCCCAGGGTGCCAGTGATTTATCAGACACCTAAGGTGCATAAAAGCCTTGTGGACCCACCTGGTCGTCCCATAGTAAGTGGGATCGGGTCGGTCACACATAGATTGGGTATGTATTTGGATAGGTTTCTACAGCCACTAGTGCAAAAGCTCCCCAGGGTCCTAAAAGACACAGGACACATTACAAATACTTGAGACGGTTAAGGTGGAAGAGGACATGATATTGGGGACAGCAGATGTTAGCTCCCTCTATACAAACATACCCCATGAGGGGGGTATAGAGGCAGTTAAATACTATATGGAAGAGGATGATACACTCAATGCACATCAAACTGAATTTTTGTTGGATTTGCTAAGATTTGCACTTACCAGGAACTACTTTTGGTACAAAGGCGATTACTACTTACAGAGGTACGGATGTGCGATGGGGGCATCCTTCGCTCCATCTATGGCAAACCTTTATATGGCCAGATGAGAGGAGTTAGCTATAGCGAAGGGTGCCCCTAACATCATACTATGGGGTCGTTATATTGACGACCTCTTGCTATTATGGTGGAGGGAGGAAGAGGCCTTAAAAAAAGTTCTTTGAAGATCTGAATAATGTGTGGCCAAATATTAAACTCACCTTAGAATATGATAAAACTAGTGTCCACTTTTTGGACCTCAACATCTCTGTGGATGGAGGTGAGCTGAAGACAAAATGTTTCTTTAAACAGACCGACAGGAATGGGTTTATACCCGTCGAAAGCTGCCATCACCCACAGTGGATAAGTGGTGTCCCGAAGGGTCAGATGGTAAGATTACGCAGAAACTGTAAAGACATCAATGATGATGATGTACAGGCAGAAATTTTGAAGAAGCGGTTTATGAAAAAGGGGTACTGTGAGGACTTACTGGATAGTACTATTAAGAACGTAAGGGGTATGGATAGAGGTGGTTTAGTGACTGGCAGGCCACCGACACAACCTGTACAAAATGAGGTATCATTCATTAGTGATTATAGTTTACAATACAAAGTAGAAAAAATTATCAAGAAAAATTGGCCAATTCTGATTAGCGATCCGGTCTTGGCGCAAGCGCTCCCTAGTAAACCCAAATTAATTTACCGCAGAGCGCAAAATCTAAGGGATAAACTTGTCCCCAGTTGTGTCGACCCGCCAGTGGGGCGAGTGACAAATGCCTGGCAGGAACCAGGGTTTTATCCCTGTGGGAACTGCCAGGGATGTGGCTTACATAATAGGAGGGAAACGGTGAGAACGGTTGTTTCTCACTATAATCATAAATCGTTTAAGATACAAAAAAACTTTGTAACCTGTACATCCACTTATGTGGTTTATCTACTGTGGTGCAGCTGTGGGACCCAATACGTGGGTAGAACCATAAGAGACTTAACTCGTATTGGTGAACACTTGTATAAAATTAGGAAGGGACATGAAGACCACAGTGTCTCAGCCCATTTTAGAAATTCACATGGCCGCAATCCTAGCGGGCTAAAATTCTGTGTTTTGGAAAAGCTGGCCCCAAATTGGAGGGGATGTAATCGTCTTAGAGAACTGTCAAAATTAGAAACATTTCAATGGGCAAACTCAAAAGAGGTAGGTAGGCACTCAGTGTAATTGCAGATGGGATACGTTCCGCCGAATACAGTGCAGGAAACCTCAGCAGCAGCTACGTGCTCAAGACGCATGCAGTAGAAGCATTGTAACCATTTCATACAGAGGAGAGGGTTGAAAGCGTCTGGCACTGTAGCTTTTAATTCAACACAGCAAGTGTACAATGAAGTGGCAATGAACATATGCAACATACAAAGTTCAAGTGATGCTGGTGATGGTGGTACTTATCGTGCTTCTGCTGAGGGTGGGAAGGCAACTGTGGGCGCCAGAGGGTGCACGGCCTTACAGCCGTTTCACGTTGGGGTGAGCCTTGCTTCTTCGGAGGCTTATCGTGCACACTGTGTTGGATGGAAGCGGCCGTTATATTGCCTACTTCTGTGTTAAGTCCCGCCTGTCTGTGAGAAGTGACGAGGGATCTGACCATTGGCCAAAGCAGGCGCGTCATCCAAGGCGGCGCGCATGCGCGCCTCAAAGCGAGGGCGCAGTCGCGTCGCAGGTCTGGATGGAGCGCGCATAATGAGCTTCATAGCGTTGCCACAGTAACCCAGGCCATCCCTAACCTCCAAGCGCGAGCGGCGGCGAACGCCGCCAATCAAGCAACGGGTAGGGGGCGGGTGCAGGAGCACACGACAAGGCTGCTAGGCAACGAGCGAAAAGTAAATAAATAAATAAAGCTCCATATAACCCACGTTAAGAATAGGATATATTATCCAGATTCTGAAACTTAATTAGCTTTGATACGTGGAGGGGGCTATGCGGTATAGATAAATGCCACATACTGAAGGCATCAATGGGTGATCCCAAGTCAAGAGAAACAGGAGAGGAAGGGGAACAAGAAAAGAGAAAGAAAGGAAGTGCGAGTGAGGGAAGAGTGGGTGAAAAGAAAAACAGTGTGGCGGGGCACAAACCCTAGATTTAGAGGTTCCCAAAAAAAGGGGGGGGGGAAAGAGAAAGAAAGGTGGAAGGGGAGTGTGGACCAGAAAAGACCACTCCAATCAGGTGAATACCTAGAAAGGTGAATACCTGAAAAGGTAGAAAGACACCTATTCGCCACATGGACCAACCAAAAAGAAAGGATAAAATGTAATATCCAGTATAAATTTTAAATTTTAATACAAATTTTATTAAGAATTATTAAGATAAACAGGTTAAGGTGGTCAACACGTGGCGAACAAAAGAGCAATAGGGGAAAGAGAAAAGAGGAAGAAGCCTCAAATACCAAGAGGTAGAGACAGGAGCCCGCATACAGGGAGGACAACTCAAGGATCAAGGAAACAGGCCAGATCCAAATGGTCATTCATGCCAAGAGGGCCCATAGCGTCCGTCCTGAGAATCCACTTAGATTCAAGTTTAAGGAGCAGTTTTTTCCTATTACCGCCTCTGCGTGGAAGAACACAGTGGTCCACGCAGGCAAATGATAGAAGGTTGGGGTTTGAGCCGTGGGCCACAGTCATGTGTTCCACCACTCTAGGGCAACCCTTCCCTTTGGGTAAAAGTCGGATATGCTCCAGAATTCTGTCCTTGACCATTCTGGTGGTCATGCCTACGTAAAACCGTTGGCAAGGACACCATAAGGCATAGACTACATACGTGGTTCTGCAAGTGGCAAAAAAGGGGACCTTAAACTGTATTGGACCAAGTTTATAGGACTTGCCTGTCCTCATATCGGCATGCCTTGCATGCCCCGCAACGATGGTTACCCGCAGTAGCCACTTTGTCGAGCCAGGTGTGGCGTGGATTCTCGCGGAAGTCGCTATGGACCAGAAAATCACCAATAGTGGGTGCTCTTTTGAAGGCCACTAAAGGTTTAGAGGGTAGACACTCTTTAAGGATTGGGTCTTGCAACAGGATAGGCCAATTCTTTGCAACTACCCTTTTGATTTCTCTCTCCATTGGAGAGAAGTCAAAGGTAAAGACCCCTGAACCCTTCTTCGAATGACTAGGAGTAGGGACTTTCCTCTTAATGAGGTCAGATCTATCTTTTTTCAGGGCCTCATTATAAGCGAGCTCAAGCCCATTAGCATCATATCCTCTTGAGAGCAAGCGTAATTTTAACTCTGTTGCCTGTTCCACGAAGTCCTCCAGACTGGCGTTGTTTCTGCGTAGCCGCAGAAACTGGCCATATGGGAGAGACCTCGTGGTATGGCGAGGATGGTAGCTATCTGAATGCAGAATAGTATTAGAGGCCGTCGATTTCCGATAGCCCTTAGTTAGGATGGTGCCTTCATCAATCATTATTTCGAGATCCAAAAAGTACACTCTAGTTTGTGAGCATTCCATCGTAAATGACATATTCACATCGTTGGTGTTTAAATAGTTTAGAAAGCTAGACAAAGATGTCATATCTCCCGACCAAAAGGCCAAGACATCATCCACATACCTGGACCACATCCTCAGATTTGATCTGAAAGGATTGTCCACAGCGTGGATGAATCTCTCCTCCCAGGCCCCGAGGAAAAGGTTAGCATAGGTACAAGCAACTGGAGTCCCCATCGCGGTGCCGGAGACCTGCTGGTACCACGCGTCGCCAAACAAAAACGCATTATGTGTAAGAATGAAAGCTAAACAGTCACATATGTATTCATTGTAAAGAGGGTCTTTGTTACCCCTGTCAAGAAACATCCTGACAGCTTTTAGGCCTTCCAAGTGGGGAATTCTACTATAAAGGCTTGTGACGTCGATGGTAACCAACAGGTCCCCTTCGCACCACGAGGTGGACTCCAGACCCTCTAAGACATCGAGGGTGTCGCTAAGGTGGGAAGGGACATGGGATAAGAGAGGTCTGAGGATGTGATCCAGGTACCTAGAGAGTCTCTCCGTGACCGACCCCAGGCCCGACACAATGGGTCGGCCCGGTGGGTCGGTCAGGGATTTATGGATCTTGGGTAAATGGTACCAAACCGGTCTAACCGGAAAATCAGGTAGCATATCTTTTGCTAATCTGGGGGTGAGGAAGCCCAATTCTACCCCCTGTCGCAGCAAAGATCTCAAAGCGGATAAATATCCTACTGTGGGATCACTCTTTAAAGGTCTATATGTAGAGGCATCAGAGAGCTGCCGCAATGCCTCTTTTTTGTAGGCTGCGGTGGTCAAAACGACCACTGCGCCTCCTTTGTCTGCTTTCCTGATCGTTAGATCAGGACGGTTTTTGAGCCAGCTTAAGGCTCTGGATTCAATCGGGGTAAGATTGGGTTGCGACCTGGGGTACAACAGGGCCTTCACCTCCCTGTCCACTTGTTGTTCAAAAATGTCTATAGCAGACCCAGCCTGTGTGGGAAAAGGCAAGGTAGATCTACAGGGTTGGAACCTCCTAGAGTCATGTGACGGCACTTCAGCCGGAACTGACTCACTAAACAGCTCATTTAGAGTTGAGATAGTTTCCAAGTCTCTGTCGTCCCAGCTTTTTGACACGCTGAAACCCAGGGCTCCTATAGTAGGCTTTCCTGCCAATTGAGTATTACTATCAGTATAAGGATCTTCTAATCTCTTTTTCTCAAAATGATGTCTAATGTTCAACTTCCTAACCCCTCTATAAAGGTCCGCTTTGAAACTAGGGTAATCAAATTGTGTGGACAGGGAATAGTTCAAGCCCTTGTTCAGGAGATCCTCCACTCCTTCTGGTAGCAATTCAGCGGACAGGGAGGTGAAGGCCCTGTTGTACCCCAGGTCGCAACCCAATCTTACCCCGATTGAATCCAGAGCCTTAAGCTGGCTCAAAAACCGTCCTGATCTAACGATCAGGAAAGCCGACAAAGGAGGCGCAGTGGTCGTTTTGACCACCGCAGCCTACAAAAAAGAGGCATTGCGGCAGCTCTCTGATGCCTCTACATATAGACCTTTAAAGAGTGATCCCACAGTAGGATATTTATCCGCTTTGAGATCTTTGCTGCGACAGGGGGTAGAATTGGGCTTCCTCACCCCCAGATTAGCAAAAGATATGCTACCTGATTTTCCGGTTAGACCGGTTTGGTACCATTTACCCAAGATCCATAAATCCCTGACCGACCCACCGGGCCGACCCATTGTGTCGGGCCTGGGGTCGGTCACGGAGAGACTCTCTAGGTACCTGGATCACATCCTCAGACCTCTCTTATCCCATGTCCCTTCCCACCTTAGCGACACCCTCGATGTCTTAGAGGGTCTGGAGTCCACCTCGTGGTGCGAAGGGGACCTGTTGGTTACCATCGACGTCACAAGCCTTTATAGTAGAATTCCCCACTTGGAAGGCCTAAAAGCTGTCAGGATGTTTCTTGACAGGGGTAACAAAGACCCTCTTTACAATGAATACATATGTGACTGTTTAGCTTTCATTCTTACACATAATGCGTTTTTGTTTGGCGACGCGTGGTACCAGCAGGTCTCCGGCACCGCGATGGGGACTCCAGTTGCTTGTACCTATGCTAACCTTTTCCTCGGGGCCTGGGAGGAGAGATTCATCCACGCTGTGGACAATCCTTTCAGATCAAATCTGAGGATGTGGTCCAGGTATGTGGATGATGTCTTGGCCTTTTGGTCGGGAGATATGACATCTTTGTCTAGCTTTCTAAACTATTTAAACACCAACGATGTGAATATGTCATTTACGATGGAATGCTCACAAACTAGAGTGTACTTTTTGGATCTCGAAATAATGATTGATGAAGGCACCATCCTAACTAAGGGCTATCGGAAATCGACGGCCTCTAATACTATTCTGCATTCAGATAGCTACCATCCTCGCCATACCACGAGGTCTCTCCCATATGGCCAGTTTCTGCGGCTACGCAGAAACAACGCCAGTCTGGAGGACTTCGTGGAACAGGCAACAGAGTTAAAATTACGCTTGCTCTCAAGAGGATATGATGCTAATGGGCTTGAGCTCGCTTATAATGAGGCCCTGAAAAAAGATAGATCTGACCTCATTAAGAGGAAAGTCCCTACTCCTAGTCATTCGAAGAAGGGTTCAGGGGTCTTTACCTTTGACTTCTCTCCAATGGAGAGAGAAATCAAAAGGGTAGTTGCAAAGAATTGGCCTATCCTGTTGCAAGACCCAATCCTTAAAGAGTGTCTACCCTCTAAACCTTTAGTGGCCTTCAAAAGAGCACCCACTATTGGTGATTTTCTGGTCCATAGCGACTTCCGCGAGAATCCACGCCACACCTGGCTCGACAAAGTGGCTACTGCGGGTAACCATCGTTGCGGGGCATGCAAGGCATGCCGATATATGAGGACAGGCAAGTCCTATAAACTTGGTCCAATACAGTTTAAGGTCCCCTTTTTTGCCACTTGCAGAACCACGTATGTAGTCTATGCCTTATGGTGTCCTTGCCAACGGTTTTACGTAGGCATGACCACCAGAATGGTCAAGGACAGAATTCTGGAGCATATCCGACTTTTACCCAAAGGGAAGGGTTGCCCTAGAGTGGTGGAACACATGACTGTGGCCCACGGCTCAAACCCCAACCTTCTATCATTTGCCTGCGTGGACCACTGTGTTCTTCCACGCAGAGGCGGTAATAGGAAAAAACTGCTCCTTAAACTTGAATCTAAGTGGATTCTCAGGACGGACGCTATGGGCCCTCTTGGTATGAATGACCATTTGGATCTGGCCTGCTTCCTTGATCCTTGAGTTGTCCTCCCTGTATGCGGGCTCCTGTCTCTACCTCTTGGTATTTGAGGCTTCTTCCTCTTTTCTCTTTCCCCTATTGCTCTTTTGTTCGCCACGTGTTGACCACCTTAACCTGTTTATCTTAATAATTCTTAATAAAATTTGTATTAAAATTTAAAATTTATACTGGATATTACATTTTATCCTTTCTTTTTGGTTGGTCCATGTGGCGAATAGGTGTCTTTCTACCTTTTCAGGTATTCACCTTTCTAGGTATTCACCTGATTGGAGTGGTCTTTTCTGGTCCACACTCCCCTTCCACCTTTCTTTCTCTTTCCCCCCCCTTTTTTTTGGGAACCTCTAAATCTAGGGTTTGTGCCCCGCCACACTGTTTTTCTTTTCACCCACTCTTCCCTCACTCGCACTTCCTTTCTTTCTCTTTTCTTGTTCCCCTTTCTCTCCTGTTTCTCTTGACTTGGGATCACCCATTGATGCCTTCAGTATGTGGCATTTATCTATACCGCATAGCCCCCTCCACGTATCAAAGCTAATTAAGTTTCAGAATCTGGATAATATATCCTATTCTTTATGTGGGTTATATGGAGCTTTATTTATTTATTTACTTTTCGCTCGTTGCCTAGCAGCCTTGTCGTGTGCTCCTGCACCCGCCCCCTACCCGTTGCTTGATTGGCAGCGTTCGCCGCCGCTCGCGCTTGGAGGTTAGGGAAGGCCTGGGTTACTGTGGCAACGCTATGAAGCTCATTATGCGCGCTCCATCCAGACCTGCGACGCGACTGCGCCCTCGCTTTGAGACGCGCCTGCTTTGGCCAATGGTCAGATCCCTCGTCACTTCTTACAGACAGGCGGGACTTAACACAGAAGTAGGCAATATAACGGCCGCTTCCATCCAACACAGTGTGCACGATAAGCCTCCGAAGAAGCAAGGCTCACCCCAACGTGAAACGGCTGTAAGGCCGTGCACCCTCTGGCGCCCACAGTTGCCTTCCCACCCTCAGCAGAAGCACGATAAGTACCACCATCACCAGCATCACTTGAACTTTGTATGTTGCATATGTTCATTGCCACTTCATTGTACACTTGCTGTGTTGAATTAAAAGCTACAGTGCCAGACGCTTTCAACCCTCTCCTCTGTATGAAAAAATTAGAAACATCCTGGATATACAAGATGGGTACACTCACACCGAGGGGTCTAAATATCGAAATTGATATGAATTGCTTTATTACGAATGATTAATTTATAGGTATATGGGGGGTGGGTTCCGAAAATCTGAGTACATATATGATCAGTATATACACTTTAGGTACATCTAATTATTGTTACTGTAGGACCATAGATGTAAGAAATCCTGTGGTAATATTATTATTATTATTATTAATAATATGTATAGGAGGGAGGCTACTTTCTTGTATATGTGAGTAACTGGCAGGGTGAGTCCCTCAGTTGCAGTATATGGCTGACAAATACTATGTGAAGGAGGGAGGCTACTTTCCTATATATGTGAGTGACTGGCAGGGTGAGCCTCCTAGCTGCACGCTGTGGTTGAGAAATACTAAGTGAATGAGGCAGGCTACTTTCTTATATATGTGAGTGACTGGCAGGGTGAACCTCCCAGTTACATTCTATGGTTGAGAAATTGTGTGTGATATACAGGTGTTAGGTGGGGATGAAGGTTGTAATGGGGAATATATTAAAAGTATAAGGTTAAACATTATATAGCAGTGATATGTTGGTCACAGAGATTTAAGGGTTGGGTCACTTTAAGAAACAAAGGAAAAGAGAAAAGGCTCTTTGAGCTTGCCGGGAAGGAACAGCAGGGCAGATCTATTATATAAGTAGAATCGGAAGCTCCAATTATCTTTGCTGCTATGTTTGTATTAGTGGTGGTAGCTTAAATGTTAGATATTGTTTTATTGTTGTATATTTTTAAAGTGTAGAAGCTGCTCGCCAGGGTCCCCGCCTTCTCGCCAGATGACCCAATAGACCTACACCCTAGTCAGGGTCCCATAGCGGTGGGTGGTGACGTGGGCGGGCACTCGCACATAGAGCATAGCGTGCGAGCGTGTCCTGAGCCCCTGATGAGTCACGCCCTCGAGTGACGAAACGCGTAGGGCGGAGCTGGACACGCACGCTTCTTGGAACACACACTAGAGACGGAGGTTACCGGCGCCGCGGCAGTGAACCTGGCGTTCATCTAATGGAGCTGTGAGATATGCTTGTGATATTCTTTTATCTGGTACAAAGTTTTTTAAGCAGGGCATTTTAGCCATATTAAATACAGTTTTACGCTATGAGAAGTGGCTTTTTTATGCTTTTTAATAGCTCTACAGAAATACATGTGATATGCCTGTTTAAAAGCAAATCGCTGGTAAGCAGGGGCTATAGGGGGGGGGGGGAGCGTGACCCCCGTCCTGCATGCGGTGGAGGTCCTGGCACTAAGTGTGATTTATACACAGGGTGTACTTGTGCTAGAGGTTTACCCGCTATGAGCGCCCATGTCTGCTTGCTTTTATAGGATCTGGAAGCATTCACACTGAGGAATCACGCTGCTGGAAGCGCTGCTGTGAACATTTACATTTGGTTAAAGGAGATCTTTGTGTACCCTTTTGACAGCTAGCAGCAGTCTGGACTTTTCTAGAGGTTTAGGAGTGGTGAGCGCTGTATCATATTTTTTACAATTGATAAAGAGACTTGACATGGATCCCCCTCCGGCATGCCACAGTCCAGGTGTTGGTCCCCTTGAAAACAACTTTTCCATCACTTTTGTAGCCAGAAAGGGTCCCTGTAGGTTTCTAAATGCGCCTGCCCATTGAAGTCTATGGCAGTTCACTCAAATACGAACTTTAACAGGAAGTTGGGGTTAGAGATTTGCAAACCCTAAAATTTGATGTTGGTGATCTCTACTTATAGGTAACCAGCCTACGTTATCACTGCAAGGACAGTTACTAATATACAGCAATTTCAGTTTATTAAGTGTTTGATGCTAAAACTAACATTACATTCTATTCTATAACCAGTAGAGGCACTACTCCCATAAAACTACCATAAAAGGCTGAGCTCTCAGGCCTGGAACCCACTAGCAGCGATTTTCTGAGTGCTTTGTGAATTGAAAAACTCTCACTAATGTAATGCTATTGGTGTAATCCCACAGGAGTGATGTGATTTTATACAAATCCCCCATAGCATTGCATTAGCAAGAACTTTTCAAAGCACTCGGGCTTACAAAAGGCTGCTAGTGGGTTTGAGCCCTCAGACTCAGAATGGGAGCAGAGGCCAGCTCAGCACACAGCGGAGGGAGACTTGGCAGTGTTACAGTGCCAGTGAGACATGGGTTGGCTGTGATGGTGGATACAAGCATTGGAAGGAATAGAGGCACTTGAGCAGCACATGACTTATGGCAGCTTAATCTTTTCAACACGTTCACACTCGGGACGCTGCTGTGCGCCTTTTACAGCACATTGTGCTGTGAGCTTTGCTAGGTACAGCTTTTCCCATTGATTCTACTGTAACAAGCTGATATCTATACACTCGTTACTGTTCACTTGAGAAAAGTGGTAAGCGTGGGTGTGCTTTATAAGCACATAGCAATGCATTTGAGGTTCTTTATTTTTTTTTTTTTTTTTTAATTGGGGGTAAACCATTTACAAGTAAAAAAAAAAAATCTGATAACTGCTACATCTAATAAGCTAAACGTGTGTGCGTGTGTGCGTGTGTGCGTGTGTGTGTGTGTGTGTGGTTACAAGCGCATGTAAACACACGGGTCTGCTAAAAAAAAGTGACGCACTGAAATGCACATGAATGCATTTTTTGAAAATCATGTGCTTAAATATGTTTACGCACCCAATGTGAGGGCTGGTGCACACCGAGCGGGTTGTTGCGTTTTTACAGCCGCTTGCGTTTGTGGATACGATAGGGTAATGTATTTCAATGGTGTGGTTCACACCAGAGCGGGAGGCGGTTTGCAGAAACGCATACTGCCGGGCTGAGGCATGTTAAGTATAGGAAAAACGCAAACCGCTCTGAAAAACGCCAGTTCAGAGCGGTGTTCCAGGCGTTTTAGTTACAGAAGATGTTCAGTAACAGCTTTACTGTAACAATATATGAAATCTACTACACAAAAAAAACTACCCAAAAACACAAAACGCTAGGTGAAACGCTTCTTAAAAATAGGAAAAAAAAGAGTTTCAAAAACCACTAGCGTTTTGCGGATCTGCTAGCGGGTTTTGGTGTGCACCAGGCCTGATTGAGGCCTTAGCCATAGACCCTGAACAATCATGCAGCATATCAGGCATTTCTAATTTAAGTTTAGACTACATTTGTTGCATGCTTGTTTCAGGTGCGATTCAGACACTACTGATGGATGAAAGATCAGCTGGATAGCCAGGTAACTGGTATTTAAAAAGAAAATCAATATGGCAGCTTCCACATCCCTCTCACCTCAGGTGCCCTTTAAAAGGAATTGGAAAAAACTCCAACCACCATAATTAAAAAAGTTGTAAAAATACAAATACGGTAACATTTTCCACTTAATGACAATGGCACAACCCCCTTAAAAAAAACAAAATCTTCCACTTTCACTGAGTCATTGCTTTCCATTCAGACAAACGACAGGAATTTTTACATTTTCAGCATCTGTGTAGAGATTGTGCTCAGTCATTCCACAGCATTCCTAGCAGAAGCAAGCACATTGGGCATAACTATGCCCTTGCAATCACTGAAGTAGTCTAGGGGCGAGTAACAAGGGCTCCTGCCCTGTGCAGCCCAGTACTCCAGCAAGCAAGGTGAGATTTTCAGGGAAGGTTCATGGCAACCGATCACCTTCCCAAGTTACAATTCACTAAACTGATTACCGCAGAGAACATTAATATTACCGACCGCTGAGGTAAAATACCGACTTGTGCAGTAATTGCCTCAGGAAAGGTTAAGAAATTGCAATTCACAAAGATTTCCGCATTAAGCTTACCGGGGGAAAGTGTCGGGTAATTTTCTTCAGCCCACAGCAGCTGATAACTGGCTCTCCCCCTGCTGTCTGTGCAGTGGATGTGACAGACAGCCTTTGGGGAGAGTCAGGCAGCCAATAGAGAGTCACACAGCCTGCTTCTCACTGATTTGATGGGGTATTGGTGGGTCTCACTATATCAGAGCAGAGGAATGTGACATTTTAGGAGGCATCCCTGCATCCCTTTAGATGTGAAAATCTGTACTGTGGCATGCAAAAGAGCTCTTCCGGCGGCTGCAGCACGTCTAAAGGGATGACAGGATACACTGCACAGAAAACCTCAACTGAGGCCCAGTGCACACCGAGCGGATTTTGAAGCGATCCGCAAACCACTTCCGTCTGTGAAAACGCTTGGCTAATGTATATCAATGGGGAGGGTGCACACCGGCGGTTTGAGGTTTTTAGCAAACGTGGTTCCTGCTGCACTTTTGCGGTTTGCAGAAGCGTTTCTGCCTCAATGTAAAGCATAGGAAAAGCTCAAACTGCTCTGAAAAACGCTAGATCAGAGCGGTTTTCCAGGCGTTTTTGTTACAGAAGCTGTTCAGTAACAACTTATACTGTAATATATGAAATCTGCTACACAACAACGCTCCAAAAACCGCTAGGCATGCCTAGAAAATCTCTCTAAACATGCCTAGAATCGCTCTGAAATCTGCTTCAAAAACCTCTAGCGTTTTGCAGATCTGCTAGAGGTTTTGGTGTGCGCCGGGCCTCACAGCTCACTGCCTCATGGCTGTGTTAAGTTACACTTACATAGTTCAGTAATTCACACAACAAAAAACCCTGCTTAACAACTCATTAACATTTTTACCTCATTTCATTCGGTATTTATAAAGGAATCATGTGGTATGGCAATCTGTAATTCATGGATTATTTCAGTGCTGGGAAAATGGATGAAAGAGGAGATACAGGCAGCCTTTTACTATACTGACAAGTAAACTGCAAGTGGTTATATCATCTTAACCATTTTTAATTACCATATAATAATAACATTTGGAAAATTGTTAATTTCGTTTTCCTTTTTTCTCTGTTGTGTTTCCTCCCTTCAATAGCCTGAATTGATGTTAACCTCCTTGGCGGTAATCCCGAGCTGAGCTCGGGGTATGCCGCCGGAGGTCGCCGCTCAGGCCCTGCTGGGCCGATTTGAGTTCTGAAAAAAGCAGCACACGCAGCCGGCACTTTGCCAGCCGCATGTGCTGCCCGATCGCCGCCGCTCCGCGGCGAAAGAGGGTCCCCCCAGCCGCCCGAGCCCAGCGCAGCCGGAACAAACAGTTCCGGCCGGCGCTAGGGGCTGTAACGGGCGGCTCTGACGTCAGGACGTCGACTGACGTCCATGACGTCACTCCGCTCGTCGCCATGGCGACGAGGAAAGCGAAACAAGATAGGCCGCTCATTGCGGCCTATCTTGTTACTTTCGATTGCCGGAGGCGATCGAAAGTACGCTTCCGGAGCGCCCTCTAGTGGGCTTTCATGCAGCCAACTCAGTTGGCTGCATGAAATATTTTTTTTTTAATTTAAAAAAAACCCTCCCGCAGCCACCCTGGCAAAATAATTAAACCGCCAGGGAGGTTAAGTGCTTAAAAAAAAAAATCGCTTGCCTAATGCAACCCTATGAGGCCTGGAACCCACTAGAGTTTTTGTAGTGTTTATGGAGCGCTGTGAATCGTTAGCGGTTTCCCTAAACGCTCTGCCAATGTAAATAAATGTAACCAATTCCACAGTAGCGATTGCGATTAGCAAAATCGCAATCGCAGGACAGGCAGCATTTTGGGAGCGTTTGTGCTTCAATGTAATGTACTGATGCGCTGGCAAATCACTCATGAATCGCTACACACAGCAATTTGAGTGCGATTGCAAACTAAATAAAATTAAGATACATTAAAAAGGACCAATCAGAATTAAAATCACTAATCGCAAATCGCTACACAATCTCTGCCAAAAAGCTTACACTTTAAAAATCGATTCTGAAAGCGGCGGAAAATGCTCATAAAATCGCTTACAAATCACTTATTAAAACCGCTAGCGATTGTACTAGCGATTTGCGATTTGTAGTGGGTTCCAGGCCTGAGGGTGTTCCCACAGCAGCATTGTGATTTTTGTAAAATCAAACGTGCTGCATTTAGAATTTTTTTGGGAGCGATTCGGCTTGGGGAAAAAAAAAAATACAAAAACATTCAAAAATTGCTCTGAAAATGTATTCACAAAAATCACAAAGTGCTAGCGATTCAAATTGTGATTTTGGTGTGCACTAGCCCTGCCTGACAGCTCCAGGCTGGGGATACTGACATCTCACTTGTTTCACTGCATGCTCTAGGTCTGACGTGTAAGAGGCACTTCCCTCAAGTCACTCATTTCCATGGGGTAACTGCCTCCATGAATGGACATTTTACAAAAAGTTTGTTAACCAAATCTTGGTGATCAAATCGTTAAGGTAAAAAAAAAAAAAAGGGGACATAAGGATAGTGCAGGTCCGGAGCTACAAGGAGGAAAAAAAAAATGTGCTTCTCTGATCTAAAGGCAGCCCTCTTATAAAGGACATGCACGGATACAAATCCTATGCTGATGTAGAGTAATGCAAACTGTGCATGCAAATTTGTGCTGCAAATTAAGGGATCCATTTTCAAGCTGCATCAAATTGCACACAGAATTTGCATAAACTTGCACCAATGCAAATACTTGCATTGCTGATTACTTTTGCAGATACTGGGCTCTATTCTCAAAGAGCCAAATTTTCCGCAAAATTTTACCGCTATATTCCCGCCAGCGGTAAACTCTGCAATTTTTCAACATTCACTAATATTTTCCGCAAGTTTTCCACATGCAGGAAAAAAGATGCAGAAACAGCCATTCATGCGGGAATCATGCGGTAAAAAGGTCGCATGAAAAAGTGTTTAAAAAAATATTAAAGTCCAGCAAGCACAGCCCATAAGCCTCCACACTGCATTAAAGTCAATGGGATGCGGAATATATCACTTACCACTTGTAGGTGAAAAAAAAAAAATAAAAAAAATCGGTAATTAACGACGAAATGATGCGCCTGAACATTTTTGAGATCTGATCTTTTATTGCGGAAAATACCCACACTTTTATCACACTTTTTTGTTTTTGCGGAAAAAACAAACATGCTGAACACTTTAAGAATTCCAACTTGACGGTATTTTGGGTGCAAACTTCCCGCATGTACTTTACCGCATGCGGGAAGTCTTTGAGAATAGAGCCCATTGGCAGAAACTTTGGTACAGAATTGCTCTATGGTCAGAACATTTCCTCTATTCCAGGCTGTGCTGCAGTCCTAACTTTTTCCCTTCGAGGATGAAACAACTGGTACAGAAAAGCCAGAACAGGCAGTGCAGAAGTTTTAAGTCTTCAGCTGTATAGACGGGAAAAGCTCTGCTGTGCTACAGTTGTGTTGTGCAGTGCAGGAGCCGCCATAGTCACAAGAGGAACAGCCTGCAGACCTCTGTACTCAGCATGTGATGGGTGCGCACTTACTATAGCTGCTACTACAGGTCCTACAACCAGAGGTGTTTAAACATTAAAGTCCTCATTTACACTTATCACAGCAATTTTGCCACCATCCTGCAGAGATTTTTGTCTTAAAGTGTCAGCGATTTTGGCATGATTGCAAATCACTGTAGAAATAATTTATGTATTTTATTAAACACCAACATATTACGCAGCGCTGCAGCACTTTTAAAAGCACAAATTCACCAAGCCTCAGGGCAGACACTGCAGAACACTTTGTCTATAATCCTTAAAAACAAAAATAAATAACATTCCCATTAACTTGCATTCAAATTGAAGTAGAATCACAGTTAAATTGCCAGTGACTCTGCAGCGTGAGTTTTGTGCTATCAGCAAAGGAAGACTAGGAACCAGTGTCAACCACCCTGGAGTTCTATTTATTCCCGGGGGGGGGGGGGGGGGGGGGTAAGCAAAAACCGTGCTTTTGGAGGGGATCAAAGTGGGCCAGCGGCAGCAGAAAGACCCTCCACGGGCTGAGCAATCCACCGCGGCAGTAATGGACGAGCTGAGCTCGTCATTACTGCCAAGGTGTTTAAGCAATGTAGCAATGTAAGCAATGTGCAATTTCGGCACACCTGAATGGGTTTTACCCCATGCAGGGAAAATGGAAACAAAAAAACAAAAACAAAAAATAACCCTGACATGCAATAACACAGACACATGGTGTGCAGAAACTGCATTCAGAAAACTGACAGACAAGCATGACTGCTGCCTAAACAAGGGTTACTGGGCATAGTCAGCTGTATGTACATGACCTGATGCTAAACTGCAAGGAACAGGAACACAAGAGAATTAATGTACTGGGCTGAACAGACTGCTTATAGAGTACAGATACTGATTACAGGGAACCAGACAGCACGTTACTTAGGAGTATAAGACTTCCCCTCTACACACAACAGTAATATAGTCCCCCTCTCTTCACCCCCTCACTGCATTTACTAGTGAACAGACAGCCCTACACTGAGCTGCAGCGTGCTACAAATGAGCTTATAAAACCACTGTCAGCCCACCTGACTGCTCTAATTGAAGGGTGGGGCTCAAACCTACAAACCTCCACCCCCCAGGAGGAGGCGTCCACCTCCATGTGCAATGATTCAGCCCACGGGAACAGGAAAACCTGGTGAAGGCTATCCCAGTGCCCTCCCATCATCCAATGGAGAGCGTGCAAATTAGGACCCGCCTTCAGCTCTCCTATAGGTTAATAGTGAGCCAGGGAGGGGCCACAAGGGGTGGAGTTATTAACCCTTTCTCACCACCATAAGAAGAGCTCAAAGGAGGTAGGCAGAGCCATTTAATCAAATACAGGAGAGTTATACCAACATATAGGAAGGACCACATTTGTCTGTGGAAGATGACTGCAATGTATGATGTATACTGCATAGTGCAGGCAGCTGGTATGGATCTATGGGTAATGCACAGTGTGCATTGTGTACAGCAGGGACTTGACCAATCACAAACACCCACGTCACATACAGAATCATTGGTGTGTGCTCCTTGCCTTAGGAGAGATATGTTCCCTATAAAAGCAGAACCGCAGCGCAATGGCCCCAGGAGGTTGCACGCTGTCCGCATATTGCGCTGCATTCAGTCAATGAAAGCTATGTCACTGGCAATGTGTGCATTTTGCAGTAATGCAGTGTGTTGGGATGCAGCGCGTCGTTTTACCACACTGGCCACACTGAGAACATCGCATAGCTGGTGCAATACAGTGTGGAAAGCCGCATTACCAGGAAAGCATCTAACGTTTATTTTTACCTCTTGAGGACCACAGTGCTAAACCCCCCTAAAGACCAGGCCATTCTTAATAAAATGGGCCACTTCAGCTTTAAGGCCAAGCTGCAGAGCCGCATAACTCACTGCACAAGTGATTCACCCCCCTTTTCTCCCCACCAACAGAGCTTTGCTGGTGGGGTCTGATCGCCCCCCAGTTGTTTATTTTTTAATTTTAAATATTTATAGTCTTTTTTTAATAAATAAACATTTTTGTTAAAGGACATAAATGATCGCCGCTCAGAGATTGAAGGCGGGGAGGAGAGCCTGCGCGCAATCTCCTGCACTAGCCGGCCCCAGGACTTGACGCCAATTGGCGTGGGGCAGTTGTTAGGTAGTTCAAGTACAACTGTAGTTAGAAGAATATGGAGGCTGCCATTCTTTTTAAACAATACCAGTTGCCTGGCAGGCCTGCTGATCTATTTGGCTGCAGTAGTGTCTGAATATCTCCTGAAACGAGCATGCAGCTACTCTTGTCAGATCTGTTCAGTAAATTACCAAACTTCTACCTCATGCAGAAAATTTTTAGTTGATTTGGAAAAAAAAGAGTGTGAAATACAGAATGTGATATTTTAAAGGACAACTGAAATGAGAGAGGTATATGGAGGCTGCCATGATTCTTTCCTTTTAAGTAATACCAGTTGCCTGGCAGCCCTGCTGATCCTCTGCCTCTAATGCTTTTAGCCATAGCCCCTGAACAAGCATGCAGCAGATCAGGTGTTTCTGACATTGTCAGATCTGACAAGATTAACTGCATGCTGGTTTCTGGTGTGATTCAGACACTACTGCAGCCAAACAGATCATCAGGGCTGCCAGGCAACTGGTATTATTTAACAGGAAATAAACATGGCACCCTCCATATTCTTCTCACTACAGTTGTCCTTTAACCGATCTAAATGATTTTACCGAACTGCTCTGAATGAATTGAAGCCAATGTCAGAAACTCCTGCTCTGCATGCTTGTTTGGGGTCTATGGCTAATAGTATCAGGCAGAGGATCAGCAGGACAGCCAGGCAACGTTGGGTGACCTTGAAGCGTCTGTGAATTTTTGTAGTTTACAAACGTTTATGTACAGGTAGCGGTGGCACCCTCCACAAAGCTGGGCTGTCACCACCAGTCACCAGTTACTGTGCATGCGCTGATGTGAGCACCCTGATTGCACCCAGGAGCATATTTGTGCACGCTTAGTAGCAAATTGCACATACCGCACATGTGCAGAACGCTCCCGGGACCAGGGTGTGCGTGGCTCAAGGCACCATGTGCACAATACATCTATATCTATATATTGCTGTATACTGGTATATAGCCCCTCCCTCCCAGTGATGTCACAGCTTAGGTAGTTTAGCTATTTGGAATTACCCTTCCAGAGCATTCTGAGATATCAGCTTTTGTTCTTACTGATTTCTACTGGCTTTGGAACACAGAGTAAACAAACATTCCACAGAGATGCACCCGCCACCTCTAAATCTGTCATCACTTGTGATAAATTTCATACTGAAAATATGAGTGAGGAAAGATTTTACAATGGGCAATCACTGACTAAATCATTTATAAAGTAAAATAAAAAAAAAAACACCTTTTAATCATTATGTTATTTTGAAGTGTACAGGGATACACTTTGCTTAGCTGTGGCTTCCTCCAGCCCCCGTAGTCTTATCCATCCCTTGGTTTCCTCCAGTCTTATTGGTTCTGCCCTGTGCCCCTCCGAAACCTCGCCAACTACACCGGTCGTGGACTATTGCACATGGGCGGCCCTGGTCACATGGCTCCTTGATTGCATTAGCCCATGACTGCTGATCTTTCCGAGGGGCACAGCAGCAGTACAGAGAAAACTAGGAGGAAAGCGAGGGACCTTTAAACCTGTGTGGGGCTGGAAAAAAACCCAGGTAAGTGAAAAAGAACTTCTACACCCATCTCAGGTTTACTTTAACCACTTCAGTCAATCCAGTAGACTATAGTCGTCCAGATAGACACCGCTGAAGTCTAACTGGACACATCCAGTGTTGTGGGGAGGGGTGCGCAAACATGGGCGCACGACTTCCCCCCTCCCCTTTACCCAGCGGGCTTTTCTCTGTCGAAGATTAGGGAAGGGGTTCCCCGAACCAATCGTAGTGCCTGGAATGAATGGACATGACCCTGATCAGGGGCCATGTCTATTCATAAATACATAAAACAAAAGTGAAAAAAACAAAAAAAAAAATTAAACACTTCCTGGTAAAACAGTGTAGTGTTTCTAGCACCATCTACTGGCGAAAAGTCAAATTACACACACCACAAATTGTATAATAAACAAATACAAATAATCCCTTCAATACAAACAACTGTATTGAAGGGAACCTTAATTGAGAGGGATATGTATGTTTTCTTTTAAACAATACCAGTTGCTTGTCAGTCTTGCGGATCTCTTTGGCTGCAGTAGTGGCTGAATCACACACGTGAAACAAGCATGCAGCTAATCACACTTCAGTCAGAGCACCTGATCTACATGCTTGTTCAGGGGCTATGGCTAAAAATATTAGAGACACAGGATCAGCAGGAGAGTCAGGCAACTGGTATTATTTTAAAAGGAAAAATCCATATCCTTCTCAGTTTAGGTCCACTTTAAAAGGCTGGCAGTTATTCCCTCATTCTCTTCCAGAGTCCAGTGCTAGTTGATCTATCATCTCTTGAGATTTCTGTGCTTTTGATTGCATATTGATTCATTTTTTTCTGCCTTAGGGCCATCAGATTTGCAGTATAGTCGTTTTAACAATTGCTGTATTATCTGGTGCTCTTTACTGCGTTTTTTTCCCCACCGCTGACCATTGACTGACCTGTGGCCTGCCTGTTGCCATAACCTTAACTTCCAGGAGGCGTCTGTCCAAAGAATCTTATGTAGCACAGCGATGGCATTGTGGAGTCTGTGGTCAGTTCCACCAGCAGCGTTATTTTAAAGGAGTCATCAGGCAAAATCATACAAAATGAGTGCTACTTATCGGGGGCTTCCTCCAGCTCCCAGGACGTCCCTCGCCGCAGCTCTGCAGCCAGCCGTTCGCCGGAGCTCCGACCCGGTCCCCGGCGATGACGTCAGAGCGAGCAGCGCTGTCAATCACCGCCACGTGGGCCGGAGCGGACTGCGCAGGTGCAGAACTACTGCTACCCAGAGGTCGCTCTGACGTCATCGCCGGGGACCGGGTCGGAGCTCCGGCTGGCTGCAGAGCTGCGGCCAGGGACCTCCTGGTAGCTTCGAGCTGGAGGAAGCCCCTTATAAGTAGCACTCATTTTGTATGATTTTGCCTGATGACTCCTTTAAGGATTGAAGAGTTAAAGGGATACTGTAGGGGGGTCGGGGGAAAATGAGTTGAAGTTACCCGGGGCTTCTATTGGTCCCCCACAGATATCCTGTACCCACGCAGCCACTCACCGATGCTCCGGCCCCGCCTCTGGTTCACTTCTGGAATCTGAGACTTTAAAGTCAGAAAACCACTGTGCCTGTGTTGCCGTGTCCTCGCTCCCGCTGATGTCACCAGGAGCGTACAGCGCAGTCACAGACCATACTGGGCCTATGCCGTGCGCTCCTGGTGACATCAGCGGGAGCGAGGACACGGCAACACAGGCACAGTGGTTTTCTGACTTTAAAGTCTGAAATTCCAGAAGTGAACCAGAGGCGGGGCCGGAGCATTGGGGAGTGGCTACGCGGGCACAGGATGCCTGCGGGGGACCATTAGAAGCCCCGGGTAACTTCAACTCATTTTCCCCCGACCCCCCTACAGTGCCCCTTTAACTTTAGAGATCTGTCCTTGACTTAGACAGAAGAGTTAAGTTTAGGTATGTTTCCTGAATACAACATGCCTTATCACCATGGCGACAACTCTAGAAACGTTAATAAAGACAGATAAGCTTAGTGAATTGAGGCCATTGAACGGCTGGTTAGTGGTGTGCACACTTAGTGCAAAACTGACAGTGCAACTCGGGTACCACCCCCTAGATTTCCCTTCACTGGTATGCCTGGCCTGAGGCAAGAATATGACCACAGGCCTATGTCCTATATAAAGTTATTCTTTAGCGAGGAGGTAATTTAGCAGATCGTGGATGAGACAAACTCAACAGGGCGCTCCACAAAGCAGATTCTCTAAGGGCTCTTTCACACTACAGGCAGCGTTAAAAGGCCAAAACGCTGCCTTTGGCTGTGAGCGCTTTTGAGTTTTTTTGCTGGCGTTTTGGAGCTTTTAAGCGCCAAAACCTAGCTTTTTCAAAGCGCTTTGAAAGCATTTTCAAAGCGTTTTACAGCTTGAAAACGTAAACAATGCAGTTTTTAAACGTAAACAATGCAGTTTTTAAATCATTGCATTTTAAAGAAATCTGATTGGTTTCATTTGAAATGCAAGTGATTGGTCACAAGAAGTCCTGTGATGTGTTGTTGTTTTGCATTTCAAGTGTCAGGATTGGGTAGTATAATATCATGTCTGTGATTGGTTTTTGAAAAGTGTATATAAGGTGCTGTCACAGGGAAACTTATTGTGGGTTGAGATAGGAGTTTGAGCAGCTATAGCAGTGTTGTATTGTTTTAGTTCATTGCTTGTCTTTGGAACAATGTATGCATATATTGGAATAGCTTTAATAATTATTACAGCTATTATTCAACTGAGGAGGAGCTCCAAAAAGCGAAGGTACTGGATTCATCCGCTGTTAATGGAGAGACAAGAGAAGGGTGGATTCTCAACCCTTTT